>NW_015167061.1:2649192-2709268 GCF_001447785.1 Gekko japonicus
GCCGCCGCCCGCGCCGCCTCACCCGGGCCTGCGGGGCCTCCCGCCCCAGCAGCCCCAGCAGCCGCCCCCCCAGCAGTATCCTTCCCGGTGCAGGCAGGCAGGCAGGCCGGCCGGCGCGCGCTCCCCCCCCGGGCCCCGCGAGGGAGGGGGTCCCCGGCGTGCTTGGGGGGGGGGTGGGGGTCGCTCTTTCTGTCTGTCTGTCTCCGGCCGCCGCCGGGGGGGGGGGCTGGATCTTGTTTCACAACAGGAAGCGGCGGGGAAGGGGCTCTTCGCACCTGCGGGGAAGGGAGGCGAGCCCGGGGCTGGCGGGGCAAGGCAAGGCAAGGGCGCCTTCCGGGAGGGGGAGGAGGAGGAGGCTGCTGCCCCCCGGCGCTTGGCGGGGCCTGCCTTGGAGCCGAGAGGCGCGGGGTCCGGCAGGTGAGCCGGGCTTGGTGGGTTGCGCCTCCCTCCGAGATGGCTCCCCAGGAGGCGCAGCAGGAGCCAGATGTGCTGGAAGGGAGGCCACCAGCCCCCCGGGGTGCATGTCTGTGGGTGAGGGGGGGGCTGTGCCTGCCAGAGAGGCTGGGGGAGCACCTTGCTCGGGCATCTCGTGGGGCAGGGTGGGTCAGGTTGCCTGTGGTTGCCTGGGAAAGCCTGTGAAGAGTGAACTGCTGCGCCTGCCTCTGGGGAGGCCAAAACGTGCTGCAGGCTGGGGAGCAGGGTATTCTCTGGATGGGGAGCAGGGGCTGGTTTTGCCTGGTCAGCAACAAGTGCTCGCCATTCGGGGCCACACTTTATTCTTGTGCAAAGTATCACAGTTGCAAGACAGTTACCTACAGCTCATTTTTCTTCCTTGCTTAGTGTGGTTTATTTGCTGCTGGTGGAGGTGGGCAAGTCATGTCCTCCCGTCCCCTGCCCCCCCCTCCCCATCACCCTGCCCTCCACATCACCCTGCCTGTTTTCTGGCCTGAGCTGGGCAAAGTGCCTGACATGCATGAGCTCATGTCTAATTGGCAAGTAGTACGCTGGCTACTCTCTGGTGTTTCTAGCTAAATCATAATATATGGTGATTTCTTTAAAAGGGCCATGTTGGATCCTTGAGTGCGGCTACCAGGAGTGAAATCCAGTCATGTTGGTTTTCTTTGTTTTGTTGGGGCTGCCTGCTTCTCTCATAGTGGAAGTCTATGGTGGTCTGTACCTCTCCAGCTCCACGAGGGATCTTCTGAATGGACTTCAGCTTTGTGGCTGTAATGAAATGCCTTTATTCCCACATTGTTAAATGTCTTCTGTTGCCTGTCTGTGAAGGTGGTCAACTTTCTGCTTCTCTAGTGAGCACTAGTAGCATCTCTTTAACTTCCTACATCAGCGTCAACTTCTTTGACTGGAAGGAAAAGAAAGTAGATCTCTTCACAGTGGTTCTCAGAAACCTCTGACATGATGAAGCATCGCATGTTTTTTTAAAAAGGACCAGCGAACTTTGAAGAGGGAGTACTATAATCTCAGGGCTTCCTATTTTGATTTTATAAGTGATGAAATACTTTAATTCTCAATTTTCTAGACCTGCTGGACGTCTGCTTAAATCTAGTGTGGCATTTAGTTTTGCTCCTTTAAAATCTAGCCGTGTGTCTTCAGCGCCGTGTGCTCTGGAAGAAGAAGGCCATGAGAAGTTTGGCTTGAAATGCAGCCGTCGGAATTCAGCTGCCTAATTTCCTTTATGTCGTCAGGATCCAGCCATTTCTTTCCCATAGAGGGGTAAGAAGTGACTTTACTTGTGTTTCTACCCCAGGTTTTGCACGTCCTGAGGCTTAGGATCTAGCTGTGCCTGAACGCTGAACAAGGAAGAGGTGGAGGACTCCGGAACCAAAGTGCAGGCAGGAGCTACTTTAGAAAAGGGGGTTGTCTGCACAGGCCATTAGAAAAATGAGGAAGGGAAAGAGGAAATTAAACTCGGAAATGCTGGCCAGTGAAGGCCTTCTTGTGTGGGTGGTAAGTAGGGTGATGCGAAAGGGGACATGTGAGCTTTGAAAAGGCCTAGGAAATGTGTCTTGTACATAGGGTGAGGTTTCCTCGCTGTAAGGCACGTGGTTGTCTTTCCTTGCAGGAAACGCTTGCTGCAGTGGTGTGGTTAGCCAGCCCTGATGAGCGTGGCTGAGGAATGGGCAGAGGCAGCAGGGTAAGGCGTTCAGGTATTTAATGTTAACTTATTTGGGATGCTCCTGGATAAAAAGATAACAGTGTGCTGCTGAGCCTGCATTTTACGTTGCCCAGGTTCTGGGGCTTCGGAGTATTTTGGGAAGAGTTTGGACTGTTGGCATACTGTGTGCCTGCTGGAAAAATGCATTTAATGTCATTGCTGTCCTGCTTTACCTCCAGGGGCTCAGAGTGAAGCATTTGGGATTCTCATGTTTTATTCTTGACAGACCCCCCACCCCCCCCCCCGGGTAGGTTAAGCTGGGAGTTGGTGGTTTCCCCATCTGGATCCAGAGCTGGTGTCTGAAATGCCCTGCTGGCTCCCAGAAACTTGATTCTGGCACCTGCAGACTTGAAGGAATGTTTCCAGTGGGCCCGGGCCACTGTGAGCACCCAACTCATTCCGGACTCTGTCCTGAATCTCACATGCTTCCTAATCAGTTTTTTCCTTCATCAGCAAGATTCCGGTAAGAATAATTAAACTTAAAGGGTCTGATGATCAAATACATGTTCCTGAGACGAGGGTTCAAACTGCCACTGCATCCATGAGGTGGGGTAGGGGCTTATGTGCCAAATGGTGGCTCTGGAATGGGTCTCTAGGTTGCGCTGAGGAGCACAGCTGGGCAGCTTTGGCTCTGGGCTCTTTGCCTTGCCCTGTCCAGTGTGGTGGAGGTGAGTGGCTGGTTAAAGGTGTTGCATGTAGCTCATGTGGCTCGCTCACAGGAAGAAGGCCTCTAGAGCAGTTCTCTCAGACCCACCCACCTCACAGAGGGTGTCTGTTGTGTGGCGAGGAAGGGAAGGCGATTCTAAGCTGCTCTGAGAGTCCTAGTGAAAGGTGGGGTATAAATCCAACTCTTCTTCCTGTTGCCTTGCTGCTTGCCTCTGTTCCTAATGGGCTGGCTTGGCTCCTTGCAGTTTCTGTTGACCAGCGCAACTGGAGCAGGAAGCAGTGGCCTGTCTCAGTCCTTCATTCGTATCAGCACACCACGTATTAGGAAGGGCGATGGAGTCTCCTTGTACTAACCATTATGGGGCATGCAGCTAGTCTCGGCTACTCTGGGCTCCCTCCTTTCTGTGGTATTTTGGATCCAGCTGAAAACTCTGTGTCAGTCTGTTCATTGTCTGCACAAAGGTAGCTGGAAGGCCATCAGGCTGTTATAGAAGCTCCAACTGTGGATTGCACTGACCCAGGTTTGAGCTTTGAAACGGGCACTGGGCGAGCCTGAACTTCAGAGGGGTGTGTCTGCTTTTATGTCCTGTCCTTCCAAGTTCCTTCCTGGCCCCTGGAGGTGGGGCATCCTTCTAAGAGTGGTTTTCCAAAAATGGAAAAGCAGCACCTGTTTGCAAAATACTGCTGGTAGCACTTGTGTAGCAGATCCATAGAGCACGGCAGAACAAATGTCAGTTGCCACACATCCATTGTTACCAAGATTCCAGGTTATGAAATCAGTCTGAAACGTTCTCCAAACAATTAATTGGGGTCTCATCACATATCCGTATGAAAACATTTCATATATATGTAACCCTTGGAGGCAATTTTATTATCAAAACTTAGGTGTCGAACTGCTGGCAAAAGGTTAAATCCCAGTGGGGAGATCGTTGGGGCAAAATGAGGTCATACTCAGAGATGGAAACCTCATCATCTGCGTGGGGATGTGAGATGACTGTTAGTTGGGTCAGAACTAACTGAGCTGTACCCTTGAGGTCCTCCCACATGCCAGGCGCATGCTCAACTTCTGAGCCACGATCCCTCCTCTGTGTTGCTTGGGGCTTGGGTGGGAATGTCCCCACCACGCATCATCCCAGGATACTTGCAGGGATGTGGGGTTGACCCTTGCTGGTGGGGTTTGCTTGTGGCTTGTGCGTTCAGTCATGCAGAGTGTTCACATGCTCTCCTGCTCACCCAGGGCACAATGTGTGGCCAGGGTTGCGCCCCAAGGGGTCAGATGCTTTTTGGTGGGGAGCCCTGGGCTCCTGAGAGAGCCGGCTGCCTTTGGCTTGGGGTGGGTGGATTGGAAAGGGCCTGCTGCTTGCTTGGCATGGTGTGGCGGCCACCTCTTGCGCGACCTGCTGTGACAGGGGGAAAGCCTCATAGAAATAACTTGTTTCTGCCCTGCTGAGCTGGCGAAGTGAAACTTCCGGTTTTGTTTTCTTGTGTTTTTCCACCTACATCTCTCTTGGCGCTCGTCAGCCTCATGAGGGATCTTAGTTGTGCAGCGATGAAGCTTGTGTGGAGATTCTAGCAGCTAGTCCTAATTTCTGTGGTTGTTTCTTGTTTTGGCTGAGAACATTTGATGTGGTTGGTGGGAAGGCTCGGAACAGTCTGTGCCCTCCTTCCCTGGCCATCTGATGCCAGGCACAGACAGTGGCATGTTGGATGCCAAGTCTCTTGCCTGGTCCCGTGTGACCTGGACTTTGAGGATTTCGTTCTTTTGGCAGGACTGCTAAGCCAAAACACCGTATTGATCCATTTTGATGACGCGGACCCTTGAGAATTACAAAAATCCCACCCACCCCTTTTCGAGTGGCTCAGTGGATGGAAGGAAGGACTGCTGGCAGCTCTCCACGTGTACCTTTGCTTCCTTCTTAAGTGGTGCTAGTTTATTTTGTGTTGCTGCTTTTGTCATTTTGGAAGAGTCCAGGTTTTGTATTGCAGCCGGGGAAACCGATAACCCGAAGTTTAGCGTCCAACTGCAGCTGGAATAACCTGATCCTCTTCAAGTGCGACCAGGACATCAGTAGCAGTGTTATTCGGTCATTTTCTTGCCTTCTTGCCAAGGTGTGTGTGAGTGACATTCAGAAGGGAAAGTAGAACAGTGCCAAGATGGTGGAGGAGGTCCTCCATTATTGAGGGAACTTATTGAGTGACATGTTTATTTCACACCATCTCTGGTGCAGAAGGTGCATCACAAACACACCCTGGAGAATAGTCAGGCATGCTGTTGAACTGTGCAGAGGTTTCCCACCCTCTGTTGCATTCCAGTTGAGCATTGGGTTAGCAGAAGGGGTAGTGGACAGCTGCATCCATGTTTGAGGCTGTCCAAAAGAGCCGTTTCCTATGTCTCCTGCAATAGAGTTATGCATATGTTTGGTAAGACATCTGTATAGAGTGAGTATTTGCATAGCAACAATTCAGGATTTCCCCTAATGAGCAGAGGCAGATTCCTAGGGAGAGACTTGGCACTGGGTCCATGGCTGCTGCCTTCCTTCTCTTCTTGCCCTGGTTCTCCAACTGTGAGCTTTCTCTGATTTTACTTGGACCAAATTTTAAATGCCAGGCCTTGCCCATTGTCACTCTTCAGGTTTTTTCTTTGGTATTCACCAAGCACAACTTTGCTATTGTTCCAGAAGATTTTCAGACCATCCTGGTCTTTGGCGGAGAAGGCGATTGCATTGGCTGTTCAGCGTTTCTCAGGTGATGTGTGTGCAGCTTTCCCAAGTGGTCACTCCCTTTGTGCTGTGCTGAAGATCTATGTATTTATATGTTGTTGTTGTTTAAATGAATACTTTAAACTTAGTTGGTGTTAGTTGATGTGAGATTCTTGCGCTGGGGAGGGCGAAAATAACAGAATTGCTGTGGCAAGCGGGTTTCAAAAAGTAGAGCAGATTTAGAGGTGTGTCCCACTTGAGAGCCACTGCCTCGTATACTGGAAATGTTGCTCCTTTTGCATTCTGCTAGAGGGAGAATGCTGTGAAATTTGAAAAGATGCCACATTCCTACAGACAGTTGTGCCAGTCCATTAGAAACTAGTCGTCTTCTGCTTGTTTTGTACTGGCCGTGCGTTTTGGTACCAGCTTCAAAGCCGTGGGCTGGTGAACTTGGGGGTTTAACTTGTTCCCCTGAAAGGCTTCCGGAGTAGTTTCTGCAGCTGCGGCAGGCTGAGCGGGGAGACCCTAATTCCAGTTGTCTCTGTTTCGGTTGCAGCGTGAATGCTTTTCAGCAAGCCCTCACTTTTGGCATTCATTCTTCCTCCCCATGAAAATACTACTGGGGTAACATTACTGGCCCACCCTGCATAGAGTGGTTTGTAAGGACTCGTGCACCTGTTGAACCCACCACAAAGAAGGACTCCTGTATGCGCCTATGTTCCCGCCTATGTTTATTTCTCAAACTGTGAAACCGTACCAGGTGGATTGAGTGGATGTAACACTGAATGGGTCTGTCATGACAAGCAACTCAACTTTCAGAGTGGGAGAAAGCTTATGATAGATCTCCTGCTCCCTCTTTTTTTGGGGGGGGGGGGTCGGAATCCAAGGCAGCCAGCCATGATGGAACAGTAAAGAAAACCCTTAAACCTGCCCTGAGCATTTCCCAGCGGTGACGATCCGTGTCCTCAGGTTAGAAAGGGTTTGCCTTCTTTCTGAACATGTGTAGCGTTTGTTGGGTTTGGCCAAGCCTCGGAAAGTATGAGTTCCACAAGATAGCAGCTGCCCGTTAAGAAAGCCCATTGTCTGCCTCCTCCATGTGGTGGAGTGTTGTGATTGTCCAAGATAGCGTCTTGGCCCTGGGCTGGACTGAGGCGACTCCCTGTGCAGTCACGTGCCATTTCATCTTTCTGGGTCTGTGGTGCAGGTTCCCACTCTTCCTCATTTGGAGAACAATGTGTATAGTGCCAGCAAAGGGAAGAAGGATTTAAATGGTAGCTGGTATCTTCTAGTGCCAACCCTGGGCCAGGCACAGAATGGCTCAGGAGACCGATCCGCCCCCCCTCCTGTGTTTAGGGGGCTTTAGAAGGAAATGAGAAACTTTTTAGAATCTGATTGGCTGCTTTGAAGAGTGCAGAAACAGGGCAGTGAGGAATCTCAATCCAGTCTGCAGTTCTCTGCGAAGGCTCAGTCAGGCCAAGCTCAGTTGTCCTGGTTGAGTCACCGGTGTACCTTTGCTGAACCCTGCTGCAAGGCTTGCGATGGTCTCTCGTGCCCTGCAGCCCCCTTCTGTGAGACAGTGGTAGCCTCCATGGGTGGGGCTTGGGCTTCCGGGCCCTGGGCATCCGCGCACCTTGGAATGCTCTGCTTCTGGTCAGGGTGCAGCAGTGCCTGCCTTCCCAAGCAGCGCATTACTGGATTGATCAATGTCGGGAGCATGTCCCACAGAACATGGCAGAATGGACCCCTGAGCAAAGGCTGTCACTTAAAGTGGGCAGAAGGCTTCGTGTGGTGTGCATCATTCATCGTTTTCAGGCCACACAACAGTTTATGCTTTTAAGCCTTAACGTTTATGGAACCAAGGGGGTGGTGGCCCAAAATGTTTGGAACCGCTGATTTAAGGCATTGTCCTCAACCAGAGCCAGGGCTTTTTCAGCCCTGGCTCTGACCTGGTGGAACTCTCTGCCAAATACCGCCAGGGCCCTGCGGGACCTCATGCAATCCCACAGGGCCTGTAAGGCAGAAATGTTCCCTCAGGCTTTTGGTGGAGGACAGCGACGGTTCTGTCATAGCCGGCACCCTCCTCCTCTTTTTCCCTTTCCTCTGTCTTTGCTTCGGCCCTTTCCTCACCTGCCTGTGAGACAGCAGCGCAGTCCAGAGTAGGGGAACAAAGGAATGTTTGATGCCACCTGAGATAACGCAGCCAGTTTTTTGTTTTAATTTTGTTTTTAATGGCCGTACATCACCTAAAGCCTTACATTGTAGGGAATAGGCAATTCATAAACTGAATATATAACTGAAAATTAGTAAAAATTGTAAAGCCACATTTCCCCACAACAGGACGATGTTGTGGACCACACCATTGTCCCTGTGGAGAGATAACGGAAGAGGAGGAGCAGGTTTCTGCGCCTTTGATCTCTTCCACACCTGGACATGCATGCAGGAGCTCTATACTGAGCCCCAGACCACTAGGCCCTGGGGGTCAGTCTTGTCTGCTCAGTCTGGAGGTGGCTCTCCATGGTTGTGGGTTGAGGTGTGCTGCATCCCCTGCTCTTTGATCCTTTTAACTGGAGATGCTGGAGGTAGAACCTGGGACCTTCCGCAAGCAAAGCAGAGGCTCTGTCGCTGAGCCATGGCCCTCCCCGCCACCATTTTTCTGCTGGGTGGTGTTGCATAAAACCTCAGTTTAGTGTAGTGGTTAAGTGCGCAGACTCTGATCTGGGAGAACCGGGTTTGATTCCCCACTCCTCCACTTGCACCTGGCTGGATGACCTTGGGCAAGCCATAGTTTTGGCACAGCTTTCCTTGAAAAAGCAGTTTCTGTCAGAGCTCTCTCAGCCCCACCCACCTCACAAGGTGTCTGTTGTGGGGAAGGAAGAGGAGTTTGTGAGCCGCTCTGAGGCTCCCTTGGGCAGTGAAGGGCCATGGGGTATAAATCCAATCTCCTCTTCTTCTTCTTCTGACTGTGAGAAGAGCCTGTCAGATCCTGTCCCTGTAAGCACAGGGACCTCAGTTGGCAGCTCTGAATGGAGCCAGTTGGACACTTTGACACCTCTTTTGTACCCATTTCTGTTAGCTGGAAAGAGCAGTTGTGCTTTTAAGCAGTGACTCTTAATTATTTATTTAATTGCCTTTCTCAACAAGACTTAAGGAAGGTTACAAAATATGAAGACGAGAAGATATGAAAATGCAGTAAGAACAGTGTAAGATAACATTGCTTGAAGCCTTATGGTCCAAATCATCATTATATTGGAGTTCCCTTCCAGACAGTCCTTAACAGTACAGGGATTGCTTGATGTGCTTTGCAGAGAATGTCCATTAATAATAGCAGAAGACGGGGGGGAGACTCCCTGGGGAGGGGGGAAGCACCTCTGGGGCAAAGAAGAGGTTCCACAGCCAGGGGTGTGTTTCCTGTCAGGTGCTTAAAAAAAAAAAAAAGCTTGCCCTTATTTGGCTGATGAGTGTGGGAGGGGTGGGATGTCCAGTTCCTGGCATGGGGATTTCTCCCTGGAGCAAGAGCAGAGTGTGTCCTTTCAGGCGGTGTCTGCGAACAGACAATGCCTGTGTCTCTGCTGCGCTCATGCAAGAGTTGCTTTTCTGGCTTGTAGCTTGGCAGCTGAGGAGATGTCCCCTGAAGAGCTTGGACTGTTGGTCTCCCCCCCCCCCCCCATTCTCTTCCTGCTCTGTGCCGAGCCATTCAGAAGGCTGGCATTGACCACAGAGACAAAGAGCCCTTTCAGGCCCGGAGCTTTTGTTAATATTCCCCGTGTTCCTCTTCCCTACTCCCTACTCTGATTGTTAATCTTCAAGTTCAGTGGCTTCAGTGGCGTTTTGAGAGTGAAAGTCACTTCCTGGTTTTGAAAAAGCAAACAGTTGTGGGAGAAGTGGGGGGCATATTCTGTTCACGTTTGGCTGGTCCCCTCCATATGCAGGGCACTGTCATGATGGATAAAGAAGCCCTTTTTGCCGGCTTAGCTTTTAGCAGCCGTTTTTGGGGAGCTGTTTATTTGCCCAGTTAAGTTTGGTATGCTGTAAGGGTTGAAAACCTGTATCTTCACAGTGTTTTAGAGCCTGCTTCCATGCGTCCCATCATCCCCCCCAAGGGCTGGTGAGAGGAGTCAAGAGGTGTCACAGCTCTGACCACTGGATCAGCCAGGCTTCTCCTGGATCTTTGAGTGACTCGACCAGACTCATTGGGTGTGGTTTGTCCTGGGTGCCTTTGGAGCTCAACTTGGCTCCGTAACTACCATGGAGAGGATACCTCTTTTGCAGTTTGTGTTGTTACGAGACTGATTCCGCAAGGAAGTCACCTGCATGCATGCTCAGCGGCCCTTTTTCTGCCGGCCTCTCTGTCCAAGCAGCATGTTCTCTAGTGAGCCGTCAATCCTGAATGAAGCACAGGCAGAGATGATGCCACCCTCTTGTCTGCTTAATCCTTCATTGTTTGTGTGCCTGGTGGGTAAACAGGAGCAGAGTGCAGTTGGGACGGTGGCGGTGGCCAGGCCTTCAGTGGCACGGAGGGGAAGGGCCCACCTCGCGACGCGGTGCCTCTGGTCTCCCAGGGGGTTCCAGCAGAAGGAGGATCTCCTGAGGCCAGGTGGGATGGGAATCTTGCTGCCACTCCAGCAGAATAGACATCCGCCACAGGAAGTGACTTTCCTTTGGTGTCTCTGATACGGCAAGCCCTCTGACATATACCTTTGTTCTAATTCACGTCTGATGTGCTGTGGGGGAGCTGCTGCTGAAGGCGGGGCTTCCCATCGCACACCAAGCCTGTGGAATTCACTAGTAATGTGCCAGGTTGGGACTCGGATCTCCCGTGCGTTAAGGGTAGGAGGTCTGCTGTTTGGAGGAGAGACTGAAGGCCGTGGCATTGCTGTGTGTATCTGTTGGTGCGGACAACTTTAAGAGCCTTGGGAGAGCTCTGCTGGATCAGACCTGTGGTCCATCTAGTCTAGCAGCCTCTTTGACACAGAAGCCAGCCACTCACCCTGGAGGGCCAGTGAACAGGACAGAGAGGTCAAGGCCTTCTCCCAGTGCTGCCTCCTACTAATGGTATTCAGAGGTTGATTACTTCTGGATGTGGAGGTTTCTTTTAGTCACCGTGGCTAGTAGACGTTGATGGACCTCTCCTCCATCAATCAGTTTGTCCCACCCTTAAAGCCGCCCATTCTTTCCTTCTTCACTGAAAGTGCAGGTGAGACTGCAAGTACAAATTCCGGCCTGCTATACTTATTCCTGTTTTTCTGCCCCAGTGTAAGTATGTTGGATGGAGCACTGCTGAGGGAGTCAGGTGTTCTGGTTCAGAATGACACGCTGAGGATGGCAGAAGGAAGTGGCCTTTCTCATCAGCACCGCTGAGCTGGACAAGCAGCCACACACAAAGTCCATTGTTCTTCTCTTCTGCTCTGGCTGGCATGTTCACGGGGGCCGGGGAAGTACATGGCAGAGTCTGTCCTGGAGCTCCGTGTTTTGGCAGTGAGATCCTCAGGGGTGGATTTGAGCAGCTGGGCAGGGAATGCACTGGAAGCTCCCTAAGGCATCCCTTGTCTGCAAGGGGTGGGCTTCACTGGAGAAGTACAGAAAGGGCTTTGCTGATAGCGCTGGATGTCAAGGCTGCCTAGAACTAAAGTTCCTATATGCAGCAGCCAATGTTCCCTCTAAGCTATGGAGTCTTGTGAGCAAAAATTCTACCTTGTGAGCTACTGGCATTAAAGTTGTGAGCGAGCGATTCGGCTACTGCATAAATTAGTTTGCGCTGGAGCCGTCCAGCCTGAGCGTAGACAAAAACATGTGAGCCAGAGGCTAAAAAACTGTGAGCTAGCTCACACTCAGCTTAGGGGGAACACTGGCAGCAGCAACTCTTTGTGGACTTGTCTTGGGTTTCTGGGGATTTCGGGGGCCTCTGTATGATAAAAGACAAAGTTTGTTCACATCCCAACCTATATTCCCTCTAAGCTGTGGAGTCTTGTGAGCAAAAATTCTACCTTGTGAGCTACTGGTATTAAAGTTGTGAGCGAGTGGCTTGGCTACTGCATAATTTAGTTTGCTCTGGAGCCGTCCGCCCCGAGCTGAATTACTGGATGGGGCAAGATATAAATCTCAATAATAAAAAATAAATAAATAAATATTTCTGAGCTCTCCTTTCCAATGCACCATTGTTAGCACCACTGCTCCCTTCTAAGCTGTGGAGTCTTGTGAGCAAAAAGTCTACTTTGTGAGCTACTGGCATTAAAGTTGTGAGCGAGGGATTTGGCTACTGCATAAATTAGTTTGCTCTGGAGCCCTCCTTCCTGAGCGAAGAGAAAAATGTGTGAGCCGGAGGCTAAAGAACTGTGAGCTAGCTCACACTAACTCGGCTTAGAGGGAACACTGATCCCAACCCAACTCTTCCTTAGGTGCAGACCCCTGGACTTCCTAAAATAAAAATCATATTTATCAAATTGCTTTTGAGTGTGAGCTGTAGGGCTGAACTCTTCCTTCTGATCTTGCGCAGTGTGAGATATTTGGTGATTAAATAGTGTTGGAATCAGTGTTCCCTCTAAGCTGAGTTGGTGTGAGGCAGCTCACAGTTTCTTAGCCTCTGGCTCACACATTTTCGTCTTAGCTCAGGAAGGACAGCTCCAGAGCAAACTAATTTATGCAGCGGCCAAACAGCTTGCTCAGAACTTTAATGCCAGTCGCTCACAAAGTAGAATTTTTGCCCACAAGGTCCCACAGCTTAGAGGGAACATTGTAAGATGGCCTGCACCCGTTTGAATAGCTAAGCTGGGGCTGGACTGTAAATCTTGGACCCCACTCTAAAGCACCCTCAGTCTGGCTGCAGCTGGAGCGCACACATGTTGCGGTGTTGAGTTGTAGTCTTGTCACAGTTGCCACATCGAGAAGTTAAGACCTGTCAGGGAGATGAAATGGAATTAAACTTGCTCCTCAGTTGAAGACAAATCTTGAAACAAAAGAAATGTATATTCCCCATGTTGTAGCTGAAGTATTTTTCAGTACTGATCTGATTTTAGAACTGCCTGCCACGAAGGTTCTTCCTGCATCCAGTCCTTTCCTCCTTCATTGTCAGCCAGCAATGCAGTTGTTGCCATGTTGTGTGGCTGGACCCCTGAAGTACTGCACAGCACCTTCCGGCAATCCTTTGTGCCAAAGTGTAACCAGCTAAGCTTGTCTGCACCTGGAGTAACATCTGGCACTTCAGTATTGCACTTGGATGAGGGATTTCTGGAAAGGTGAGCAGCTGAGCCAAGACGTTTTGTTCCAGAATGGCTTTGCAAACGTTGGACAGAGGACGTCGATAGCCTGTAGAGTTCGGCTGTCAGCCATTTAACTCCCCCTGGCAGTGGGGTCCCTGGCAGGGTCTCTCAGTCACTATCCTGTCTCCTGTGAGTGTTTGTGTGGCACAGTCCTTATGGGAAGCTTTTTCAGTCTGCAGGCGCTTTCACGCCTTTTTTGCTTTGTTTTGCTGCATGGATTTGTATGTAAACCACCTCCTAGAACGTTTCCTGTTCATGTCTCTCCTGTGGTCTTTTAACCTCATTCCCAGTGACCTGGGATGTATCCAGGCCCGTAGCTACATTGAAGCATTCTGCCCCCCCCCCCAATGTCCTACCAAGGAAAAAACGTTACTTTCCCCCCACCATAGAGAACAATGGAGGGGATGGGGGCAACCTGTTTGGGGGCCTGTAGAATTCGACCCCCTAGTCCAATGTTCTTGAAACTTGGTGGGTATCTTGGGGGGAGGCTCCAGCAGCGACCCTGTGAATTTGGAGCCTCCCTCAAACCACCTCCCCTCCAGCCCCCAGAATATACCCTATGTTTTCGCCATTGACTTCAATAGCCCATAGGATATACTGGGGCCGATTCAGATCAGAGAATCTGAATTGGCCCACAGCAGCCTGAAAGGGGCCCGAATGGGCCATTTTCGGGGGTTCATTCAGCTCAGACAAACCAAATGCACACCCCTAAGCCACGGCATGAAGCGGTGCAAGGCAGCCAGCGGGTCAGACCCTCTTGGGAATGAGCTGGCAGATCCAGAGAGCTGCTCATATCAGGCAAACTGTTGTGCAGTGAGGTGTGGAAAGGGCGCAGGCGATGGGATCCATGCAAGCCGTGTGCGTCTTGGAAGACTACGCAAGTGCTGTGGGATGAGCTTGCGAGAGTGTCCGAGTTCCTTCTTTCCTTGGTAACTTGCTGGGTGTGTTTTGAATGTCACAGGACTGCCATGCTGAAAACAAACCATAGCTACTGTCTCTTCCGTGCTGGAATGGCTGTGGCTGGTGTTTGGTACTTAGAGATTGCTGAGAGATGTTTGGAAATGAAGGATGCTAGACAGGTCCACATGCCATAGGAAAGGCACAGTGGAGAAAATGTATTTGGGGGCAGGGGAAAGTTGCCGTTTTGTTTACTGCTAGCGAGGTTCTTGGCTTTGTGAGTCACAGGAAGACGGGGTGTTTGTGTGTGCTCAGTCAGTATCGTGTGTCTGTATTTCGAAATGCAGAGAACATGTGCATTGCTCCCTGCCTGGTTTCTGACGTGTCACGTGTCACATGCTGAACGTCTTCTGTTTAAGACATGTAGCTGTCAGTTGGCTTCAGTTTCTGTTCCTTGATGTTCCAAAGGAGACTTGTTGGTCGAAAAAGAACTCTTTTGCAAAGGTCTGGGAGCTTTCTGAAATAGCTGGGCGTTTTGTGGGACTGTTTTGGGAGAAGAGATGAGCCACCTTGTGTTGGCTGCGGGGTTCTGTTTCTGAGAGCTGGATTTGTCTCTGCCTGCCTTCTAAATCATCCTGGAGGCCATGTGTGTGAGGTGAGTTTGCCCATGGGAAGGATGTCTTTTTTTGTGTTCTGGCACGGGGAGGGTTAATGGCGCCTTGTTCCCTGACAGCCCCTGGCATCTGAAAAAGCGGGAGGTGTCCTGGTGGCTCTTCTGGGAGGACTGGGAGTTGTTTCAGCCTGTTCATAACCTGACCCCCTTGGCCCTCCTCCCTCTTGGCTGCTCTGCCCTGAGTCTTCGGCGCTTGCCCTCTGAGTAGGGACAGAGGTCTGGGTCCCAGCAGAATGGGGAAGGAACTTCGAGGGGTGGCCCCTAAGAGGCGATACTTGAGACAGAGGGGCATGTGGGGCGCAAGCTTCAGCATGCCCTCAGGATTGGAGGGGGTGTGCTCCACTGATCCGTGAGGGTGTGGAAGTGCTGGTGGGGACTCTCCGGGCCCCTGGGTGGGGACATTGGAGGGCTAGGAGCGTCCTTCACCCAGGAGCACACGAAAGACTTCCAGTAGTTTGCCATTAGGATATCTTCTTTCCCATTCTTTAGGCCTTGCGTTTTTGGTAGGTTTAAAAGGCGTCTGTCCTGGGTCATTCCTGTGCTTTCTTTCAGAGGTGGCTGTGGGGCAGTCAGTCGTTGCTGTCTTTCTAAGCAACGTAGCGCTCATCCTATTGCAAAAGGACTTCCAGTTAAGGAACTGCCTAGTGTGGGAATGGGAACGGCCTGCTCACTTTCGACAGAATTGTGTAGCGGAGGCCACAGAAGGATCTGTCTAGTGCTGACTCTGTGCTTTTCTGGGTGGTTGCAAACAGGTGGGCATTTCATATTGAAAATAAAATGCTGCCTTATTTCTGCTTGTTCTCAGCAGGGCCGTCTCATTTACTGTAGCAAAGAGCACTGATCATCTGCCTGAGGAGGCGGCGTATCTGGTTGCTATTACCTAGCCAGGAGAACCATTTCTGGTAGCCTGCCTTTCTTGTGGGCAGTGAAAGTGGTCGTGGCGGTGCTTCCTGCTGCCTGCGAGCACCATTTGGTGGCACTCGCCTGGCCCAGCACAGAGGCAGCATTCTTCCCAAAGAAAGGTCTCCCCTTGGTTGTGCCGAGTGCACTTGCCTTCAGCCTCTTGTTTGTCCTTGACTTGCCGCTTTGCAGAATCCCTCGAGGACCCGTGCAGCAGCCTCTGGAGGACCGGATCTTCGCTCCGACAGTCTCAGCTGTGTACAGCACTGTAAGTACCGCTTCTGTGAAGCAGAACGTTTTCCCGTCATGCTGTGATCCACGGGGTTCATTCTGTCTGAATGCTCCAAGCCTCATACATAGACTGCAGTGCTGAAGGTCCACCTAGCCGTCAAACGTATTGTGTTTATGGACCCCTTTTCAGTGCAAGGCTTCTCGAGCTGGCTTACCTTTTTAAAGAAACAATTAAAACAATCAAAGCTGGAGGGTGGGGGGCCTCAGCTGGCGCTGTGCCCAGGTGTGATGGAGGCCCCCCTGCCTCCGTGCCCTCTGATGTTCTTGCGGGTGGTGGGTGGAAGAAGGGGAAGGGGGCTCAGCTGTTGCTGGGGCCTTGCTGCTGAGTGGCTTCCTTTTGGCCTCAACAATGCCAGTGGGAAGCCTAATCAAACTCATTAACAAATTAGTAATTTTATTCAAACTGAAAGCGGGGAGATTTTAGAATGTCTCTCTCTGTGTACGTACATGCACACAATGTATAGAAAGAGATCTGGTACAGATCAAACCTTATTTTAAAAAAGCTGAAGTAGACTGGTGATGCTTGCTTAAAATGGCGCCTTTGGAGAGTGAGGCTGGATGAGTTTCTCCAGTTTTCAATGTGGCTGCAGTAAAAACCTGGCTGCATCTGCCTAAGTGATCTGTGGGAAAGTATCAGTCATCTTCCCATGTTGGCTGGGGAGCAGCCTCACAAATGCCCCCCCCCCCCCGCGCGCGCCTTTCTTGTGAGGGTGGTTACTTTTGCTGTGTTCTCCAGCAGACCAGTGGGGAGGGGTTGTGATGGCTTTCCAGCGCCGTGGCTTCCCTTTCTGTAGAAGTGGAGTGTTGGGGAGGGGCCTGAAATGATTGCTCACGTGTCACTTTGTTTCTGTGTGTTGGGAGGGGTTGCCTTCTGGCCTTCATCGTGGCTCAGTCGTGGATGCCTGGGATTTTCCCGGAGTGTGTCCGTTCCTTCGGAAGAGGTCTTCCCATAGCGAAGGGAATCCTCCGGGAAAGACATGGCAAAGGGTTGGCTGTGCCAGGAGGCCAGTCTCGTCTGCAGTGTGGCTGCTGCCTGAAGACTCGGGCTTCCAGCAGCAGTCCAGACTGCCTCCCACAAACATGTCTTTTGTGTGTTTTTAATGCTTTTTCAAGGGGATGTATTGGTTTAAATCAAAGCAGTTTTAGGACACTAAGAAAAAGGACTAGTTTAAATCATTGATGTGACTTGATCCATTCCCTGGACAAGCATGCATCCTAGCTGGTCGCTGTAACAGTTCTAGGCTATTGTTCTGCAGTTGAAATGTGGTGGAATCTTGAACCTTTGGCCACCCTGCAGCCTACCGGCATGCGTTCAAAACAAGGTGGCTGACCGAGAAGCTGAGGCTGCACTCCTTTCCCATTGGTTAGGAAATCAGGCCCAGTCTCTGTGTGAGATCAAGTTTCAGAGCCTTCCAGAAGCTCGGGCTGGCAGTTCCTGGGCAAAGCAGTGTTTTTCCATGAGCTGGAAAGATGGTCCTTGATGTTCGGTTGGTGGAGTCATCAACATTTGTAATCTGAGAACAGAGCACGCTGAAGAGCTCCAGTAGCTGGAGGGTGTACTACAGGAGGAGAAGGTCATGGGGATGGAGCTCCGTGGGTGACTCTGCTGAGATACAGGAAGGCATCTCTGGATCAGAGGTGCTGGGAGAGATGGTGGACCAGGGAAGGCAGCTTCAGGTCTCCCAGGGAGGGCAGACCCCAAGGAGCCAGTGAAGGCTGTTCTCCCTTCAGACGTGGAAGGCCAGCAGCAGTGCCGATCCAGAGGCAGACCTGGATGACGCCTTCTGGGGGACCTGAAGGCTGGCTTTTATTTGGTTCTGATAAACTTTTGCTTCGGAATTGTTTCTGGTGGATGAAAAGAGCAGCATGCAGCAGCGGGTCTTTAGCGAGGGAAACACCATCCAGCTGAGAGAGTCGGCAAAACAAGAGATCGGCCTTCTCGAGACTCAGGCCACACAGCCCTCTCTTGAATGCGACCCGTCGTGCATTAAGCCAGTACAAAGAGAAGGCAGAACCGAAATGCAGGCAACTACAGACCTGGGAGGGCGTGCTTTCAAAGCAAGGCTGAGTCTGTATGCCGCCGGCTGTGCCTCAAAGTATTTTTAATTTGGGATTAAAGGTGGACATGAGTTAGGCACTTATTATTGAAGAGCATTCACTGTAGGCACCTCTTCCGTCAGGATCCAGCAAGGGGCCACCTTTGTTGGCAGATGTCTTGACTGGCATTGTTTGAAGTGGGACCACAGAAATTTAAGCCTAGATGTGGATGTGGTCATCAGGAAATGGGTTCAAGGGATGAGAGAGAATCAGTCCTTGCCCTTCCCTCCCGGAAGAAGAGGAGGGGAGTCAGCCTCTTCCCAAAGTGGTTTTCTTCTGCAGTGTGGCTGGAGGCCGGGTTGGGGGGCGGGGTTTTGGTTCCTGTTCCAGAAAGTGCTTTTTATGCTCTGCCCAGCATGTGGTTTCTGACCACGTGAAGTGAAGAAAAAAATAATCCGGGCAGTTGTAAGAGCTTTGGTGATGCAGTCTGAAGAGTGAGTCTCGTTCTAGTGAGCTGGAGCTCCAAGAGAGAGGCTTGTTGCAGCCCATGCTGGTCCTTGCTCCTGTGATGACAAGTGGGGCGGGGGGAGAGCTGTGGCCTCTTCTTTGCCCTCAGGGCTCCAAGCCGGGGCAGCTGAGGCTGACCCTGCTCGCTCGTGATGGAACACAGCTCCCTTTTGCCTTCTCCGCCTTGGCTGCTGGTTTCCGGCTAAGGGCTGCTGAAATAGATTGCATGTGGAAGCAGCCTTTGGAGGGGAGTCGCTGCCAGCCTCCGATGGAGCCCACTGGACCAAATGGTGCGATGCCTTTCTCCTGGTCTGTAGGAGTTTTGATGAGAGAACGAGGGGCCCGATGGCAGGAGAGGCAGCCGGCTTAGGCTGTGGCCCCGCAGGCATGGCCAGGATCCCACCCACAGGTTTGCAGACCTTCTTTCTCTGGCCCTGCTGGGGAAAGGCCTGTTTTTATTGGCACCTGTGGCATTTAGAAATACCTTGGCGGAGTTAGTCTGTCTTAAAAGGTTTTGTAGCAAACGTCTCCCATGATAAAAGGCTGCAGAGAGAGAGAGCCAGAGCAGGAGGGGTGACGTTCAAGGTCTTGCCTTTTCCCCTTTGCAGAACTGAGGCGGGTTCCAAGCTTGCAGTCTGGGCTTCACTCCTGTGGTGGGGGCTGGACAGGGTATCGAAAGCCCTCTTGAGTTACAGAAGTCCTGTTTTTTTATTTGCTGGACTTATATCTGCTTAATGGCACGTCTAGTTGACCAGCATCTGTGAAATTTGCAAATACTTTCATTACAAAAAAAAAATAGTATCATCTTGAGGGTTTGCTTGTAGTCTGTTAATGGGAAATCATCCAGTCTGCTTATAGTGGGTGTTTCAGAAACAAAAGCTTAATGGAGACCAGGTGGCTCACTGGCTTAGGTATGGGGGCTGCCTGTTCTCCCCCCCCCCCCGCTTCTGGGTCCAGTGCTAGACCAGCAGGCAGTGTCTCTGGCCAGCTCTGGCCGATTGGCCCGCAGCACCCCTTTGTGGAAGCTACAGGCTACTTTCTGTGTTTTGTTGCCTTTATAATTTGCTGCCTTTGGGACTGCCCTCCGAGTTGGTCCCGCACACAACCCTTGGACAGGAGCCAGCTGCAGGGGGTGGGGGGGCATGTGCTGCTGGTCTGTTTCAATTTGGGTTGGCTCCCAGGTGGTTTTTCCAGTCCCAATTTTAAGGTATTGGGTTTGCCCTGTGTGGAGTATAAAAAACTAACGATTTAAAAGGTTATGTTTTAACATTCTTAAATGGAACCTGAAATGTGTTAAATTCTAAAATCATACCACTGTCAAAGCCTGCTGTGCTATGTACGAGGAAGGGTCACAAAAGAAAATATTTTACTTCTGAGGTAAAAAGTTGCATCAGTGTGGAATAATAGCTGATGCATTTATTATAGCGGCAAATTATGAATGTTCATGACAGTCACAACCAGAAACACAGAGCTTTACTTGTATGTCACGGAGAAACACTGTAAGGACTTGCCTTGCTTCTGAAAGGGTTGGGCACTTTGTTCTGTGCCGGATTGGGTGATCTGTGGCTTTGGGTCCCTGGGCGTGTACAGAGAACCAAATAAAAGTCCACTATTTTCACCACTGATTTCCTCCCCATCCCATCAGCAGATACAGCTGTGTAAAGGCCTCTGGGCTGCAGGACCAATGGTTACCATTTGGACCCTGTGCTTAGGTAATCATTTAGTTACGTGTCTTTGTTTGGAGGATGCAAAGTTTCTAAAACGGGAATGTGGTTTGGCCTTCCTCCCCTGTGATTTAAATGGCCTTGATTTTAAACCAGCCCTCCTTGTATTTACCTGAATAGCTGGGATCCCCTGAGAAGTTCTCTGGCCCACCTGGAGAACTGATGGCCCAAGTCCTGCCATGGTCAGGAGTGAGAGGGGTCCTCTTTCCATCTGTGGCACCCGTATTCTGGGGCTTCGGGGACCCCCCCCAATTCACCGGGCCTGTTCCATGTGGGGAGAGTCTTTGGGCAGCTGGTGAAAAGATCTGGTGACTTCTGCAGCCTCCGTCCCATGCATGAGGTGGACTGAAAGAGTGGCAGGGCTCTGGGCTTTGTAGGTTAGGGAGCACGCAGGGTGCTCGAGATCTCCAGGTGCATAGATGCTATTTAACATTGATCTGCGCCTCCTTGCCCGGCTGGTCTGGGGGGTTGGGCTGGGTTGCCACCAGGACGCTGACGACACCCAGCTGTATCTGTTGCTGAATGGCCGTCCAGATACTGCCCCAGATGTTTTGGCCAGGGCTTTGGTGGCCATGGCTGGCTGGCTGGCTAAAACAGAGTTGACTGAAACCGAATCCATCAAAGATGGCGTTCCTGTGCCTGAGTCGTGGGGGGATGGAATTGAAATCCAGCTCCCAACGCTTTTGGATGCCTCCGCTTACAGTGGAGGCCCAGTCACGGTGGTTGCCAGATCAGCATTCTACCTTCTTTGGCAAGACAGGCAACTGGTTCCCTCTCTCCCCGTGACTTGGCCACAGTGATCCACGCAGTGGTCACCCCCAGGCTGGACTACTGTAACTCGCTCTACTCAGGGTTGCCCTTGAAACTGACCTGGAAGCTTCAGCTGGTTCAAAATGCAGTGGTGAATCATACAACCTGTGCTCCGTAAGCTGCATTGGTTTCCAGTTGAGTACCGGATCAAGTTCAAGGTTATGGTATTGACCTTTAAAGCCCTGTGCGTTCTGGGACCAACCTATCTGCAGGACCGTCCCTCCCAGTGTGCCCCCCGCAAAGCATGACACTTGGCAGATCAACATCTACTGGTGGCCCCCGACCCAAAGGACATCCACTCAGCCTTGGCCAGAGCCTTTTCGGCTCTGGCTCCGGCCTGTTGGAACAGTCTTCCAGGTGAGATCAGGGCCCTGCGGGACCTAGTACAGTTCCACAGGGTCTGTAAAACGGAGTTATTCCACCAGGGCTGCGGTTGAAGCGGCGGGTGCCTCCCCTGCTCCGCCTGGCATTAATTACTATGTGTTGCTATTGCGGTCTGCCCATCTGCCCAGGGCTTGGGTTGGCTGAGCATTCATACAGCTAGTTCTTTTGAATTCTTACTAACTGCCATCTGGATTGTAGGTTTTATATTTGTAATTATGTTTTAACGTTTTTAATTGTTGGAATTATTGTTGTTCATTGGTGTTGTGACGCGCCCTGAGCCCTGCTTTGCAGGGGGAGGGTGGGATAGAAATTCAGGTAAATAAATCAAGCCAGTGGGGTTGCCCTTACTGAGGGGAGGGCTGTCCCTCGTCCCGTTGAGCTCATGAGAGGTGAAGTCGCACCTGTTGTTGTATCCCAGGTCTGCGTTGCAAGATTCCAGCGATGTCCGCCCTTCCCTCCTCTTGAGTACGTGGCCAGCAGAACACAGGCCTTGTGCAGACTTGTTCTTTCTCCCTGAGTGTGTGGCCCAAGCACGTGGGTGCCCTTCCTTAGAGGCAGCATTACCGATTTTTGGGTTTTACTAACCGTTTATCTCCTCGCAGGTTACACAGGTTGCAAGACAGCCGGGGGGCCCTGCCCCCTCCCCGTACTCTGCGCATGAACTTAGCAAGGGGCATCCAGCCCTTGCTGCAACACCACCTGGACATGCATCCTCTCCCGGGCTCACCCAGGTAAGAGCTGTGCGGGTCACCCCTTCCATTTCTCTGTTGAGGGGAGGAAGGAGGCCAGGCTGGTGCAATGTGACCTCTGCCTGTGCGCTGCTTTGTTTTGTCCTGCTGCTGCCTCTCTTGAAAGGAGAAGGAAAGTGGGAGAGAGGTGACCGGGGAGGGGGTGGGGCCCCCTTTCTTGGATTGTGCAGGTGTGCCTTGAGCGTCCTCTGAAATTCTGGCTGGCAGCAGTGGTTTAAATGCCATGCCTGTAGTCAAACCACTTCCTTTTCCTGCATTTGCAAGATATTAAGTGTCTATTAAATGCCAAGAGAAGGATGAGAAAGCGCATGTTATTGAGAACCACATTGTTCTTAATAGCTTACGATCTGCAGTTACTCCGTACAGTATTTCGAGGAGGAAAGCAATGGACCTTGAAGGTGTCAGGGTGAAGAGGGTTAGGGTTATCGAAATGGTGAGGAGCCTCGCTAGCCAGGGGCCTGTTGCTGAAGACTTGGGGGCAGGAAACTTGCTCAGCACCGAGCCCTTTTCCTTGGGAATGGAGCACGGGGACTGTGGGCCGCCCCACTCGTTGTCTGGGCAACTTTTCATAAGGCAGATGGAGAGGTGTGTGGGTCCCTTCTTCGTGGAGAAGTGCCATTTCTGTAGTTTCTTGCTTGAGCTTAGAAGCAGCAGTTCTGGAATGGGTTGTCATGGGACTGGACATCACAGTGGAACGCATTTGGACCGCTTTGGTTTCCAGGGGAGCTGCAGGCGCGTGGGTGGAGGGAGGCCGGGTGCTGTTCTGTGCAGGCCAGAGAGAGCCCTGGCCATCTGTGGCCTCTGGCCTGCTTGGGACACAAAAGCCATGGAGAGGGGTTGTGTTGCACCTTTTCAATGGGCTTGGTTCGTGGTGGATGTTCCCCTAGTCCAGCTGAGATCTTGCTGCCAGGGATGTTAACGCAGGAGGACTGTGTGGTGCTTTGTGCGAGGGAAGGCACTTTCCCGGAAAAGCAGGCAGCTGCTGTGGAGAGCAGAGGAGCCGCTCTAGCTCCTCATCGCCCAGCTCCTGTGGCAGCCCACCAGAGAGGGAACAGCCCCCTCCCCTCCCCTCCCTCGGGGCCCCAGGAGGAAGGCATCCAAACGGAGCGGCCGGGCATTCCTTGTGAACACAGAGAGAGGCCTTCAGGGCGACGGTTCTAGGCTCTGGTACCCCGTTTGGAGCCTTTTCCCAAGGCGGCCTAGCCGGAGCCTGTGCCCGGCAGCCTGATACCATTCTGTGGTTGTCCTGAGAGGGCTTGTGGTCGATCCCGGCAATCTTGAACACTTTCCTGCAACAGGACGAGGGGAAGGGATGGCTGCTCATGGCCTGTGGCCTTTGCTGAGCAATCATGGGCGGGGGGGGAGGTTCCTCCGCCTAGTAGTTGGGTTTTCCCCGGGTAAAATGACACTTCGTTAGGGTTCTCAGTTACAGCTTGGTCGGTATTGCTTTCCTGCAGTGCAGTGCACGTTTGACAAAGGGCAGTGGAATCTATAAAGTCTGATCAAGTCATGCCTGTTCAATTTTGGGATGTTGTTCTGAGTGTAGGGTGTTACTCATAGGGAAGTTCCTTGGCCTCCCGTCTCTGGGCAAGCCCCCCCCCCCCCAAGTAGCCGGCTGCATCCAGTGTCCTGTTAAGAGGGTTGCCCGCACCTACCCGTTCAGTTGCCCCATCTGTTTCCCGTGGTGCTTCAGAGCTGGAATATCTGGACGCGGAGAAGAGGAGGACTGTCCAAGGAAAGAGCCTTTTGACTTGGTCAGGTGGGCGCTGAGAAGCAAATGGCTGCTGGCATTCAGGGCTGCAGACCTCTCCCATTGCAGATATGAGGTGAACCAAGTGCCGCAGCCCTTTCCTTTGGCGCTAGAGGGCTTCCAGGTGCCACTCCCAGGGCTGTGGAATGTAGCAGTAGGAGAAACCCCATCTGGTTTCCCCTTCGTTTGGAGCCCTGTAAGCAGGCCTGGCTCCAGTGGAGAGGGGAAAGTCCCTGGGCTGTTGGCGATGGGTTCCTTTCGCACTCTTGGCAGCTGGAAAAGGGAGCTAAGGGGCCCACGGGACTTGCAGCCTCGAGAGGGCCGAAGGGAATGCCATCCCCCCCCCCCGCATTAGCCCGGAGAGTGCCGTTGTGACCCAGACCCGTACCAACGCCTGTCCCCACCTTCCTCCTCCCCTCTCTGTCGCTCTTTCTTTTCTCTCTTACTCTGTCGCTCTCTTTCACTCTCGCTCCAGCAGCCAGGAGGGAGGAGGGACAGAAGCTTTCCACCCCACCCAAGAGCCAGCAGTCTTTTTGAAGATCCAAGGGAACTGGTGCAAAGGATTCTGGGATGTGGGATGGTGAGTCAAAAGAGGAAAAAGGTTAAGTGGTGCCCCACCGGAAAGCCCTGGCTCTCTTCTCCGAAGGGTGGAGGTCATGTATAGGGTGGGGTCACGACTTAGAGGAGAGCCCCCGCACCCCCCCCCCCACTGTAGAAGATTCAGTGCACTCTTGCTTGTGCCTGTGGAGCTTAAAACCAAGTACACTGGGAAGCCTGTGGTGTTCAGAGAGCAGGTGGGCACTTTGTCTTTTGGGGGGACTTCCGAATGGGAGGAGTCCCTTTGCGGCTCTTGCTCAGCCCTGAGACAGCACTCGGTCCGAAGGTGTTCCAAGCAGGTGCCGAGGTGTGAAGTGTGCCTATGGGTCTGGCCTGCTGAATGGTGGCTGCCAGAGGGGGGAGGCTTGCTCAGCACCTTTAAGGCCTGGCCTGCCTGTCTGCCTCTCCAGACCTCTCTCTGAACCCTGGGCATCCTATTTCCTCCATCCCCCAGGCTAGCGTAAGGGGATTTATGCATTCAGAGGTAAGGAAGTAAAATCTTCCAAGGAGATGGTTGGGGTGTGGCCAGAGATTTGGAGTTCTTGGATGTTGGAAGCTGCCTTGGTCCTGGGTTGCCGCTTGCTGTGGCCCAGGCTGGATTCCCCTCCCCCCCTTAGGAGTAAGTTTTGACTAAAAAGCTTAGTTCTTGAAGCAGGCGGGGGGGGGGGGGGCTCCGCTCTGTGTTTGAGGACAGCCAGAGGCCGCAGAGGGGGGAGCACGCTGGTCTTCCCGCATCTGCATAGCCTGAATGCAGAGACAGTGGGTGGCACGGGCAGCGGCTTTGGTTTTCTTCTTTCCTGCCTTTTGCAGCCCAGTTTCCCGGCTGGCCCGCCCACAGGGGAACTGAAAGCATGGTGTGCTCCCGCTTCCGAAGTGGGCAAGGAGAAGCAGAGATCAGGAGTGGGGAGGAGAGGGCAGGACTGAGAGGGGGGAAGTAGGAGCCTGGGGGGGGGGAAGAGAAGAGATGAAGGGAGCAGGAGAAGAAGCTGGCCTCCAAAGAGAGGAGGCGTGGGGGGTGGGGCAAAACCAGCGAGGCCTGTGGGGTGCTGGTGGGATCCAGAGAGGCCTCTGGGTCAGGAAGCAGGAAGGAAATGCGGGGGGGGGGCTGATCGCATTACCTGTGGTGAGGAGAGGAGAGGAGGGAGGATCAGCAAAGGGGTGGGTGGGCTCTTACTGTGAGGCACAGCAGACAAATGGGTCTAATAGTGTCTGAGGGACTTTTCCACCATGAGGTGGCCCCATAGAGTGAGCCGGAGTGTCGAGTGTTCCCCAGATGCCCCCCCCCCCAGAGCTGGTCTTCAGAAGGCCCCCATTTGCCCTTTCCCAAGGAGGGGGATAAGAATGTTTGCTTTTGATCTGCAGGGAATGTAACGGAAAATGAAATTCCTGTTTGAATGTTCCATTGGCCACGTGTCCAGGCCCAGGGCTTCAAGGCAGCCATGCTCTCCCAAGAGTGGCACTCCAGTTGAGTGGCACAGGGTTTGGGGTTTAGGGTTTTCCACAAGCCACTCCCTTGGGGAGAGTCCCCTTCCCACCCTGCAGGGCTGTCGGAAGTGGCTATGGTCCCTGGAGAGAATCTTCCATGTGGTAGCAAGCAACCAGGACTTCTTTTATTTATGTGTTTATTTAGTAGAAATTTTTTTTAGTTGCCAGTCACCCAGAGGGTCTTGTGGCAACTTACAACATTAAAACCAATAAGGCAAACCCCCCCCCAACTTAAAAGCAATGAACAAATACAAAATATGAACATTAAAATACGTGGGTATTAAAACAGCCCAAACATGTGGTGACCCTCCAAGGGCCAACCCGAATTGTTCAGTTTTGGATACGAAGCAAGTCCGGCAGGGCCTGGGTGTCAACTCGGGGCCACCGCCGAGAAGGCCCTTCCCCCCTGGTGGCAGCTGACGGAGCCATCCTTGGCAGAGCGGCTCTGGCTAAAAGTTTTGAGTCCAGGCTCTCCCTTTTACAGTGAAGGCTCTTATTTACTGCATTTGTACCTCGATTCTCTCCCTAGTGGGGATCCAAAGCAGGCTGCCTTCTTCCCCACTCCCCGGTTTTATCTTCATGAGACTAGCAGGCTTCCTGGCAGAGTGAGGGTTGGAACCGGGGTCTCCCAGACCCTGACCTGACACTCTAACCGCCACACCACGCCGGCTGTCTCTGGAGTATGAACTGCCATCCCCAGCAGTCCCTCCTGACAAGACCAGAGTCAGTCAAGCTCCCTCTTTTGGATCTCTGTGGTGCATAAATGTTGTGTGGTGTAGTGTGCTTGTTTGTTTTTCCCCAAGCTTGCGCAATGGCTACTGGCCCGAAGGCAGGCTTTGAAGAACCAGGCTGCTGGCTGTCCGTTTGTCCCCAGCGCGCAAAATCCTTGGTTTCTCAGTGTAGTACAGCAGCTCCGTGCCCAAATGGCTGTGGAGGAGAAAGGCGTTCTCTTGAATAAGTGACGCGGCTCTCAAGCACATTGCGTCTGTGTTTCCAGCCAGCTCTGAAGGAGGCAGCCCCATAGGACAGACAGGGCTCTGAGGCTGTGGGAACAGGTCGCAGGCTGCAGCCCCCTCCACCTCTCACAGGTGCTCCCCCCCCCCCTTTTGCAAAGTTCTGTATGTCAGACACCTTAAAAGTCACCATTTGTTGATGCTAGGTTGAATTCTGCTTGGAGGACCGAAGGTTATATTTTTCAGGCTACAAAGGAAGGATTTTCATAAGCAGCTACTGAAAGGAGAATGCTTGCTCCGTTTGGCATGGCAGAATCTGACGTAGGCAGCGGAGCCTTAAGGCCACTGAGGCGTCTTATGTGTGATGGACGTTCTTTGAGGGAGCTATCCAGGTAGCAGCTTTCCCAGCCCTTCTGGAACGGGGTGCAGTGACAGCAGCCCTGTGGGCAGCGGTGGACTTCCTCAGGGAAGGGTACAATGCTCCCAGCTCTCTTGCGTGCAGCTGTAGTGTGGATGAGACATGAATAGAGCAGCGGACTGTGCTGCTCCTCTGGCTTGGCCTCCTCTGCCCTAAGCTGTATGTCCTGCCTGGGTAGGTGACCACAGCCAAGCCACTTTGGGAAGGTGTTGCTGTTTGCTGGGTCAGTTGGATGAGGATTGTATATCCTCCCCAGTCTCAGTTGCAAAGCGTGAACCATGTGAGGGGCTGCAGGGTGTTTTTGGGCTTTACGGCTGTAGCAGCAGCCTCAGGAGCGCAAAGGGGGGTTTCCTGGAGAGCCGACAGACCCCTGGCAGAGATTTCCACTGTGCTGTTCCACCGCGCTGTTCAGAGCAGGAAGGGAAGGGAAAGCGCAGAGCGTGACTCAGCATTTTCAGGCCCCGTGTGACCTGGCAGAGCACGTCCTTTGCCTCTTGCTTCCCAGCCTAGGATGGGGAGGGAGAGATTGTGTTGCGCAGCAGGCCTGGTTTGGTGCCAGTGAGTTTGGAAATGGAGCTAAAAATAATTCTTCCCTAGTTTCCGCTTTGGTGGAGCAGGGAGGACGGGGGGGGGCGGGGGAGGGGGGGAGCAGAGATGGTTTCTGGGCCTCTTGGCTTGCTTCCATGCGCCTTCACCTTGCATGCAAGGCATGCTGGTCATCCCTGCAGGCCCGTGTCCTGTGCAAGGTCCCACCTCCTGGTGAAAGGATCTCCGTCAGGAGCAGGACCTTCTGGTCCCCCATGTGCTACGGCTCTCTTCTCCCCCACCCCCAGGCATGTCCTGCTTTATTCCAGTTGGGAGCCCCACAGTGAGAAAACAGGCCCCTAAAGTTATGCTGAAGGTCACCCCTGGGAGCTGAAGACAGAGGGTAGGTGGGAGGAGATGGTGGCTTCTTGACTCATCGCAGCCGCCTGGGGATTGAGCCCCATAAATGGCAGGTGCTTTACTTGCACGGAGCCTTGCACTTAGGACATGGGCCCAGTGGGTGTCATGGCGGGCTCAGTCGTGCTTCCTGCTGCGTGGTGAGGTGGGCAGGTTTGGGCAGGGGGCCTCGGTATGGCAGTATTGTAGGCTCAGTGGCCCTTCCCATCATCTGTGGTGGAGCACCAGTTCTGTGTCGCTGGGAAGGTCCTGCCAAATGCTTCCCTGCTTCTGCAAGAGCCAAGTGCTGGCTGTTGCAGAGAGAAATTGGCTCCCCAGAAAGGAAGGTGTTGAGGAGCCTGTTCGGAGTCTTTCCTGCAGCCACTGTTCCATTAATGCCTGTTGCTTTACAGGCTCGCTGGCTGTTCCTGGCATCAGCTCTGTTAGAGTGGAGACCAGTTTCCCCCTTTTTACAAATGGAAAGAAAAGGTGGCTGCAGGCAGAGATGGGTTTTGGAGGGGGTGAGGCAGATTTCTGGAGGAGATGGGGTGACTGAAGGAGGCCTCCACATCTAGAGGCCGACAGAAAGCAGGGGGAGGCCTAGGCCGCTGTGCCCTGTCTGTTGGCCGTCCCGGGCAACTGGCGGGCCACTGTATGGAATAGCAGGCTGAGCTAAATGAGCCACTGGCCTGATCCGGCAGAGCTCCTCTGCTGTCCACCTTCTGAACTTTGTAGCAAGGGTGGGCATTAGCACATAGGGCTTAGAGATCCAAGGCTGTGCTGTAGTCTCCCGTCTAGTCATTTCCTGTGAGCTGGGCACCCGCTGGCCAGCAGGTGCCAGGTCCAGTGAGCTTCGTAAGCCCAGCCATATTTTTAAACTTGGCATCAAAAAAGCAGAATAAATCCAACAAGCCGATGACAGTTCTCGTGTGCGTTCCTTTTCCCGTTTTTCCATGCAGTGGTCAGTAGGAAAGACGATGACTCCGGTCTGCTTGGATGCAAGAGAGGTGGGCCTTGGCCTGTTGGAGTGTGAGTTCTGGAGGAATGGACAGAATTAGGTGGTGGCTGATGGAGGGATCCGTGTGTGTGTGTGCATGCGTGCAGGGGGAAGAAGCCGCTGGTAGCCATTAGAGCCCTCCCAGAGATGGGCGGGGCATGGCGTGTGCCGGTAATTGGCAAGTGGCTGCTTGGGCCTCTTTGCTACTGGGACCCTCCCCTTTGTGCCTGAGGAATAAGGTCACCCAGGCACATAGGTTGCTTGAGGATCTTTCTGCTGACAGTGTGGACAGTCTCCTTTGCAGCATGAGCGATAGATGGTGTCTGAGGAGAAGCTGTGGTCTCCCTTAGTCCTCTGTGATCATTGCCGTAGGCTTCCAAGAAGCTTTCTGTTTATCCGCCCTGCTGCCTGTGTAGGGATGGCTCAATCCCCCAGAGGCCTTGTCTGTGCCGACTTGGCAGGTCCCCGAGGCATCCAAGGACCCAGGGAACGGGGCTGTTTGCTGTGACAGGGCCCAGGGAGGAGAGAGCATTTAGCAGTGGAGGCCAAGCGGCAGGGAATGCTTTAATTTTTACAAAGTGCAGCCTGGATTTTAAAAGGAAGTGTTTAAAACTGCGTGTCAGGTTGGCCAGCTGGGCAGATGTCCTGTGCCCTGAGAGGTACCCATGCCGTGGCCTCCGTTGCTGGGTTAGGGTCAGATAGTCCTGGTGAGCTGAGAAGAGCCTGTGTCCGGTTCCAGGGCAGGCTGTCTCTGAGGGTGGGCTGCAGTGCTGGGCAAACTGTTTCCCTCCTCTTTGGCCTGTCTCTGAGCCCCCAGGGTGTCTGACTTGGGAGGGTCAGCTGGACCTTGAGTCTGGCCCTGCCTGGCAAGTGTGGTATGAATGAAGTGATGGGAAATTCAGACTCCAGGACGGAGGAGGAAGGTGTGAGAGTCACTCGCTCACGGCTGCTTCTCTCTTTTTCCTTGCTGTTGCTTGCAAGTCAGACGCCATACACCTCCTGTTGAGATGCTTAGACGGTGTATTCCCCACTGAAGCAGTCCGGCTGGCCCAGGTTGGAAATGGGTTCTTGGGTCAATGGGCTGATACCGACCAAGGTGCCGGGGGGCTCTGAGAGGCTGGCAGGAGGCCGAGCGCCACGTCCTCATTCACCATGTTTCTCTTTTCTGTGGCAGGCCCCTTATCCTTCCGGACAGAATGCAGCACCGACCACGCTGGTCTACCCGCAGGCCGCTCAGGCGATGAGCACGCAGCCTCAGACGCGCTCTCCGGTAAGGACGCCTTTCCTTGCTCAGCTGATGTTCACTCTTGGCAAGTTGGCTCACTTGGGAAGAAGGTGGCCGAAGGACTTCCTTGAGGTAGTGGTTCTGCCACAGGGGTTCCCTGCTCCACCCCCGAGGCTTCCTCCCCAGGGTCCTTTTCAGAGAAACGTTTGATAAAGGCTGGGACACAAACCTTTCCTAGCTGTCTGCCAGAAGCCCACCCCTCTCAGCCTCAGGACCTGTTCTCTCCACTCCTTGTCATGGAGCCTTGGTGGCAAGGGCGTTGTCATCGCCGTGCGGACTCTCCCAGTGGGGCCTGCAAATGGGGCCTGCTCCGCGCACCCTGTCTCGTCTGCTGCCACTGCGGGCCGTGCATCCCCTTGCTCTCAGAAGCAGTGTGCCCTTCCCTTGGCTGTCCTGTGGATCCTTGCTACCCTGCGGGATAAGTGTGAGCGCGTAAGCCTGGCTGTGAGGCGTGGGACACGTGCACATTGTGGCTTGATCTTCTGCTGGAGTCTCCTCCTTGGGGGGGGCGGGGGGCTTGTTTTCTGCAGCCCACTGCCACCGACTCCTCCTGTGCCCCTCTGCCTTTGAACTGCCTTGGAAAAGGGCCTCCAGCTCCTCCCAGTCCAAGCCCTGTGATTGTGAGTGGGTAGTGACGGAAGAAGGCCCCCCCCCCCACCGCTGCTGCCCCAGGTCTGTGCCGCCCAAGTGAGGGTGCGTGGCTAGAGCCAGAGGAGACCCCGCTTCAAGCCACCTCTCTAAACCAGTTTTCTCGACAGCCCAGCCCTTGCACAGAGCCCTGGAAGCGGAGGAAGGTTTTGCAACAGAGTCCGGTTTACCGGTCCTTGGCGGAAAGAGGCTGGATAAAATACTGCATTGTAAGCAATGTGACAAACTGTACTCCTCCTTGCAGGCAGCCGTGCCCACGGCACTCGTTCAGTTCTGTTCCCTTTTTGGTTTTCGGTTCCTACCGCATTGTTGACTGATCTACAGAAAAGCACTGAGCTCTGCTTTCTGCAAGGAAGCCGGCGCAGGTCTGAATCGGGCCCTTCAGGATAGAGGCAGGGCTGCCAAAACACGCGAGAAGTTGGGGGCAATTGGCATGTTTCCCAGCCCAGATTGGGGGTTCACGTTCAATTACTGGGAACGAGCAGAAGACTCTCAAAATTGCAGGGACGTGCCCAGCGACTGGAGGACATTGTCTCCTAGGTGCCAGCCATTTTTCTGTGGTCATGAACAATTCTTTCTCAGATACCCTCCTGCGTGCAATCTCTGCCATCCATTGCGTTTCGTGACTTTGCCACCCCATTACTAAAAATTGCTCATATAACATTTCACCCTCAAAACCCCCACCCCACCCCCCACCCCCAGTTCAGAACAAATGCAAACTTGGCCAGCCTGGAGCTGCTCCTGCGTTTTGTTCTGGGTTTCCTGCAGCCACACCTGCTTCCCTCTCGTCTGTTTCTGCCATCGGGGGTCACTGGCACACCTCCGCCTGCCACTCCCAGGCATGGGTGGGCTTTTGGGTTTTGCTGCAGGGTGGATGCCACAAGTTTTGCCGTTGATTCTTTTGTGTAGCCCATTTGTCCCTTTCTTTAGTTCTGAACCCTGGTCCTAAATTCTAGAGCAGCCTAGCCAGCGTAGCAGGACTGTTGAATTGGGGGAAAGAGGAGCCAGTGGCTGTTTTGAATCCTTGCGGCAGGTGTGCCAGGCGGCACCGGCTGGGTATAGCAATGCTTGGGAGCAGGACCAGGGGCTGGGGGGTGGGATTGGGGGTCTCAGGCTCTTGGCATCTGAAAGGCAAAAGAAACCTGGTTTTGATTGGAGCCGGCCCGGGACTACAGTTTGTTCTGTTGCTTACAGCTCTTAATAGGGAGAGAAATGCTGTCGGTGGACATTAGGCAGCCCATAGCCAGTAGTGACAGATACAAAACATACTAGATTCAGATGGGTCGCTGTGTTGGTCTGAAGTAGCTGAACAGCATTTGAGTCCAGTGGCGCGCCTCTTAAGACCAACAAATGAAAACTGGACTCAAACTTTGTTCTGGAAAATATACTCGATACTGTTCGCTAATATGACATATTTGCTCTTCAGACCTCTGGTTTTTCCTTAATTTGATTAAGATGCAAACTTATGAACTGCTGGGCATGAACTGTGGCACAGTGAGGAGGTGGACAGACACCCTTTGTCCCATAATATAGTTCTTCCCTGATCTTCTGATGGGTCTTTCTGGGTTTCTTGGTGGATAAACTTCCATACGCACACCCAGTAGACGCTCTGTCCTTCTCAGGTCAGACATTTGTGCCCTTCAGTCAGAGGCAGGAGAAGATGCCACGTTCAACCTGTGCCAGTGCGGCCAGCATTCTGCGGCACTAGAAGGGCCACTAGAACAGAAGCGTTTGGTTCAGCGGTGCTTCAGGAAATGTAGGCTTTAGGTCTGGGACACTCTGGGGGCAAAGGAGCAAGAGCCCTCGATGTGTGGAGCTGGGACTGCCGTGGTTCTGCCGGTATCTCTGCTCAGGAGAGAGGCTGCCTGTCCTGCCTCTTTCTGAATACTTGAGTTGGATGCCCAGGGCCTTTTGGTGTCTGGGGAGGATGGCAGCTCTGCAGGAGCACCCTGTTCCCGTTCACTGTCGTGGGGCTCGAGCAGACGCCTCCAGAAGAAGGTGCCCAGAGACTGGCGTGTATGTTTTCTGCATGCTCTTCAGTTTCCCGCATTGCATTTCTGTTCATAGCCAGCTTTCAGCTAAGGCCTAGTGACAGGCTGGTGGCCTTTTCCTCCTGAGCAGAGCAGTGAAGACAGAGAAGGAGGCGGTCTGGCCCAGAGGCCCCAGCCGGCCTGCCCCACTGCCCCTGCAGCTGCTGTCAGTGTGCCCCAGGAAGAGTCCTGTGGCTCAGGCCTGAGAGGCAGTTTGGGGCTGACGGTGGGTGTTGCTGCCCCTGCAGGGGGGAAGGGCAGCCCTGAGCGGCAGTGGCGGGCCTTGCGAGAGACAAGAGAGCTGTGAAGAGGGAGGGGGCAGACACGGCCCAGGGGGGTGGCCCAAATGGAACCCATCAGTGAGGGGGATCTTCAGGTTTCCTTCCCTTGCGCACATGCCAGTGTCAGGATGCCCCTCGGGAAGCTCTCCCCCACCCCTTACGGCAGCGCGGAGTCAGCCTGTGGGGTCTCAGTATCTGTCTGTCGCTGTCCTGCAGCAAAGCTTTGGATGTGTAGCTTCGTTTTCTCCTTGTGGGTTTATTTTGCATACAGTGTGATGTTTTCGCCTTTTGTTGTGGTGTTTCTGACTCTCTGTGCCTTTCCTTTTGTGTTTTGTTTCTCCCGCTTCTCCTCAGTTTGCAGCGGGGCCTCGACCTGCCCATCACCAGGTACAGTACCCTCCTCACCCCTCCATCACCCCCCCCACTTGCTGCTGACTGTTTGGGGGAAGGGGGAGGTTGCCTGGCCCCCAGCTGATCCCCACTGGGGAATCCTCTTCTGCCTCTCATGCTCTCCTGCTCTCAGAAGGTGCCTCCACCCGCTTTCGTGAGGCTTCATCTCCCGAATTCTGTTGCATTTATTAACCAGCCCTTTACTCGGCCTCGTAGCACAGAGCCCACTGATGGTTGGTGAGCGTGGCCCTTTGTGGGCAGGGTGGCATGCTCTCAGCAGGTAGCTCAGTTACTACAAGCAACCGGGGAAGCCCTCAGGGTCCTAAGAGGTTTGCCTGCAGCCCTTTGGGCCACGCTGCGCTCTGAGGTCTGCTGTTTCTCCTCCTCCCTTGAAAGGGACACATGATTTGTAGAGCAGAGCTGTATTGAGTGGAGCAGGAAGAAAAATCGAGAGAGTGGCATTGCGCTTTCTGATCCCCTGCAGCTGACCTCTGGGGGAGAGCCGAGAAGAGTGGGTCAGTTTCAGGTCCTCCACACATCCACCCTCCAGGCCTGGTCAGACCTCTGTGTGGGCTGGATTTGCACTTCTGGACTCAGAACATGCCAGAGGTGGAGTCAGTGTGGTTCATGGGCAGTTCCCAGTGCCACACCTCTCCCAAGGTAGCCGAGATTAAACCACACTGCTTGGGCGGGGGGCATTTTTCCACACCTGAACTCATCAAAGGGAGTAAAGAATCCTTCAGTACCTCCTGCCCCCCACATACTGTAGCGTGGGGTGGGGTGGCGTGTGGGCCACAGTTGTGCTGTGTGGGATGCTTCTTCTGCGGGTCTTACAAGAAGCAGTAGTGGTGAGTGCTGGCCTGGTGGAGGGAGAGGGCATCAGCCCCTCCAGGGAGCTGAGGCTAGACACGAAGGAGTGCCTAGCAGAAGGGTGGGGAGCTGCCCATTCCAGTGGAGTGGCGATGGCCGGAGATGAGTGGGGAGCTTGGATGGGTTTGCGTTACACGGCTGGGTTTTAGAACTGGCTTTAAAACCCACTTACGACGTGGTGGTGGTGGTGGTGGGGAGAAGGATAAACACCCAGCTGCCAGCGATTCCGGCGCCCTGGCCCCAGAGCAGAAGTCGGGTACTGAGGCTGGTGCGGCACCAGTGGCACATGGCGCTTTCTCGGGCATTTGCAGCATGGGGAGCAGCACAGGGCTGTGTCGGAAGCAAACAAGGCCTCTCTGGCTCTCAAGGGCGGGTTATGTTGTTCCTGTGCCCCCTCCGCCACCCTTAGGCTCCAAGGGACGGGGACGCTTGGCAGTGCTGCTTCCAGAGTGGTTTCCTGCCATGATACTGTGCCAGAGGCTGCTTGGGGCCAGTGTGATTCACGTGCTCGAGCCATTAACTGGAAGCCACCGATGGCCCAGTCCATGATGATGGGGCGGGCAGGGGGAAGTGGAGGCTTCTCTTCTGGGAGAGGGCATGGTCCGGTGCTCTTGTGTGCCCTTTTCTTGCTCATGGGTCAAGGTCTGTGATCTCCTGCAGTTCTGCACACAGGCAGTGAACGACTGAGCCCATTGGATCCTGGCGCTGATGAGCAGAAGTGTTTGCACACAGATGTGTGACATTGAGCTTCCTCTTGGGCAAGAACGGGGAACGTTTTCAACGAGAGGGAGGGGCCCTGGCTCAGGGGCAGAGCATCTGCTTGGCATGCAGAAAGGTCCCGGGTTCAGTTCCTCACAGCATCTTCAGTTGAAGGGATCAGGTGACGAGCAAGGCCCTTTCCGGAGGTCCTGGAGTCAGAGCAGACTGACCTTGGCGGACCAAGGGTCCCATGCAGTAGAAGGCGGCTCCATGTAAGAGACGGGAGGATGCAAGATGATTCACTTGCAGAGGAGGAAAAACATTTCCCAGAACTGACAGCTGTTTAGATGGGAAGGTTGCCATTTAAATGGGGACTTACAGTCATAGAATCATAGAGTTGGAAGGGACCTCCAGGGTCCTCTAGTCCAACCCCACAGCAAATTAACATATACCTCCCCCTCCACACCCCCAGTGACCACTGTTCCACGTCCAGAAGGTGGCAAAAAAACTGGCCTGGAGAAAAATTGCTTCCTGAACCCAGAGTGGCAACCAGCATTTCCCTGGGCGTGTAAGAAAGGGCCACGAGAACTAAGCACTGAGGCAACCCTTCCTGCCCTCCCGCTTACGATCGGCCAGAGTTCACAGAATCCGCATGGCTGTCAGACGGCCATCTAGCCTCTGTTTGAAAACCTCCCAAGAAGGAGAGCCCACCACCTCCCGAGGAAGCCTGTTCCACTGAGGAACTTCTAGCAGGTTCGGCTCAACAGGTGCCGTCTCAATACAAGTCATGCTTATTATTTTGGGAACCCACTGAGCAAGAATTATTTGGTCTGCTTGTCTGTCTTCTCCAGCAGTGGGCTAAAAGGCAAGCCCTGAAATTTGGGGTGGACCCTCTTCCTGTTGAGAGTGGAGGGGTGTGTGTGTGTGGGTGGAGATGAGTATGACTTTAGTGGTCCAGCCCTGTTGTCTTGGAGGGAGCAGATCCTGCCTTCCCTCTCAAGGAGCGGTCAGTTCCATGCACTGAGGGCAATGGATCTCTTCCTCCCCCCACCCCCCACCCCTGGGGGTGGAGCACGGGGAACATGGCAGTCAGACTGGACCCTCAGCCAGGCACTTTGCACCTGGCTGTAGTTCACCACCTGGCTCCTCAAGGGGACCATTTTGTTTGCATCTTGCTCAAGCTTCCTTGGACCCATTTCTGTCTGGATATTGGCCTGACTTTGGAACTGGAACTCCCCAAGGGCCCTGACAGATGCCAAGACAGAGATGGGGGAGCATTAGGTCCCGCGGTGTCCCTTGCCAATTATGTTGCTACAGTAGATTATGGGCAGAGGTTGTGGCCACACCTTGTGGCCTTTGTGGTCTTTGACACGAGCCTGAGGAAGGGACAGCATCAGCATGGAGTGCCATGGGGTCGGAATGTTTTCTCTTGAGTGCCAGTAAGGGCATATGTGGAAAATGGCTCCTGGGAAAGCACAGAGTATTTTCCTGGTTCAGGTGGTGCCCCCCACACTTTCTGTCGTTGCCAGGGCTCAGAACTTTAACCCTCGCTAGCCACCGCTGGCTCCTGGGCGGGTTTTATTGAAAATCTGATAGTCCTCCTCTTGGCCTGTGCCTCTGAGGCAGTTTAGAATATAGGGACCCCTGACTGAAATAAAGCAGTGGCAGGAAAAGATTTCTAATCCTTAAAAACCAGCATGCTAGTAAAAACCACCATAAACTCAGCCTCAGCTAGCCCATGGTAATGTCCATCGGCCTGACGGTTGGCCAGTGTGCAGGACAGGATGCTGGACTAGCTGCAGCCCTGGCCTGGCCCAGCGAGGCACCTCTTACCATTGGTCCCTCTCCTTAGTAGGGAGACAAGGTGCTGGACCCGGGCTGGGTAGGGCTTGCAGTTTAACTGGGCCGCCAGTGTAGCTCTTTCAGAACTGGGATGTGGCATGCCTCATAGCGCACACACGCACGCGCACACACACGCACAGGGTGTCAGTTTTGCAGCTGCCGTTTCGGTCAGGTGAGGCTTCTGAGCCATCTTCCAAAACTGACCTGCCATGACTGGAGGGCGGATTCCTCTGGCCAGCTTGTGCTTGCCGAGGAAAGGCTGCTGCAGGCTCCTCTGTGGAGGGTCCGCTTCTCATCTGGCTCCACTTAAAAGGAGAACTAGTGTAGAGCAAGGATGCTTTACCCCAAATCTGCAGATAGCGGTTCCATGTTGATATCAAAAAGCCATCTCTGCCAGACCCACTGTACGCTTGTGGAGGCCCTAAGTAGCTGTCTGCCAGACGGGGCCAGAACCGCCAGAGCACCGTGCCTCTTCCACTCATCTTGGCCGCCTGATGAAGGAGGATGCCACAGTGGAGGGTAGTGAAGGCACCTGTGCTGTCCAGGAGAGTCAGCAAGGTCACACTCCCCCATCTCTCTGTCTCTGGCTTGGCATCTGGCAGGGTCCTTGGGGAGCTTCAGTTCCAGAGCCAGGCCAATATCCAGGTAGAAATGGGTCCAAGGAAGCTTGAGGCTGACTGACCACCGTCTGCAAGAAGGGGATGTTTGTTACAGGATGCTGGTAGCTGTGTATTCTGTTCTTGGGAGTGCTTCTTCAAAGACGCACAGTGACGGCCTCCGTCGAGCTCCTTTACACTTGAAACGGAAGAGAGAGAGACCGGCTATTACCCAGGAGGAAAACCAGATCACAAGGTCACAGCTGGACCTGGGTCAGCAAAGGGCATTAAGAAAATCCTAGACAGAGTGTTAACAAATCAACACGTATTCTAAAAAGCATGGATTTAATTCCTCGAAAGGAAATCAGATCTTATATGACATTGCCAGGTGAAAATAAGCTTTCAAAAAGAACAGGTGCAGTCTGATCATCCCCCCCCCCAAAAAAAAAAGAAGTGCCATGCAGCACCCATGGACCCTTCCACGTTTTCACTTGGCAACAGCCCTGCAAGGTGGTTGAGGTGGAGTGTGTGTGAGTGGGCCAAGGCCAGCCAGCCAGTATCGTTGCAGAGTAACGATTTGAATCTGTGTGTCTCCCAAGAGCCTTGTCTGACGCTTGAATGGCTGCATCGCAGGGCTGCTTTGCTGCCATGGTGTGTTGTGCTGTGGGTTGCAAAGCCCTGGTGTTGCCCGGCTGGGTCTGGGAGAGCAGGGGATGCGCTCCTCCCTGCCTGCCCCCTCTGGCCACCCCTGTGTCTGCGTTCTCCCTGGTGTGAGGCTTGAGGCAACTGATTCAGCCGGCAAGGGAATGTTTGCCTTCTGTCACCTGTGTCTTGAGAGAGCTCTCCAGTGGAAGCAGTTTTCTTAGTTTTTTGGCGATCTGCTTGTTGTGTGGTGCTACAGAGTATTTGGGTGTGCCCAAGCTCCCCTTTTGAAGGTGCACAGCGTTTGGGCCACGGAAGCCCAGAGCCACGCATGATTGCAGCACCCTTGTAGGCCGTCTCAGTGGGGATGTCTGCCGGAAGCTCTCAGTGGGCCAGGGTGAATTTCAGCTTCCCAACTCTGCACTGTGAGTGTGGGGAGGCTGGCCGTGGCAGTTTGTGGCCTTTCTTCTGTGGGCTCTGTGATTTGGTCAAGAATTGGCTGCAACTTTTCTGAGTCCCAGAGGTGTGACTGAATGGTGGTGGTGGGGGGCTGTTGTTGTCCTTGAGAAGAGCTGTCTGTGGCATGCTGTGTTCCTCATTGTACTGACCTCAGCTTTGTGGCCCGCCTGATCACGTTGCGTGTTGCACAAATGGGGGCTTGGGCAGTTGGGGAGCAGCTGCAGGAATTTTGCATGCCCCTCCCCCACGTAGCACTGGAGTTGCAGCTTTTCTGCCCAGTTGCAGCTCTTGATGCCAGCCGGAGAATTTGTGGTGATGGCTGAAGAAGCTTTAGTTAGGGTGACCCCGGAGAGGCAGGGAGTCAGCGAGAGAGACTCCGGAGGCAGAAATGCCGCTGGTCCCGGGGGGGGGGGCTTTTCCCACCACTTGGTTCCTGTCACTGCGACTCCCTTTTGCCTGACGTTTGAGCTCCTCTCTGAGGAGGTTCTAACTTGGGAAGGAATTCTTTCTGTCATTCCGTTACCGTCCCAGCTGTAACACTTTGCGTTGTTTTGCATCTCTCATTCCTCCTCACAAGAGCTCTGTGAGGGGGAAAAGATACGGAAGGCTTGCCCACAGCGCACGTACACACACCCGGCGTGTTCCTAGCTGTGGTTGGTGGGGCACGTGGCCTGGGGCCGCTGCAGAGGCTGGCCCATCCCCTTGGGGGTTCCCTGGCTCAGGTGGGCAGACGCCAGGCTAGCCCACTTCAGGGAGGGAGCGGGGCCTGGGAAGCCTCCTGGGTGTCCAGGTTAGGAGAGGCCGGCCAGCCAGCCTGGTGCCAGTTCCCCCCCCACACACACACACCTTTTGACCAGCACGGCCACTGCTGTCTGGAGGTGGTGCAGAGACATCCCCTGACCCTGTCCGGCCGGCCCTCTCCTCTCCTCCCCTCTCCTGCAGCCCCAGAGTGGGCTTCTTCCTCTGGAGAGTCGCTCAGCTCAGTCCTCTGTTCTCGGGTCCCTGACCTGTGAGGGGACGCGGAAGGCGCTCTGCTGGGGGGAAGGGGCAGAATCCGAGGCAGGGTTGGAACGAGGCCGTTCACGGAGCCAGTTCCGAGGCCCTCCTTGCGGCTGCTGGGAAGCCCTGGCCGGTGGCCTGGTGGCGGTTCGTGCTGGGGCAGTGTGCCAGGCAGCCGCCTCAGCGGAGAGTGGCAGGAGGGCGTCAGGGTGCATGCGGCCTCCCACCCCCTCCTTCCTCTTGTTTGACCTGTCAGCTCTTCCATTGGCTTTCTTTCTATTTCCTGCTGCTTTCTTGCTTCGTTCTTGAAGGGAGGATTCAGACCCATCCAGGTAACGTTCACTACTGGTTCTGCATGGCCTGTCTCTTCTTGATCACCGTCACCGATTACGGGCTGCGTTAATGCTTGATGCAACCTTTTGCGCCCTGGACGTTCAGGTGGGGGAGGCCACCAGGAAGCCCTGGAGGAGCTGGGCCGGGCAGGGGGTCTTCAGTGAGGGTTCCTCCTTGCAGTGGAAAGGGGTTGCAACCTTTTTGAAAACGGCAACAAACTGGGGACCAGCGGGGTTCTTCCAGATTGGGCATGGCCAAGGAAGGGGGGGGGGTCTGGGGATGGCCAAGTGAGGCCTAATTTCTCCCTTCTTGCTGCTCCCTTCTCCAGAACTACAGGGGCAACTCTGGCTTTCCCGTCAAAAGGCGCATGTGCGCCATGGTGCCAGCTATGCCCTGGCACCCCTCCTCCTGGCGCAGATGAGCAGGCACTTGGGCCCCAGGGGGTTGGTTGCTCTCACCCAAGTTGCAGCATTTTGCCTTCTTCCTAGAGAGGCAGCATTTCTGGACATTTCAAAGCTGTGGGAAAAATAAGGACATTTCACATCCTGTCTAGACTTACTTTACTGCTGTTAACAACACAAAGTGCACCTTTTGTAACTTGGAATAAACATTTATATGGTTTGGCGTAAGAGCCCTGGTTTTCTACAAGCAGGACTCCAAAGGTGCCCAGTCCTTGAAATGGAGCTGCAAACGGGGAGAGCTGGTGCTACTTTGTCGCATATATTCCACTATTTGCTGTCTGAGAGGGGGGGGGGAGCTGAAATTAGAAAACAAATTTCCTAGTAAATATACCATGTTGCGACAGAAACAGTCTCACAGTCACAGGACAAGGTACCCCTGTAGATTGTCTTACATACTTTCATGCTATGTGGTTTGATTGAGTAAAACCATATATTGGAAGAGCATGTCACTCATTCCAAAGTTGTTTTAAAAAACCCAACTACTACCCAAAGTGTGGGAGGAAGGATTGGGGGGGGGGGGTTGTGGGGGTTTTCCCCTGGGCCATCACCCTTCTAAAGGGAATTGGCATTATCTACTTCTGTAGATTTTATTATATACAGGTGTTCATACTACACCTTTTGATTTAGTAGGATCTTATCTTGAACACCATTGCATTCATTCCAGAAGAGGCAATACTTCAGTGGCTACTCAACCTGGAAACTAAAGAGAGCCTCCACTTCTAGATGCAGCACACCTCTGCAACCCAGTGTGAGGGGGCAGTATATGTGGAAGGCCTTGGCCTCTCTGCCCTGTTGTGCTGTACAGGATGCTGATGGACCCTCAGTGGTCTGATCCAGCAGGGCTCTTAAATGTTTAGCTTCTGTTCATAGGAGCTTATTTCAGTGCTTCCCAAAATCTCCTGTTTTTTGCATCAGACAAAAAGGAAAAGTCCTTGAGGGGGGAAGGGAATAAGGAAAAAGAATTTGAATTTTTCCAGACCTTCATGTTTCTGTTCCCCCCATCCCACTCCCAGTTTTTCCAGCGACCTCAAATACAGCCTCCTAGAGCTGCCATTCAGAACAGCAACCCTTCCCTCCGTCCTGGGGCACAAACGCCAACGGCTGTCTATCAAACCAATCAGCACATCATGATGGTGAATCACCTGCCGATGCCCTATCCGATGCCTCAGGGCCCCCAGTACTGTATCCCACAGGTAAGGTCGCAGGGCCTTGGTGCAGGAGAAGCCCCAGGACTTCACCTGTTAGAGACTTCACCTGTTAGAGATGCTGCATTTCCAAAAGCACTGGAAGCTGTGGGAGGGTGGGGTGGGGGGGCCTGATAGGAAATACGTTCCTCTGCATGGGGCGGGGAGTTGGAGGGCAGACTTTTTGGGAAAACCCTGGAAATCTGTGCAGTATCTATACGATTAGGTGATCTAAGCCTTACCACTAAATGAAAGTAATGCGTTTTAGGTATAATTTGGCTCTGCTGTTGGGTATATTTATTTATTTGTAACATTTTTGATCCTCTTTTTCCAGTCAAAGACTCATAGTTGGTTAATTGTTAATCTCTAAAAAAACTTTTGAAATGCAGTGTCATTTGAGTTCATTAAGTAGTCGAATTGTACATATTTTATTAATAGTTCGGATATTATGTGATTATAGAAATATGCCCTGTAATGTAACAGTGCCCACTTATGGAACACCATCTCTTGTTCTTCTTTGCTTACTGGAAAAATATTGTTCTAAGTTAATAGTGAATAGTTTTAAAAATCCTTGATAAACAGGCACAGATGAATCTTAACAAAAATAAAGTAAGCCAGAGCATCAGTAGATCAGAGTCCACAAAGAGGTCCAGTTGGGTTTGGACACATCCTCCTGAAGGACCAGCCCTGCAGGGGTCTCCCAGCAGTCTCCAGGTGGCCATCTCGCCATGGAGGTGCCGTGATGGAAGAAACTCTGGCTGGCCTGCAGGGTGGAACTTTCAGAAGGCCTTGGTCCACAGAAGGGAACTGTTGCAGTGGACCCTATTAGGAGAAGCAGCCTTGTAGATAGTTGGTATTTTAAAATATAGATGCTTTGTTTTATTGTAATAGTCATAACAGATCTACCCAGAGGCGGAGTGGCAAGCCCTTAGCCCCTCTGGAATTCGAAGCATAAGTTCGTTTTTGCAAGTTGGGGAAACTGGAAAAAAGAGTAAGAGCTGAAAAGCAAAGGAAGGGGTGGTCCCCGACCTGGCCGCCATCTCCATGCCCTTCGTGCCAGCAGGATGGGCCAGAAGAACCGGCTGGGCCAAGCCAGCAGAGATGGCTGTTGAGTCGGCGGGAGGGGCTGGTACCGCTTCACAGTCTTAAGTCCCAGAGCTACTTTGCAGGGATAATACGCACGTACGTAGAAAGCACGTTGAGAGAATAAAGGGTAGCCAAAACAGCACTGAGAAAAATTTGCTGTTCTTCAAAGCAAAGCCACTAGCAATGCTGTTGTACGTCAGCCCATGAAGCCAGGACCTTTTGAGTCCCCTTCTGCTGTCCAGACTCCAGAAGCTGAGTATTCAGTCCTTGGGTGGAAATGGTCAGCTAGTGGACAGTCTCAAACACTGGGTAGCCCTGGTTCTTGGAAATGTGTTTTGGGCCCTGGGCTTTTTCTGTGCCCCCACCCCCAGGGAGGAATCTTGAACTGTGTATCCATTAACTGCCTTCACCTTGATAAACTCCCTGAGCATCATCTGGGCAACGTGTAGACTAGCCGCTCAGCTCTTGGCAGCCTTGGCACGCCAGAGTATTTGCATAGGTCCATGCCAAGAAGGGACAAGTCCCAGGTTCAGTCCCTGCGGCATCTCCAGTTAAAAGGGTCCAGTGGCAGGTGATGGACAAGACCCCTGTCTGAGACCTTGGAGAGCCTCTGCCAGGTCGGAGGAGATGAGGCTAACCTTCCAAGACCAAATGTCTGGCTCTGCAGAGGGCAGCTTCATGCATGTGAAATTGGGGGAGCCCCGGCACACGCGTGCCTTTGCTTGATTGTGTGGGGCAGATCCTGCTGCTGCTTTGGGATATTTTTTCTGAAGAGAGCAGCACGGCTCCCTCGCCACTCTGAATGCTGCCTGAGCCTTCTGTCTCAGTCAAGAGGGGTCTATCTGGCCTGCCATCGCTGAGTCGCAATCCCCTCGCAACCAAGGCTTCCTCTCAGCTGTGGAGTCTTGTGAGCAAAAATTCCACTTTGTGAGCTGCTGGCATTAAAGTTGTGAGCGAGCGATTGGGCTGCTGCGTAAATTAGTTTGCTCTGGAGCCCTCCCTTCCTGAGCGAAGACAAAAATGCATGAGCCGGAGGCTAAAAACCTGTGAGCTAGCTCACACGCACTCAGCCTAGAGGGAACACTGCTCTCAACTCCTCGTGCTGCTTCTTCCACAGTATCGCCACAGCGGCCCTCCATACGTGGGGCCTCCGCAACAGTACCCTGTTCAGCCACCAGGGCCGGGCCCGTTTTATCCAGGACCGGGGCCTGGAGAGTTTCCCAACGCGTACGGTAAGGAGAGAGTGGTGGATAAGACCCCTGCCTTGTAACCCGTGATGAAAATGGCTTGGTTGCCTTCCAGAGCTGAGGGTGCACCAAGCTAGATATTTTTTAAAATAATAATAATAATAATAATGACGATGATGATGATGATGTAGTTAGCCAGGGAAGTCTGGTGGCCTGGGTAAACGATGAAAACCGAAGTGATTGGCATCCTTTCCTCTGCTCTTTCTGCTGTCTTTCTCTCCCGGGCTTTGCCTGTCGGAGGAAGGAGTGATCTTGTGCAGAGATCCCAGTGCTGCCGGATGCCTGAGATTTCTACAGGCATGGTGCGCACCCTTTCAGGCGGCAACCATAAGGGAACTCAAGACTTGCTTACATAAAGGAAAGCTTAGTTTTCAGCCCCGTGCGGCATTCCATGGGTCTTCCACTGTCCTGTGGAATCAGGGCATGTGAGCAGCCCTGCCCAGGGACCGACACAGATGACAGAGCTGCAGCATCCCTTCTGGCGGCTGCAGAGCGAAACTCTTTCTGATCTTGATGGCGGCCAGACTCACTGTCACAGGGCTGGAAAGTGAAGGTCTGCTGGGCTGGGAGGCCCCTGCATGCCTTGTACGGTTGGTCCCACCTCGCCAACGTGGTGGTGATCCTGAGTGATCCATGCATGTGTGCAAGCCCCATGCATGAGGGAAGAGGGCCCCTGGCTTGGCTAGCGGGGGGCTGAAGGGGCATGGTGGTGGGAGGCTTCTTTGGCACACCCTGGCATCTGCTGCCTTCCCGCTCTGGAGGACATCCAAAGATGATGCCTTGGACAGTGGGCAAACGTTCCCTTCTTGGCCTCGGGCACTGACTCAAGGACAGGCTCTCCGCAGAGCTGGGGGGGGGGGTGTCCCTGCAGTCACGTGCAGGTTGTGGCTTTCCGACTCTGCTCCGATTGCTGGGCGGTGTCCCCAGGCTGGGGAGCTTGTGAGTGGGTCTTCTTGCAGAGGAACAGTGAGGGATCCAGGAGGGCTGAGTGGCAGGGGGGCTGAGTGTGCCTTTGCTTTGCAGGAGCACCTTTCTATCCAAGTCAGCCGGTGTACCAGTCAGCACCCATCATAGTGCCTACGCAGCAGCAGCAGCAGCCCCTCCCACCCACCAAGCGGGAGAAGAAAACGGTAAGGGGGGGCCCCTAGTGGTGAGGCCTGCATGTGGAAACACGTGCAGGGGCTGTTCTCACGGCTGCCGTCAGAACCAAGAGGGCATTGCTCCGCTCTGGATAATCCTTCCGAGTCGGCCTGTGCTTGCCCTTCAGTGGCCACAGGCATGCAGAAGGAGCTAGGCCCCTGGACTGCAGATCTGTTTTTGCAGCCTCAGGCTGAGTCAAATGAAACTGTAGCCCAGGCTCAGGAAAATCAAGGTTGTCTGAGCTTCAGGTGCTTTGTTTTGTTTTCTGCAGATTCGCATCCGGGACCCAAACCAAGGAGGCAAAGACATAACAGAAGAAATTATGTCTGGCGGAGGGAGCAGGAACCCCACACCTCCGACTGTTCGGCCCACATCGACGCCCACGCCTCCCCAGGTAACCGTACGGGGAGTCACCTGGCCCTCACCTCTCGCCTTCTTGCCCTGCTTCTTCAGACATCAAGCCCTTATGGTGTGTTCAATGTCTGACACACCCTGAAAGACGATGGAAGAAAAGAGCAACGTGACTAGTCTCCCTTCCAGTCCACATCACTTTGCAGAGATCTTCAGCAGTGCCTGGACACACAGTCTGTCCAATTGATTTACCGGTTGGGGGGGGCGGAGGCCAGCGCTCCCTCTAAGCTGTGGAGTCTTGTGAGCAAAAATTCTACTTTGCGAGGTGCCGGCATTAAAGTTGTGAGCGAGCGATTTGGCTGCTGCATAAGTGAGTTGGCTCTGGAGCCCCATCCTTCCTGAGCTAAGCCAAAGACGTGTGAGCCGGAGGCTAAAAAACTGTGAGCTAGCTCACACTGACCCAGCTTAGAGGGAACTCTGGCAGAGGCCCTTCTGTGCTCTCCCCACTTGCTGGTAGGGAGTTGGTGCACGGGGGCACGTCCAGAAGGAGGGCATCATGTGTTCAGCCTCAGATCTGTGCACGCTCTCCCCCCGCCCTCAGAATGGGGGGAGGCTTTAACGTGCTGGAGCAGGTGTGGTTTTCTGCTGAATGGCTTGTTGAGGGCTTCAGTGTGGAGCACGGTAGCCTCAGAGGCTTGAGGGTGGGGGCACTTCTGGCTGCGGTGTATGAATGCGCTGTGCTGTCCTTTTTTGCTGCTTGTAGTAAGTTTCTCCTCCTGCTCCCTCCTGCTTTTTTCTCTCCCACCCTGCCATGTATTCTTGAATGGGCTCTCTCTCTCTCTCTCTCTCTCTCTCTCTCTCTCTCTCTCTCTTTCTCGGCCTTTTCTTTTTCTTGCTCTGAACTGCTTGCTTGCGCTCCATGTTGCTAGTTTTTGTGTTTGCACTCTCATCGTCACCCTTTTTTGTACTTCCAATCCCTGCAGCAGCTGTCCAGCCAGGTCCCAGAGCACAGCCTCGCGGCCTACGGGATTACGGAGACCTCTCCTCTGGCCAGCAACACCCCCGTCGTTACAGTTCTCGACCTGAAGCAAGGTGGGTGCCTGGACTTTGGTGTCTGCCTCCCTCGTCCTGCTTATCAGAAAGTGAGTGTAGCCATGACCTCTGAGGCTCAGCTGGGGCCCCCAGACCCTCTCTTCCTTCTGGCCTTGGTGTGGCCACAACAGGAGCTTTAGGCAGGCTGTGTTCGCTCAGTCTGCAAAAGGGGTTTTGTGAGCATCAGCATTTAGCTTGTGGTCAGTTGTCATCTTTCTTTTCCTTCCCAGTTTGGACCCCAGGAGTGGCAAGTGACTGATCCTAAGCAGGTTGAATGCCCTTCTCCATGGCTGCATCCTGCACAGGCAGCATGGCACCGTGGGGGAGCAGCTCTGAGAGCCAGTTTGGTGTAGAGAGCCAGTTTAGTGTAGTGGCTAAGTGCGCGGACTCTAATCTAGGAGAACCGGGTTTGATTCCCCACTCCTCCTCCACTTGCACCTGGCTGGATGACCTTGGGCAGGCTGTAGTTCTGATAAGAGCTGTCCTTGAAAAAGAGCCGTTCTCAGTCAGATCTCTCTCAGCCCCGCCTACCTTACAGGGGGTGTCTGTTGCAGGGAGGGGAAGGGAAAGGCGTTTGTAAGCCGCTCTGAGACACCCTCGGGTAGTGAAGGGTGGGGTATAAATCCAATCTCTTCTTCTCTTCTGGGGGCCTGGGCTGCTGGTTCTGTCCAAGAGCTTGCAGTGATTGATGTAGTCATCCGTGTTCCCTGATCAAGCATTTTGCAGGCTCTCTAGCACAGGGATGGGCACCAAGTGGCCAGTGGGCGGCCATGCTAAGGTGCAAGGACCCGGCAGCTTCTGTTTGTGCTTGCTTCTGCTCTGTCCAGCCTTCTTGGAGCGCAGGGGCCCAGGGCATCCCGGAGGGCAGCAAAATGGCCTGCTTGGCTCCTGGTTTTAACTTGGCTTTACGTTGCTATTTGAAGGCTGAGGGAACTCTTTGGACGGGGGAAGCTGCCGTTTCTAGCCTCGTGGGAATAACGAGATTATTATTATTAATAATAATAATAAGCTGCAGTCTGCCTCTCTTGTTGAGGTTTGAGGCGGGTTACGCAGCTTAAAACCGTGCAATAAGAACAACAGAAACACACAATCTACAGTGAATATAACTGAGCTGCAGTTTAGAGACTCATGACATACAAATAATGTACACCTAGAGATGTAAAGATTCTGTCGATTTGAATCCACAGGGGAAAATCTTTACAGTTCTTTGGGGTGAGAAAAAGGAAATTTTGGGAAAACTGAAATATGTGCAATACTTGTTTTCCTATCAGATCTAAACTTCTTTTACTGATTTAACAACATAAAATGCATCATTCATAAATTAGCTTATAAAGTTGTACTGTTTGGTATATTTATTGAATTTAAAGGTACAGTTATTTTATTTCTGCTAAGAACAGTTTCAAATATATCCAGGATACACATTATAACATATATACATAGGAATTGTCATTATCACGTGCTGTAGATAAAAATTTTCATACTACATATTTTGGGCAAAACCTTGTCTTGCATTTTGTTCATTCCAAGAGGGAAGAAAAATCCTAGGAGGTTTTTTTCTTTTCAGTGCTCTGCTCCCAAAAGATTAACCCAAAATTTCCGTCAGGGAAAACTGAGAAATAGTCTTCAGAGGCCTGTTGCTAGAATGCCCCCTGAACAACGGTTCCGTTTTGGGAGCGAGGGAGGCTCTCCGGGCCTCCAGAGGCAGCAGGGTCTTCCACCAGCCAGGGGGGAGCCACAGCTGTACTGCCCTTCTCCATTTGTGAGGCGGCATCTTCTTCCCTCCTTGGCCAAGGCAGCAGAGCCAGGCTGCTGGAGGCAGAGGCAGCTGGTGGCCTCCTTAGACAAGCAGCCAATGCTGCTGTGGCCGTTGGAGTGCGCAGGAGCCACCTGGCCTGGCTGCTCTGCTGGGTCAGCTCCCTGTCGCCCTCACCCGGAGGAAACGGAGGTGCCGTGCTGGAGGCTTGGGAGGAAATAGGTGTGGGGACTGTGCCTGTGCAGCCGTTGCACCTCCCCGCAGGGAGTGGCTGCCCTCTGGCTAGGTGGCAGGGGTGTGTGACTGTCCGGCTGGCCAACTTGCAAAGTGTGTGAGAGGCGAGGGACGGCACGGTCCTCAGGAGGCCTGAGCCGGGTGAAGGCAGAGGGTGGTTGGTGGGGAGGGGCGGGGGGAGACTGCCCTGCTCCAGCTGCTTGGTCAGGTTGGTGTGTGCTTGGGGGGGGTGCCCCTGTCCAGCTGTGGCGTATTTAAATCAGGTCCGTGAAGTCCAAATACTTTTTTCCCCCTCAGCTAGAATGTTGAGCAGGAGGGCACGGTCTCCCGTCTTTTTTACCTTGACTTGTCCTTGTGACAGCCAGAAGAGGGCGTCCCTTTTGTTCATTCTTGAATCTGTCTTGCAAATGACCTGGCTAAAGTCGGTCCCCACACCCCCAAAAGACCAGGAGCCGGCTTTTGCAAAGCCAGCCCCAAGAAGGGGATTTTTGTTTTCCCCATATGGGTAGAGGTTTATCGGCCTGTCTTTAAAGTGTTGCTGCGGAATGATAACTTTCTACCCAGCTATTGAGAGGGACAAGCAGACGGTAGGGAAACGTGTCTCTAGTGAAACGCCTTCGTTATTCCATACTGGGTGACAAGAAAATGTGGATGCGTTCCAGGCCTGAAGGTTGGCCTCCACTCCAAGGCTGAAGGGCTCTTGGTGCTTCCTTTTGGGGGTGGGGGGGGTGGGGGTCTGCCACTTTCCCTGAGACTTTCTGTTAGAACGAGCTGTAGAGTGTGCCCGGGAGAGAGGCCAGAAGTTGGTCTGATTTGATGACCCAAACGTTCCTTTTAACTCTCCGTTTTTCCTTTTCCCCAGAAGAGAAGCCTAAAGCAGATCCAGTATTAAAATCTCCTTCCCCTGCCCTCAGACCAGAACCTAGTGGAGAGAGAAAGGACCCAGCAGGCCTGGCAGCAGAGAGCCCTGCCTCCCCAGAGACCTCCCCAGAGCTTCCTCTGCCTGCTCTGCCCTCCTCAGTCGCAGTGCTTGCTGCCGCTGCACCCAGTAAACCTCCGTTTCCAACAGACTTTGGTGACCGATGTGAACTCGCTTCCCCCAAACTGGAAGCCCCCCTTCTTCCCAGTGCAGCACCCTGCGTGGAAACGCCCGCCGGTCCTCCAGCCGAGGAGAGCAGTGTGGAGATCTGCAGGGAGCCTCGGCGAGTGGTCCGGAGTGAGAGCCAAGGGGCTGCCAGTGCTCCTCTCATGAACGAACTCAATGGAGTCGGCGATCAGGTGACCGTGACTGATGGCCTGGTGGAGCAAGAGCCGCAGGAGGGAGTGCCCTCGGTGGCTGAGCCGGAGACCCCGGAAGCCGCTCAGGCTGAAGTGGAAGGGGCAGCGCCTTCAGCTTCCGTGGTTCTTTTGGCCACTCCATCTCCGCCTCCCACTCCTCCCCCCAGCCCTCCCCTCGCTGCTGCTGCTGCTGCGGTTGCCGTCACCACGACCAGTCCTCCTCCTCCTTCTCCTCCCCCTCCTCTCCCACTACCTGGTGCTCTCCCAGCTCTTCAGGGGGGTTTGGAAGGAGAGGAGATCACAAGAACTGTCCTCAGTGAAGATGTGCCAGAAGATCTGGGGGGAGAGGAGCCCGAGGCAGAGAGCCGTCCCGAGGAGAACGCCGAGTCTCACGAGGACCTGAATGCGAGGAAGGGCCACGGACCAGGTGAGTGGTCTTTGTGCCAGGCAGCAGCAGGGTGGGTTAGCGGCAGCCAGACCTGCCAGGAAATGGGTGTGTGTGGGTGACATCTGGTGGTTGTGGAGTTCTTGAGTGCTCATCTTTCCGGCAAGCACTAGGGCCTGTTCTGTGCCCACTCTATCAGACATTGCTCATCAACAAAAGCCAAAACAAGCCACTTACTTTGCAGCTCAAACTGCTACCTTCTAATCATGGCAAGGTTAATATTTGTTACAGCAAGACACTGATGAATATAACTTCCAGGACTTCACTTTATTTTGCTCAGTATCTCTGTGTGAATTCCATTTATCATCTGACAGAGAGAGCACTTCATCCCATTTTTTAAAATCTCCAGTTCTCTGTACTTCTGCAGTTTTGCCTGAAAGTGCACTCTCTCTTGCGTCTCTTAAAGTGAGGGGCCATAGTTCCGTGGAAGAGCCTCTGCCTTGCGTACAGGAGGTCCCTTTTCCAGTTCTCAGCGTTTCCAGTTCAAACGGTGCACTGGCGGGTGATAGGAATGCCCCTGGAAAGACTGTGACGCTGCCCTGGGTGGGCCAGGGGTCTGTCTTGGCCTGGGAGAACACTCATAAACAAAAAATTGCTGCATACGTGCACATAGTAAATAAATTACACAGAAGTAAATTAGTCTTGAATAATGATGATTTTCATGAAGAATTCTTTATGTTTTCAACAGGTGAACAGGTAGACAAGACAAACCTCTCGAGTGAAAGCTCGTTTCGGATAGTCTTTCTCAATGAGATGGTCTGCTCTATTGAAAATGTTATTGTGTAGCTATACAGCTGGGTGAAGAAGATTGCTTGATTCAAAGACTTTTATTGTCGGACTTGATACACTTGGATGTAATATTGGTACTCATTGAGAAAGACCATCCGAAACGAGCTTTCACTCGAGAGGTTCGTCTTGTCTACCTGTTCACCTGTTGAAAACATAAAGAATTCTTCATGAAAATCATCATTACTCAAGACTAATTTACTTCTGTGTAATTTATTTACTATGTGCACGTATGCAGCAATTTTTTGTTAATGAGTGTTACTATATTGCTGTTCCCATTGGTTTCTATTCTATTCTTGGCCTGGGAGAAGGCAGCTTCACGTGTTCACTGTCTGTAAGCAGATTTCGGGGCCTCCGTGCCTGCCTGGCGAGACTGTGGAGATGGGGGCATTGCTTTGCGTGGGAGTGGAGGGGGACTTGATATCGGTCTCGTTCGAAATGGCTTCCCCCAGTCCCTCGGAAGGGTTGTTGAGTGGCCATTACCCAGTCTGGCTTGTCCGTAGCATCCGCCACACGCTCTTGTATGTTGGAGATTCTGCTTTTCAGTCGATCATATTTTTGCTGTGGCCATTTCCGTGGTGGCTAAATAGAAGAGGGGAACTGTGTGGTGCACTGGAGTTCATAGGTGGTTTTTCATGAGCGGTGCTGGTGCAAAGGGATTGTGAGCTTCAGAGCCCAAATTCCTGCAGCTCTGTTTTCTATGATCATGTGGTCAAGGAGAGTCTTCAGTGAAGGAAACTGAGCTCCACCTGTGCCCACACACGTACCCGCCTTGATCTGTCAGCAAAGATTCTGTCAGACAGCTGCAGCTGGATCAAGGCCTCCCCCCCCCCCCCAAGAGCCGTTTGCTGATTTTTCCATGGGACCTAGTTAGGAGGTGGGGCTGGCTCCCCATTTGGTTGCCTGGCGAGGCCCAGTGACATCATAGGGAGGAGCCAGTGACATCACAGGCCATTGTCACTATGGAGGCGGAGCCTTGTGGGATTTAGGAAGGAGCTTATTGACTTTGACTCCAAATGATGCTTTTAAAACACTCTTAAGGACTGCCTTAGGCAAAGTACTGCATGAAGCCAAAAGGGCTTGCTGGGCGGGGAAGGGGCAAGACCAGTGTCCACTGCAGCAGAAAAGGCAGTGGGGCAGGCCAGAGAGAGAGGGCCCAGGGTAGAAGGAGGAGGATTGGATCTATACCCCGTGGCCCTTCACTACCCAAAGGAGTCTCAGAGTGGCTTACAAACTCCTTTCCCTTCCCCTCCCCACAACAGACACCCTGGGAGGCAGGCAGGGCTGAGAGAGCTCTGACAGGAACGGCTCTTTTTCAAGGACAGCTCTTATCAGAGCTACGGCTTGCCCAAGGTCACACCAGCAGGGGCAAGTGGAGGAGTGGGGAATCAAACCCGGTTCTCCCAGATTAGAGTCCGCGCACTTAACCACGACACCAAACTGGTGGAAGGAAGGTGGAGGAAGGTGCCGTTGGTATTTCCTGCTGCCAGGAGGAAGGTGCCCTTGATATTTCCTGCTGCCAAAGCTATGAGGATTTTCAGAGTCAAATGCAGCACTTTGAAGGTGGCCCAGGGAGGAGGTAAAGTGCAATGGAAGTGGCAGTCTGAATCAGCTGTGGCGTCTGAGCGTTTCCCCATTTAGAGGACGAGAGCCATAGTCTGGATTTCCCCAAGGCTTTAGCCAGCTCCTTTCTGAACCTAGGGAGGGGCACTTCCGGCCACTCATCTAGGAGCAGTGCTGGGGTGACCAAGGTTGGAACTCAGACAGTTTTTGATCCCTCTTGGAAACCTGAGGTCTGTCTGCAGGATTTTGCTGCCTGGATGAGCAGGCATTGGTGTACCTGGACATGGGCCTTTGAGACTGTATTTCCTTTACAAGTCATGCAAATAAGAGTAGTCCTCACCAGCTAAAACCCATGCCCATTAAAATAAAGACAAGTCCCAGCTATTGGGGCTTAATTTCAGGCTCTTAAAATCAGATCACTGGTCTGCAGTTCGTTCCATAGCCTGTCTCTGTCTGCAGGAGTCCCATCAGGATGTCTGTGTCGATGAAGTTGTGTGCCACAGGGGAAGAGCTGCAAACTGGCTGCAGGAGACATGCAAAATTTTCTGCAATTTTGGAAGCCACCTTTAAAACAAGAAAACAGAACTTTTTAGGGAAATAGCAATACATGCAATACTTTTGTATCAAATAAGGTGGATTTGATTTAAATCACATCGATTTACATCATGATTTAAACCACTAATCAGTAAGACTAGATTTAAATCATGGTTTTCTACATAAAGACCCATTCTTGCTGGTATAATCTTAATATTTACAACCAGATGAAGGTTTCATTCTTAGAATAATAACTTTTCAGATTAGTTTTACAATTATATAAAATATTACTGATTTGGAGGTGTGTGTGTTCCCAAACTGGGTGTCTTTCACGGCCTGCTTCCATTATAGGTTTTCTCCTCCAGGAAGAAAATAATATGATAAACCTCAGGCTATACACATAAAGATCGCAAGATTTGTGGAGTATTCTGCTCAAAAGGTTTCACTTTCATTTTTACTGCTTGCTCCTCCCTCCTCACATTTATCTCCTTGTGCCGATCTATTCCACTCCAAACAGTCTTCTATTCATTGAACTTCTTGAAACTTAGCGCTTAAGAGGTAAGGGGTTGATCCTGTGTACATAGATTTGCAGAGGAACAATGGGATTAAGGTCTTTTTCTCAACTCTGTATGTTTATTTTATAACATTTTTGCTGTGAAGATCTGCAGACTCAAATTCACAGTTTTGAGAACTGCAAAACCAAACATCTGTGATAATATATTCTAGATAGAAAAACAATCTTACAGAAACCTCTGGGAGAGCATAACAGTGTGAATGGATTAATGGAATTTATTTACCAAAAAATTTAAACATTGCATGAATATACAGCTTCATGCCACGTAATGAAAAACTAATCCTTTGGACTGTGTTGAATCTCCAAAGTCTCCAAATTAAATCCACGTTTAAAGGTTAAAGCAAAATTTATTCCAAAGCATTTGAAAGAAACAGGAACAGTAGAATTGTTAGGAATGGACACAGACCCCAGAGAGTAACATAATAAAGGAACTTTGAACCAAACTATAACCAATAGATCCCTTTCCCGCCGGCGCGAATAAGGAAGGCACTGACAGGTAATTGCATGGGAATGTAACGGTTTGCCTTTCTCAAAACAGGCTCTTGGTTCACAGGCAAAAGATACCACTAACAAGCGAGCAGATAACAGGGCTTCGTCTTCCCACTCCAGCTGGGTAACCTTGAGCTGTTACAGACACCTAAAAAACAAGAATGTGCAGAATACAACAGAAAAGGCAAAGGGGGAAGGGAACACACTCAGGGAACCAGAACTCTCAATGGCAGCTCGCTGACAGACTGTAATGTACCTTAAATAGAAAACTATCTTTAGATAGATTTTTCCTCAAAATGCAGTCTATTAAAAATCCAATTTAATTCAAAACCCCTATTTTTTAATTTAAAACAACAACAACATTGATTTTTATCCACGCTGGTATCAAACTACTTTTACTAGTTTAACAGTGTAAAATGCATTGTTGATAACTTAGCATATAAAGTTGAACTGTTTCTCTTTTCACAATTATATTTACCTTCATTTTTGATAAGAAAGATTGCAAGTATACCGAGTGCTGGAGAAATAGTTGCAAACTATGGCACCCTGCTCTGCTATTATAGCACATGGATCTTAATGCCTGGCATTTTGAGAGGTAGGAAGAACAGAAGTTAAAGGTAGAAGGTAGAAAAACAGTTCTGTAATAAACAGAAGAAAATGTAATATTTGGACAGAAACTCTCATGGTCACAGTAGGTAGGATTACCAGTGTATTTGGATAATAAGTTAACCTTTATAGGACTGAAGGTTACCGAGCTCTTTATTTTGGGGTTCTTGGGCCATCAGTGCTCTGTCAGCATGCACGGGGGCTCCCCTCGAGAGGCTTTCTGGTCTGCCTGTGTTGCCTCCCACTGCACAGGCCCCTTTGCTTTTGGTCTTGGCAGGCTACAAATGTTCTGAGTGGTCTGTGAATTCCCTGTCAGCCCTCAGTGTCCCTGGAGGCCATGAATTCTCTTGAACCTTGACAGGGCTGTATGTCATAGTCTTGTGCCATTGCATCATGGCATGGCAACGGGGCTCTTCCCCTTCATTGACTGCATCCAGAGCCTCTCTGCCAGTAAGCCCTCCCCTCCCTGATCGTTGGTGGGTTGCAGGGCCCACAGGAGGAGGACGCCTGAGTGGTTTTGTAGCCTGTCTGCTCTGGCAGAAGAATTGGCCCGATTGTTCTTGAACTTGGCAGTGAGTTGAGCTGCGGGAGAGGTGCGAAGAGGTATTGGTTTGCACTCTTAACTCTCACCCTTTCCAGTAATCCTGAAATTAAATGTAAAAGCTTCTTGGGCTAGTTTTGTTTTGATGGGTACATTTGGGTCCTTGTTCCATTTAGGAACTGTGCAAAAGGGAAACACACTTGTATGTGTGAGTCAACTCTGGCGGAGGAGCCATAGCCATGAAGTGGATGCAGTGTTTTATTTCTCCTTGAATTCCTTTATTTGAAGATGTACCATGGAAATGTGTAGTGTGTGTGTGTGTGGGGGGGTATCCTGGCCTATTTCCGCTTCAGTATAGGAGGCAAGGCATAGGGGTTAAAGGAGCCAGTTATATTGGGACAGACTTTTGCTGCTTGGAGCTGGTAAGACAACCAAGCTGTGAAGTGTCTTTTGTACAGGTTGGTGCCCCTGGTTTGTCTTGCTTGGAGGGCTGAAATTTGATGCTGTAGCCAAATACTTCAGTGCTACTGCTTCCTCCCCCAAGGGAATAACACGTACTTTGGATTTCTGACTCACTACAGCCCACCCAATACAAATATTAATTAGTTCAGCTATTACAGTAGCTTTCTGATTGGATCTGCTTATTTTGGTTTGACCTGCGCTCCTGTAAATTGCTTTTTATTTTAATCCTACTCTGACTAGCTGGAAGTGCTCCTCACCCACTCTTTGATTGAATCTAATACTCTTTTGATGGGCTGTTCAAAAAAACCTGTCTTATTTGGAACACACACACACACACACACCGTGGGTCTGTATTTTACAGCCTCTAGTATAGATGTGCCCTTCCTTGGATGGCCAGGCTAGTTCAGTCTCATCCGATCTTGGAAGCTAAGCAAGGTCTGCCCTGGTTGGTACTTGGAGGGGAGATTACCAAGGACGCCCAGGGTGGCTATGCAGAGGCAGGCCATGGCCAACCCCCTCTGAATGCCTCTTGCCTTCGAACCCTTACAGGGTCCCCACAAGTCAGCTGCGACTTGACGGCACTTTCAGGCACCAGTAGAAATGTGTCTGCCTAACAGATGGGCACTGTTGTGCGCCAGTCAAACTGAGCTCGGTCTCATGAAAGTGTATTATGTTGGAATAATAAACATTGTTAGTCTTCAAGGTAGTACTGAGCTCCTGTCTTATAAGGAGGATTTGCATCAGGATATGCACGCTTGGCATTTGGTGCCTCTGGTGTGGAGATCTAGAATGGCAACAGTAGGAGAGCTTCTAGTGTCCTCCTGGCCCCACTGCTGGATCTCCTGAATGGCACCTGGTGTTTTTGGCCACTGTGTGACAAGAGTGTTGGACTGGATGGGCCACTGGCCTGATCCAACATTGGCTTCTCTGATGTTCTTATGGTGTTATGAGCCAGGTGCTTTGATGGGAGCGGTGTGTGTGTGTGTCGTGCAGTTGCTGGATTGTGCAGCTCCCCTTTAGGTCTGCATTTACCCGTCCCTGACACACCTGTAAGTAGGCCTCTGTGTGGTATAGGTTGTACTGGCCTCCGGCAGATCTGGAAAAAATATTTTAGAGTATTCAGAGGTGGTGTAAAATGTTGGTATTTTTCCAGCTTTGGCTAGCATATGTGAAAGAGAGAGACTCACTTTCATATTGTAATCATACTGTAGTATTTGACTGTGGTATCAAAATCCACTGTGATCAGTGGGTATCTTCCTTGCCATGTATTTGCGAGTTCAGAGCCCACTGAATCTGTCACAGGACTTGAGATGACCAACTCCCCACCCCCACTCCTGAGCAGTGTTTGAATAGATAGCCTGGCCCTGTCAGTGCTTTACAGCTTTTTTTAAAAGCGTCCTGAAGGAGGAGCAAGCAGTTCTCCGGTATAGGCCACGGCCCTCTTCTCTCCTCTTCAGGCTGGGACATTTTCTCTTTTGACTGTGGACTTGGAGTGGATTCCAAAGGGAAGCCAAAGCTGCCCTGTTCCAAGTGGAGTTTTGATTTGGCAAGTAACGCTGTTAACTGTTTGTGTTGTAGCCCAACCAGCTGTAGCTGCACCAAAGACGTGGAAGAAACCAAAAGATCAGAGCCAAGCCGCCGAGGAGGTGGAGGCCGAGGCCGAGGTGAGGATCACGGGGAGCCCTCCCAAACTGTCCGCGGCAACCTGGTCCATAGAGCCAAAACTGTCCCAGGACCTCCCCTCTGTGTCTGTTTCCACCCAGTGTGGACATTTGCTGAGGGTGCTGCAGACCGTCTGGGGTTCTAGGAGGGCTCTGGAGCTGCTCTTCTCACCCAAGTGTGTGGAGTAGTAATGGGGCTGTCCTGTGATTCTTTGGCCTCTTGTAGAGACCAAATGCAGCACAGGCTGGCACGGTTCAGTGGACCCGGAAGTGTTTTCTGTCCTGCCTCTTTCATTCTTCAAAGCTTGATCTTGCTGAAGTTGGGTTGGGTTAACCGGACACTCCAGAGGAAGGATTAACGGTGGGCTTGCTTCACGCTCCAGGCTCAAGAGGAAGAGGAGCAGAGGAGTGACCGAAGGCTTGAAGAATCTGAGCCCGAGGCAATGAGTCATGAGAGAGACTCCCCCTTTGACCTTAAAATAGCAAAGGCCTTGGAAGAAAATGGGGAGCAGGAAGGGGGGGAGCCCATCCGCAATGGTGCTGAGAATGTCTTGGAGGGGGAAGGAGGTGACGGGCAAGCAGGCTGCCTCGAGAGTCCCAGCGAAGCCCCGGCCGGCCAGTATAAGCCAGGTGAGTCCCCACCCCTCTCCTCCTGTCCTGGTTTCAGAAAGCGAAGTTACTGTACGTTTTTGGTAAGTAAGGATGTGTGTGTGTGTGGGGGGGGTATTTACCTGAAATTGTAGAGTTTTGTGGTCCCATTTCTGTGCTAGACCTGATTGTTCAGGGTGCTGCCTGTGCAGTGAGGTACTCTTTGTTTTCCAAACTTTGGGAGAGGAAAGCAGAGCTCCGAGGTGCACTTTCTCAGCCTACCAGAAAAGTGCCCATGTGGACATTTGGTTTTTCTGATCATTCTCCTGTGTTCGCTTAAAAAGGATATTATAGCTTTGGAAAAAGTGCAGAAAAGGGCAAGTCGAATGATAAAAGGGTTGGAACACTTTCCCTATGAGGAAAGGTTAAAGCGCTTGGGGCTGTTTAGCTTGGAGAAACGACGACTGAGGGGTGACATGATTGAGGTTTATAAGATTATGCATGGGAAAGAGCAGGTAGAGAAAGAGGTACTTTTCTCCCTTTCTCACAATACAAGAACTCGTGGGCACTCCATGAAACTGCAGAGCGGTCGGGTTAGAACGGATAAAAGGAAGTACTTCTTCACCCAAAGAGTGATTAACACTTGGAATTCACTGCCACAGGAAGTGGAGGTGGCTACAAGCATGGACAGCTTCAAAAGGGAATTAGATAAGCATATGGAGCAGAAGTCCATCAGTGGCTATTAGCCACAAGGTATAGCTAGGGGCTCTGAGGCAAGTTTGCTCTGTCTTCTTGGTGCCTGGGCGGGGGGGGCAACAGTGAGAGGGCTTCTAATGTCCTGGCCCCACTGGTGGACCTCCTGATGGCACTGGTATTTCTGGCCACTGTGTGACACAGAGTGTTGGATGGGATGGGCCTTTGGCCTGATCCAACATTGACGTCTCTTATGTCCTTATGTTCTTATGTTCCTCCTGTGAACGGAGCTGGTTAAGCAGGCACTTGGGCTATGGGAGGCCCCTCTGAGAACCGGCCTGCCTGCTGGTCTGCAGCTGTGGGGCCTCTGCCTTCCAGTTTGGGCCTAGAGGTCTTCCTGCTCTGCTGCAAGCAAAAAACACCATCCCCAAAGCTCCATAGCCAGAGCCCCTTTGAGCAGCCAGAGTCCCCTTCTCCTTTATCAATACTTACTATGTGGTCACCTGAGTGGCAGTCCTGCATCCTCCAGATCTTGTGGGGTCTGTTCCCAGACCAGGCAAATGGAGTAGTGTGTTGTGGGGGATAAGTGAAGCACACCTCATGCGCTCTTCTCTGCCAGTTATGTGAGGGTGGGGTGAGATGTTTCCTTTGTAGAAAACAGAGTGTTCACAGTTGGTCTGCAAGGGAATCTTATGTTTACACTCTCTCACTTCAGGATCTTATTAGGAGTGTGCATTCAACTCTATCCGAGCTGAAAATACCTTATCAGTATTTATTGGCTATTCTTTCAGTCAGATACAGAAGGGGGTGGATTTTCAGCTATTGAGCACAGCCAATCCCAGAAAATCCTGAAAAAAATTCAGGCCTATGTCAATGATTATAGTCAATGATCCCCATAGGCTATAATGGGGAATCTGTCGGGGGGGCTTTTTTTTATAGGTAGAAGCACCAAATTTCCAGTATAGCTTCTGGTGCCTCTACTCAAAAGGCCCCCCCAAGTGTCAAAAAGATTGGCCTAGCGGTCCAATTCTATGGGCCCCCAAAGAAGGTGCCTCCATGGAGGGGAAAACAGCAAAAAAGCAGGGACTGATGTCAAACCATAGAGTCTCTGCAGTAGAAACGAACGGGTGTTGTTGTTGTTTTTGCAGAACCAGTGTCACTTTGGCAATGCTAGCTCAACAAATCCAAGCAAGGGGCAGGGGGTTTGCAGGCCTAGCACAGCCAGTTCATGTACAGAGTGCCCAGTAGAACCAGTGATGTACAAGGTGCCCAGCAGAACCAGTGCCACTGTGGCAATGCCAGCTTAGCAAATCCGGGGGGGGGGGGTGGGGTGTGCGCACAGTTACA
>NW_015167061.1:2709408-2714008 GCF_001447785.1 Gekko japonicus
CTTGCGTGTGCGTGAGAGGGGGCGCGGGGTGGGGGGGTTGCAAGCCCAATATAGCCAGCACATGTACAGAGTGCCCAGCAGAACCAGTGCAATGTCTGGTGCCCAGTAAAACCCAGTGCATTCCCTTAAAAGCTTTCTTTGTTTCCTCCATTGCAAACAATGGAAAGTGGAGGCACCTTCTTTGGGCACTCTGTACATGCACTGGTTCTGCTGGGCACTCTGTAAATGTGCTGTTTATGTTGGGCTTGCAACACCCCCTTGCTTGGATTTGTTGAGCTGGCATTCCTACAGTGGTACTGGCTCTGCTGGGAACTCTATACATGAACAGGCTGCGCTGTGCTTCCACCCCTCCTTGCTTGAATCTATTGAACTGGCATTGCCACAGTGGCACTGGTTCTGCTGCTTCTGGACACTCTGTACCTGCACTGGGTCTGTGGGGCACTCTGTACATGAACTGGTTCTACTGGGCTGAGAAAAATCCCCCCCCCCTTTTCAGTTTCTACCGAGGAGACTCTCTGGTTTGACATCAGTCCTTGGGTGGAGTTTTTTTTGTTTTTTTTCCTCTCTGTTTCCCCCATTCCCCCCCGTGCCCCCCCCCCCCCCAATTGGAAACGATGGAGGCTGGGGACATCTTTTTTTGGGGGGGGGCATAGAATTGGACTCCCTGGTCCAGTCTTTTTGAAACTGGGGGGTGTGTGTCCTTTGAGGAAAGGCACCAGAACCTATGCTGAAATTTTGGTGCCTCTACCTCAAAAAGTAGCCCACCTCCACCCCCGGATACCCCAGATAGATTTCCCATTTATTATAATGGTCCCATAGGCTATAATACAGCTGAAAAAAAATCGGATTTCTGAAAAAGCCCAAATCCAAATACCATACCAGTATAGGAATTTGGGTTTTTTCAGGAATCCTGAATTTTTGGGGATCTCAATATATCCAAATCTGAAAATCCCCCCCCCTTTTGCACCCCCCCCCCACCATCTGATCCTTCTGTTGTGGAAGCGTTTATCCTCCCCTTCTAAAAAAGCTCAGGGTGGAGCTCTCTCCCCCACGCACCCACTCAGATCATGAGAGAGAGTGTCTGATCCAGGATAACCAAATTAACATTGTGGCTGAGTGGAAATTTGGATCCAGCCTTCTACCCAGTAGGCTAGAGTGGTTCTCTTTAGTTCTTCCCCCAGTGGCAGGGCAGGTCTAACTGTGCACAGTTGGCACGTGCTAAGGGGAAGGCCCCTGATTTCAGGCAGGGTGTGTGTCTGTTTGGGGGTGGTGGTGCAGGCACTGCAAGGAGAGTCCCCATCTGAGGTCTCCTGTGTGTCGCTACAGAGCAGTGGAAGCCCCTGGACACAGAAGGGAAGAAGCAGTATGACCGAGAATTCCTCCTGGACTTCCAGTTCATGCCTGCCTGCATCCAGAAGCCAGAGGGGCTGCCGCCCATCAGCGATGTGGTCCTTGACAAGGTGAGGGGCCGTGGAGGTGGTCATTGTGGGAGAAGAGGGAGGGTTGGCCACTCTCTGGAGAGCAGAGCCTGCCTCTAACGATGTTTGGGGCGTGGCCTGGTGAAGAGGGGCTGCATCTACTGGGCTTAGTTAAAACTGAGTGAGATGGTTTGCTGGGGAGACCAGAGTGGGGCGAGGGGGGGGGGGATCTTTGGAACTCAGAGTTCACTCCCAAGAACCCAGAAGAGGTGCTGTGGGAGCCCCCTCACCTTCCTCCCCCTTTCTCCGGTATCAAGGAACAGGTCTGCTCTTCCAGTGTTGCTTTCAAGGTGTGGATCAGTGAGGCAATTCTCCCAGTGAGCTTTGCAACCTGCCACGGCAGGAACTTAACCCTAACCCAACACGAAGGGTGGGTGCTCGGGGGAGGGCAGAAGGGCCTGGAGGCCGGAGGGGGTGACCCTTCCCTCTGTGCTTTCCTCCCCCTTGCAGATCAATCAGCCCAAGCTGTCCCTTCGAACTTTGGATCCTCGCATCTTGGCACGGGGTCCAGACTTCACACCAGCGTTTGCTGATTTTGGAAGGCAGATCCCTGGTGGACGGGCGGCAGCAGTAAGTGTGAGTCTTGGGTGTTGTTCCCTCCGTCAGAAGCCCCCTTCCCCACTGCTGCCGCTCAGACGGTGCACCCTCTGTATGCTGCTCTGCTGCAGTGAAGAGTCCCAAAAGCCGGAGACAGAGAGGGGCACTTGGTTTCCCTCCCCTCCCCTCCCCAGTTGCAGGTTTCTGTTTCTTCCTGTAATGTACCCACCTCCTTTTCTGCCTCGGCTGTGATTGGCTGGCCAGAGGGATGGCAAGCGGGGGGTGGGTGGGTTGTGCCTTCCTCTCAGAGACTCTGGCTTGCCGAGAGTGTTTGGCTGGAGGCTTAGAAGAGGAAGTGGTTTGGAGTCGGAAACCTGGGTGTTCTGTGGAATTTCTTTCCCGTGACCCGCCATCGACCCTGCCTGAGTGTTGCGTGCTGTGCCTTGTCCTCTGCGGGGGAGGCATCAAAAGCCAAAACAAAAACCCCTCCTCTCCCCCCCCCCCCCCCCCCCCCCGCTTTTGTCTCTCTCCAGGCCTGCAAAGTGCAGCCCCCTCCCGGACTCCAGTCTCTTGCTCGGTGCGGCACCCCAGCCTGCCCTCTGTTGGTCTCCTCTCACCCACCACTGCGGAACCTGCCGATAGGGGTAAGCCACCCTCTCCCCCTCCCCCCTCTTTCTGCCAAGGTCTCTCCTCCCCCTTCCTCCCGAGAGAGGAGCCCGAGGCACACGCCTGTGATGGCCCCAGCCGCTCGCCTTGCCTTGTACCTTCTCTAGGCAGTCTCTTCAGTGGTGGGTGGGACATCCCCAGCAGAGGGCGAGCTGGAACTGTGGCCTGAGCTGGATCCGCCCGGGGCTGCCCTTTGCAGTCCCGAGGAGAGGGGGAGATCAGGTAAGTCTTGCTTGGCCCCGTCACTCTCGCTCGAACGCATTCAGTGCCGAGTGTATGTTTTCTCCTTGTGTTGCTGAATGGCAGCTTCTTCCATTGTGTTTTGTGAAAGTAACAGCATTTCACTAACCTTGGTGTCCTGAAAAACAATTACCTGGGTACGACATTTAATTATTTTCCAAAGACCTCAAATGAGGCAAAATACCTGCAGTGTCTCTTGTAGCCAAGCGTGATGCAGCAGGAGCCAGCACAATGGAACCTGGAGGAACCTGTGTGGGCGGGGAGACACACGATTCCTGGGCCACCTGGCCTGAGAGCCAAAACCTCTGTGCCTCAGGTGTCCACCCAGGGAGGGGTTTTGTGTGTCTCCTGGCCTGCTCCGCAGGCCCCGGCACCAGCTAGAGAGCTCTTGGAACGGGGCTGGCTGCTTCCTCTCCGGCTAGAGGCCGTCTCTGTGCTGCTGTGTCAGCTCCTCCTGCCAGCGCTGCTGTTCCCAAGTGCTCTTGAGTAGCTGTCCGGAGAGCAGCAAGGGAAGTTGGGTTGCTGTTTGCTAACGGTGATGGAGAGAGAGAGAGGCCAGTTGGTGGTGGCTAGAGGTGGTGTCGGCAGAATCTCCAAGAAAGGGAGCGTTCTGGGTCAGGCAGCCTTTGCAGACCCCCTGTGAGTGACCTGTCAGGCTCAGTGGAATCAGCCCCCAGCGGGTGAGCCTTGATGCCGGTGGGTGGACTCGTTCGGTGTCAGGATCCACTCCCGTGGTGTGTGCTTGCTTTACTCTTCAAGCCACACACAGAATCCTTCGGATGAATCTGGACATATCCGCCATGAAGCAGGATTTGGTCTCTGCAAGGAGGAGGGGTTTCTCCAGACAAGTCGTCATCTGCCCGGGCTAAGAGTCCTGCCAGGGCTGGTTGAAGTTCACTGCCTGCTCAGTGCGAAGGGGCTGGTGGACGGTGACACCCTTGGTGTTTGTGCTCAGAGGTGCCTGGCGGGAGGTGGCGTGACGACTGTGCAGCGTCCCTCCTGAGGAAGAGCTGCATGCCGCTGTCTGGTGGGGCAGCAGCCATTCTCGGGGGGGGGGAAGACTCCCCCGTTCTTTGCCTATGGAAGGGAAAGGGGGAGACTCTCGCAGGACTGGGTGGGCTCCGTCTCTTCCTTCCTCAGACATGATGGGGGTGCATTTGGGGAGGAGGGCAGCATGGTGATTTTAACTTGCCTGAACATTTTGGCTGGATTGTGTGAGCAAAGCCATCATGCCATTGCTCTTGGATCAGTTACTGTCCCGCTCTCTTACCAAAAAGGACAGAGGCCATCAGCAGCATTTTATAAACAAGCCTTTCCTGTCCGAGATTGGGGGGGGGGGGGATTTCAGGAGCGCAGCTGGAGGAGACCCTCACCCTTCCTTCCCTCCCCCCCATCAGACCCCGCTTGCGAAGTCCCCGGCAGGCTGCGTGAAGCATGTGGTGTTGTTGTGCAGCAGCCTTTTAAGAGAATGTAATATTGGGGGGTGGATTTTTGTCTTAGCTGTTGAATGTTGGGCCACGGAGATCTCAGCCGGGTCAGAGGCGGGAGCCCCGGAAGATCATCACTGTTTGCGTCAAAGAGGATGTCCACCTGAAGAAAGCCGAGAACGCCTGGAAGCCGAGCCTGAAACGAGAGACGCAAGCGGAGGAGCCCGAGAACATCAAGACGCAGGTGAGGCA
>NW_015167061.1:2714107-2720503 GCF_001447785.1 Gekko japonicus
CTACCTCTTCTCGAATGTTTCTGTCTTTGCTTTGGAAAACAAAGCATCCTGCAGAGATGTCAGGTGCAGAGGGCCCTTCACAGGCGTTTGCGGCTGCGGCGCTTTGCTGTGTCTGACTGTCTCTGCCTCTGTCTTTGCCTGAAAGGGCAGCCCTAGTGGGTGGAGCTGTTTGTTCAAGCTGCCCTTCGATGGCTTATTGGGGGTGGGTGGGAATTCACCGGGGGCTGATGGCTGCAGGCCTGTGGATCCAATGTACACACAGGCAGAGGGTACTGCAAACTGCGTCTTGGTACTTTTCCGTATTTCTCTCTAAGTCTCACCATATTTGGGGCTCTTCTCTTGCACTTGCTTTTCCCTTTGCTTCAGGAGCTGTTCCGCAAAGTTCGAAGTATCTTAAACAAGCTGACCCCCCAGATGTTCAATCAGCTAATGAAGCAAGTCACCGATCTGACTGTGGACACCGAGGAAAGGCTGAAAGGCGTCATCGACCTGGTGTTTGAGAAGGCCATTGATGAGCCCAGCTTCTCCGTGGCCTATGCAAACATGTGTCGATGTCTTGTCACGGTAAGGCTGGAGAGGGGAGGGGAGGGGAGGATTCCCTGGTCGGTGTTGCTGTGGTGACTCATGGGGAAGGGCAGGGAGTAGTTCAGCTAAGCTCAGCAGGTGTAGATGTGGCAGAGGAGGGTCTAAATTCGAGAGACGGGCCGTGGCTCAGTGGGAGGCCATCTGCTTGGCATGCACAAGGTCCTAGGTTCAATCCCTGGCATCATCTCCAGTTAAAAGTACAAAGACCTCACCCTAAGGCCCTGGAGAGTCACTGCCAGTCAGAGTAGACAAGACTGACCTTGGTGGACCGATGGTTAGATTCATTATAGCGCAGCTTCATATATGTTCAGATGCTTTGTTTTCCTAGTGAAACTTCTACGTGCATGCAATGATCAATTGCTTGCTATCCTTATACATCCCGCTTCATCATCAGTCTTCTGTGCAGTCCTGCCATTGGGTAGGTTTTACACCTAAAGGCCTTCAGGGGGCTCTGCACCAGAGCCCGAACTTGTTCCCACCCAGGAACCCCGTGCTCCCACCCAGCAGCGCCCCCTGCCTTCAGTTCCTCTTTTGCCACCGAAGGAGGAGGTTGTTCTTTTGAGCCTCCCATTGTTCGAGTGGGTGAGGAATTATTTTCATGGTTCGCCTGGATTATTTCGACTGTGAGTCTTGTTACGGGTCGAAAAGCCCTTTTCAAGAAATGTACCCGCTGTAGGGTGAAGATGACCCAAATGGATGAATATGGTCTTTGTCTATTTCCTCTGGGTGAAGGGAATGGAGCTTCCCAATTAAAGGCAGCATTGTGGGAGAAAGCTCTCAAAGCAGTGGACCCTTCGTCCAAATCAGGTGCAGAAAAATCGTCAGTCACGGCATCCACTGAACTGACATGTTCGGCTCCACCTCCCGGATCTGTATCACAACTGATCTGATCAGGGTCGCGACCCACCAACCCCCCCCCCCCCCAACCCAGCCTGCTAAGATGATGTCACCAGGCTTCTTAGAAAATAAGGGAGATATTTTTGCTTGACCCAGAGATCCAAATGCTTGTTCCTGCCACAGGGCTGCCTCATATCCACCATCAGCCACTGTGTCATGCAGACCTCGGGGTCTCCTGGACCTGTTTCGAGAGGTGAAGATGCTGTTGTCGAATCTGATGGATCCAATACTGCATCAGATCTGAGTCAACCTTCACCAACCTCCCCTACAGAGAGGACCTTCGCATGTATGGGGAACAGATGATTTCGTGTGGCCCAGTCCCCGGAGATCGAAGTGGTCACTTCTGAACATAAACCAAGGGAAGAGATCTTGCGTCATCTCTGTTCAGACTTCCAAGGTATCATTGCCTTCCCGGTGTCGGAAGGGCTTGAGGATTTGTCACAAGAATTACAGCAAAAGCCTGCATCACTCCAACCGAAGTCCAGAAGAGTAGAGCATTTTTATAAGATAAAAAGAGCCCTTTAGTTACTTCACAACCCATCCTGCATTAGCTTTGGAGGAGATGCATCCTAAGGGTCGTCAGTCTTACCGTTCTGCTTTGATGGATAGAGAGGGATGGAAGCTGGATATACGAGGACGAAGACGATATGCATCATTTGCACTGGGGTTTATGATCTCCAGCTATGAAGCCATCATGGCTGGTGGTCAACTTGTCCTCTGTGAGAAGTTTTTGCCTTTCCTAGAGCTGCTGCCTGGTCCAGGTCCTGCAGGCGGAGGCCGTCAGATCATAAAAACAACAGATTCTGCAGAGTCTGCTGCTGCACGAGCTGTGGCAAGTTCCATCGCCCTCAGATGTCACGTGTGGTTGAGGTCCACGGCGCTGCCTGTAGGAACCAAACAGAAGGTCGAGGACTTATCCTTTGAGGGTGCTGTTCTATTCTCCTCCAGGACAGACTGTCCTTGATGAAGAAAAACAGCTAAACCTTTGGGGGTATCTCAAGCTGGCCCCTCCCAAATTTAAATAGAGGCCCTTTGTACATCAACCTTGGCACCCTTATCGGAGGCGGGGTCTACGGCGCAACGATGGCGGACGCCTTTCCCGAGGCTCGGGGAGGGCGCTCCACACAGCAGCGGAGGGGAGGGGTGCCGCTGGATCGGCGCCTCCACGGGGGGTCAGGGAGGACCCCCAGGCCATAGGGCTTTTGAGGGTGAGCCTCTTTTCCTGCTATCTGCAGGGAAATTGAGGCTGCCCTCCGCCCTGACGGTCCTCCCCACTGTCTGTGTCTTCTTAGCGAGGCACAAGATGTGCTGACCCAGTCAAGCGCAGGAGATCTGGCGGAGGAGCGATTACAAGCGTGGTCAAGAAACAATGAACTGTGGTTATTATGAGCGAACCGTAAACAGAAGTGTAACGCAGTGGGGTACCACAGGGATCAGTACTTGGTCCACTGCTTTTTAACTTGTTCATTAATGATTTGGAGTTGGGAGTAAGCAGTGAAGTGGCTAAATTTGCGGATGATACGAAGTTGTTCAGGGTGGTGAAAACCAGTGAGGATTGTGAGGCACTCCAAAGGGATCTGTCAAAGTTGGGCGAGTGGGCGTCAACATGGCAAATGGGGTTCAATGTGGCCAAGTGCAAGGTGATGCACATTGGAGCCAAAAATCCTAAATATAAATACACGTTGATGGGGTCTGAACTGGCAGAGACTGATCAAGAGAGAGATCTTGGAGTTGTAGTAGATAACTCACTGAAAATGTCGAGACAGTGTGTGACTGCAATAAAGAAGGCCAATGCTATGCTGGGGATTATTAGGAAGGGTATTGTAAACAGATCAGCCAATATCATAATGCCGCTATATAAATCAATGGTGCGACCTCATTTGGAATACTGTGTGCAGTTCTGGTCACCACACCTTAAAAAGGATATTATAGCTTTGGAAAAAGTGCAGAAAAGGGCAACTCGAATGATAAAAGGGTTGGAACACTTTCCCTATGAGGAACGGTTAAGGCGCTTAGGGCTCTTTAGCTTGGAGAAACGACGACTGAGGGGTGACATGATTGAGGTTTATAAGATTATGCATGGGAAAGAGCAGGTAGAGAAAGAGGTACTTTTCTCCCTTTCTCACAATACAAGAACTCGTGGGCACTCCATGAAATTGCTGAGCGGTCGGGTTAGAACGGATAAGAGGAAGTCCTTCTTCACCCAAAGAGTGATTAACACTTGGAATTCACTGCCACAGGAAGTGGTGGCGGCTACAAGCATGGACGGCTTCAAAAGGGAATTAGATAAGCATATGGAGCAGAGGTCCATCAGTGGCTATTAGCCACAAGGTATAGATAGGGACTCTGGGGCAAGTGATGCTCTGTCATCTTGGTGCTTGGGGGGGTCAACAGTGGGATGGCTTCTAATGTCCTGGCCCCACTGGTGGACCTCCTGATGGCACTGGTATTTCTGGCCACTGTGTGATACAGAGTGTTGGACTGGATGGGCCTTGGGCCTGATCCAACATTGGCATCTCTTATGTTCTTAAGAAGCCTGTGAGATGCCTCTGGGCCCCGAGGATGAGACCAAGAAGGAAGAGGCTTAAGATTGGTGGTGTCATCCCTTTGGAGATGGAGGAGGGTTGCAGAATTTCGAGTGAACGTCTAAGAAGCCATCAAGAATTTAGCGAGAATTAGCATAGATGTAAAGGCGGAAGGACTCTGAAAATTGCCCTTACGAAGAGAGCTGGAGGAGATGCTCTGGAAATCTTCTCATAACAAGTAATAAACTAACACATAAGCTTAGAAAGACAGGATCTCACAAAGTATATTGTTTATTAACAAGTTTTTTTTTTCATTACTAACTGCAGTTTAACAGGGTAATGATCTACTCTTGGGTTTTTAGTTTAGTGCAGGTTACTTTTCTATCTTCGACGTGGTCTCTGTGCTTCACACCCATGGGATCTAGTGCGCACGCGCTGGATCGATCAGTGCTGTAGCAAGCTTTATTAACGGATTTTCGCGCCCAGACCTCAGGCATGCGCAGGAACCCCACCGCGCATGCCCAGAGGGGTGGGCGCAGACATCCTGCCAGTTCCTTTCTTACCGCCGCGTTGGAAAGACCTTTTTCTTCGTCAGTCTGATCGGTTCGTGTTTTTTGGCTTTTTGCCTCACGGCTCTAGATTTTTTCCTCAGTTTATTCCTTTTTTTCGTTGTTCTTTCAAAAAACTTTAAAAAAACAAAAAAGCTTTTATTTTCTGCTGAGGGGGAGGTTGCCGCTTTACCTCAGTCGGGCCTTCGGGCTACCCACCCCACCCCTTCTTTCTTCTTCTTTTTGGTTTTTATGGAGAAGAAGTGGGGCTTTTTTAATAGGTGCAAGGGTTGCGGTAGTAAACTTGCTCCTCCTGACCGTCATGCCCTTTGCATACTTTGTCTCAGAGAGTCTCATCGACCCAAATCTTGTCGCCAGACCCCAAAAACTCCGAGCTGCGCGCCTTAAAGTGGCCCTGCTAGAATGGGCTCTACATCCTTCCTCAGTGATGGATGCCGAGAAACCATAGACCTCAACAGCTCCAGCATCAAGGCCTGCTTCCGATATCGGCCAGCCAACACCAAAGCCTCCGGCATCGAAGGCGCAATCCTCCGCTTCCATGCCGGTGGAAAAGAAATCCAAGCCAAGTAAGGACCAAAAGTCCACAAAGAAGGGGAAAGTAGCGGTGGCTGCACTGAGTGATGCCCCTAAAGTGCCTCCCGCTCCAACGACTGTATCGATACCGGAGGCCAAAGTCCCTCCACCAATACCGACCATCCATGTCTTGGACTCCCCTGTCCACCAAATTGAGCGTCCTTACTCCGACATCAAAACGGTAGAGCTCCTAAGTCATCAAATGGATGCAAACCCTTCTCCGTCTCCTTCCCCGTCGTCGACGGTATGAGAAGCTCCCGATATCGATCCACGTCGGCACCGATATGCTTCATGTGACACGCAGCGTCACCCTCCACGTCTGCACAGTCAATCTGTCGATATCGACAACCGAGATTACGTGGGCTCCTCTCAAAGACATGCTGCCGCTTTGTCTCCGAGACGTCCACGGTCCAGAAGTCGATCCCCGCGGGTCTTCATACCCCCGCCACCACCTCTGTCTTGGGATCAACGACAGATGAGGTATCTGAATGAATGAATTTTATTGTTACAGCGCATAGCCAGCAATTATAAAAAACCATAGAAGTAACTTACAGATGAGGTATCTGTATGGGGCTTATCCACCATCCTTGCCATGGCTGACTCCGGCGAGCTATTCTGACTGGGATCGATATTCATCCCACTCTGGTCATAGATCGAGATTGCCCCACAGGTTGAGACCTTCAGCATCTCTCTCTCGTTCTCCTGCAGACGATCCTGCCCAGCATAACTTGGATCACAGTCGTCCTCCCAACCCTCAGGTCGTTCAAACCCCAGTCGTTTCCACCCCTGTCTCACGTCATACACAGATCTTGTTAAAAGTATGGCCCATTCCCTAGGCCTCTCTGTTGTTCAGCAACACTCGCAGGTGAGGGATGCAGTTTTTGACATCGTCCAGCTTGATACATCTTCCACTCTGGCATTACCCATGTCCACTGTCCTTTTGCAAGCTACAAAGGCACCATGGAAGAAACCTGTCAGCCCCGATGTCGACAAGACGACTGGACCATATGTACAGAGTCCAAGAGACAGGGGCCGAATTCCTCTTCTCCCATCCTCAACCAAACTCTATGGTTGTAAGATCCTCCTCAAAATCTAAACGAACACACTCTGCACCTTTGGACAGAGAAAGTAAAAAATTGGACGCCTTCGGCAGACGCTTCTATTCCACCAGAGCGTTGGGTGTCAAAACCACTAACTATCTGGCCTGCATGAGCAGGTATCAATATACTCTCTGGGAAAGGTTCTCC
>NW_015167061.1:2720667-2721848 GCF_001447785.1 Gekko japonicus
CATTCCTGGCTCCGCAATACCACTCTCCCTCTGGATACTAGGTCTTATGTTGAAGATCTTCCGTTTGACGGCCTTGGTCTCTTCAACACCACCACTGATTCCACACTCCAGGAATTAGACAAGAGCATAAAGGCTTCTCAAGCTCTAGGAGTGTCACCCTCTGCGGGACAACAATACCGTCCCCGTACCTGGTCAAGGTCTTGGCAGAGGCGTGCACCAAGTCGTCAGTCTCCAGATAGACTGGAGTTCAGAAACCTCCATACCAAAAACCGAGGTTTGGATCCGGGCAACAATCTCCCCGTACCAAACAGGTCAAATCCTCCAAGCAGAGTTTTTGACTTCCCTGTCACCCGAGTCAGTTCAAACCCGTCTTATCACCCTTCCTTCATACTTGGCGTCACATCACCTCGGACGAATGGGTGCTGTCAATCTTGACCCGAGGCTACCGTATCCAATTCCACCAGAACCCCATTACTCCTGTTGTTGTCTCCACACCCCCTTCCCCACCTCTACTGGAAAAGGTGTCCGTCCTTCTGCAGAAGGGAGCCATCGAACAGGTACCACCACACCTCCACGGGACGGGATTTTATTCCCGATACTTCACAGTCCCGAAGAGAGATGGAGGCGTTCGACCCATTTTAGATCTAAGGGCACTGAACTGTTTTGTAACCTACCATCGCTTCTGCATGGTGTCCTTACAGCAGATTATGCCACTCCTACGGAAACCTCCAAGACGGGCCACCCTCGACCTCCAAGACGCGTACCTCCACCTCACCATCCACCCCTCCCACCGCCAATACCTACGCTTCGTGATTGGTCAACAGCATTACCAGTATGCAGCCCTGCCATTCGGCCTGTCCAGCGCCCCAAGAGTCTTCACAAAGACTATGATTGTGGTTGCGGCTTTCCTTCGTCTCCGGGGTATCTCCATCTGCCCCTATATCGACGAGTGGCTTTTGGTAGTGCCTTCCCAGAATGCCCTGGTCTCAAACATCACCGAGACACTGGCACTACTAAAGGATCTGGGCCTATGGCTTCCGGTCGAGCTAAGATGGAGGACTGACGCACTTTCACTTTTGTGCGAAGTGGGCGACGGCCGCTTTCGACAGTTTGGGCAGTTTCTAGCCCAACGCATCGCTCCCCAGCGAGGGGGGGGGGACAAGCAGGCAGCAGCGCCTAAG
>NW_015167061.1:2724139-2724340 GCF_001447785.1 Gekko japonicus
AACCGCGAATCAAGATGAAAATTCTTTGTGATGCCAAAGACAGAGGTGGGCTACAATTACCAAATCTATATTATGAGGCGGTCTGTCTAACCTGGATGGAACAGTGGGTGAAATTAGAAAATGACAAGTTACTGGGGTTAGAAGGCCATGATTGTAGATTTGGTTGGCATGCATATTTATGGTATGACAAAACAAAAATGG
>NW_015167061.1:2724446-2724568 GCF_001447785.1 Gekko japonicus
TAATCAAAAAAGTGGGAACAGAATGGGTAATGAAAAAGCAGAATGAAATTGAATATGAATATGAATGGCTGAAATATATGCAGATTTTTGATCTTTTTAGATCAGATAAAAGAAATTATGGT
>NW_015167061.1:2724796-2725204 GCF_001447785.1 Gekko japonicus
AATACAGACCTGGGAATATTTGTGGAAAAACTCTATTAAGATATCGCCTTGTACCAATGTTAGAGAGAATTGTTATAAAATGATGTATAGGTGGTACATGACGCCAAAAAAAATTGCAAATATGAACCAGAATATGTCAAATAAGTGTTGGAAATGTAAAAGTCATGAAGGCTCATTTTATCACATGTGGTGGACTTGTGAGAAAGCAGTTGACTTTTGGACTAAAGTCCACAGGGAAATGCAAAAAATTCTGAAATGCTCTTTTAAAAAGACACCGGAAATTCTGCTTTTGGGACTGAAAATGGAAGAAGTCAATACAACTAAAAAGACTTTATTCTGGTACTTAATTACAACAGCGAGAATGATTTATGCACAATTTTGGAAAACAGAGAAAGTACCAGAAATTGA
>NW_015167061.1:2725303-2767620 GCF_001447785.1 Gekko japonicus
ATATATCTGGAAAAGAACTGGGATGTGAAACAAAACTTAATATGTTTAGATCAATATTAAGTCAAATGATGTTATCTTTAGATTGTAATGATAAGAAACTGATATAGTTGATGATATGAAGTAATTTGGAGCAGGGGTGGAAGCATTGCGGGAAGCCATTGGAGGGAGGGGAGGAATTGGGAACGGGGTAGACAATTGATAGAATGAAATGTTTTAATTATATACGTTGTATTCCTGAGAAAAATAAAATTTGTTTACCAAAAAAAAAAAAGGATCTGGGCCTACAAGTCAATCGAGAAAAGTCTCACTTGAGTCCAGTCCAAAGAATAAAGTACATCGACGCTATACTAGACTCCATGACATGCATGGCTTACCTGCCTCAAGACAGAGCGGCAGACATCATTTCCTTAACCACCGTCGTCCGTACCCACACTCCTGTCACTGCCTTCCAAATCCAAAGGCTGCTTGGCCTTACGGCTGCAACTACGTCGGTTGTCGTATTTGCCAAACTGAAAATGCGTTGTTTACAACTGTGGTTCATCCGGAATTACAACCCAGCGATCAACGCACATACTGTCCTCCTATCCCCCCCTCCCAACATATGAGACTCATTACTTTGGTGGACTGTCCCCTCCAATCTTTTCCAGGGAGCACCCTTCCATCCGCCATCACCCCAAGTCACCATAACGACAGATGCTTCCCTGACGGGATGGGGTGCGCACACCATGGGCCTTTCCGTTGGGGACAAATGAGATGCACAGAAGAGGAAGTGACACATAAACTTCATAGAACTGCTGGCAATACAACATGCTGTCACCAGCTTCCTACCTTTAATCAAGGGAAAATGTGTCACGGTCCTCACGGACAACACCACGGCGCTCCCTTATGTCAACAAGCAAGGAGGCACTGTTTCCCTACGCCTCTGCAACCTTGCCATCCAATTATGGAACTTCTGCATTGCCAACAACATTTTCCTTGTAGCCACACACATCCCTGGACACATGAACGTGCAGGCAGACCATCTAAGTCGAGTAGGACTCAGCCTTCACAAGTGGGGGATGAACCCAACATACCTCCTCCCACTCTTCCACAGGTGGGGAGCTCCCCAAGGCGATGTCATTGCCACCAAAGCCAACAAAAGATGTCCTCTGTTCTGCAGCTGGGGAGGCAAGGATCCACAATCTCTGGGAGACGGTGTCCTTTACCCTTGGTCCATGGGACTTCTGTACCTCTTTCCTCCCTTACCTCTGCTTCTGAGAGTGGTCCGCAAAATACTCTGAGACGGCGCGGACTGCATCTTAATAACCCCATGGTGGCCGAGGCAACCATGGTTTTCAACAGTCCTCGAGTTAGCAGGAATATACCATCAATTCCCTCCAGCTCAGGACCGCCTTCTCCTGTCCGACTCCCCTCTCCTACATCACGACATACCACAATTGAAATTGACAGCATGGAGGATAACATCACCAGTTTCTCCACCCACGTAGCGAACGTTCTATTGAATTCCAGGAAACCTACTACGTGGAGGTCCTACAATTATAAATGGCGAAGGTTCTGTTCTTCCTTAGGTGATGACGCCCCTCGAGCCACCTCAGTGGGTCTCGAGTTTTCCAATTCCTTCTCTCCCTAGCTGAGTCGGGACTTTCCCATTCATCGTTACGAGTTTATTTGGCCGCCCTTTCGGCCTACCATGTTCAAGTTGACGGATGTACACTGTTTTCCCATCCGCTTGCAAGGTTTATTGCATCTCTACCATCCTGTCAAAACTCCAGTCGTTCCCTGGGACCTTCCTCTAGTTCTCCGCCAGCTCACGAGGAAGCCCTTTGAGCCGCTCGCAACATGCGACCTCAAACTTCTAGCATGGAAAACGGCCTTTTTAATTGCTGTCACCTCGACTAGGCAAGTGGGAGAAATATTGGCTTTCCAACACGATACGCCTTACCTGTTGTTTTTGCCAGACAGAGTCCGTACCGGACATTTCCTTCCTGCCAAAGGTGGTGTTAGAGTTCCACATGCAGGCGGAGGTCTTCCTCCCGGATTTCTTCCCAACTCCAACATCCACGGAGGACAGACTCTTACACACTTTGGATGTGAAGCGGGCTCTCCTGTTCTACCTCAATAGAACACACCCGACGAGACGAGACTCCCAACTGTTCGTCTCTTACGCACCTGCAAGGTGCATCACTGCTCAGCGCCTGTCAAAGTGGATTGCGGGGCTCATCCATCTCTGCTACCTAATCGCCAAACAGCCATTGCCTGGCCCTATCAGGGCTCATTCTACCAGAGCTGTTGCGACTTCCACTGCCTTCCTCCAGGGAATTCCCCTGACAGACATTTGCAAAGCCGCTACATGGGCCATGCCTAACACCTTCATCAGGCACTACGCCCTAGACGTCCATAAGAACACCAATACCAACATGGGACGTCACATTCTGTCTTTGGCTACGCAGTAAAGGACCTGCCAGCACCCTCCTCCAGGTAGGCCACTGCTTGCTAATCTCCCATGGGTGTGAAGCACAGAGACCACGTCAGAGATAAACAGATTGCTTACCTGTAACTGGTGATTGTGCATTCACACCACCCGCCCTTCTTCCCCGCTGCTGTCAGCTTCTACATTTTCAGTAGGGGTTGATTTGCGACGGTTTGAAGGAACTGGCGGGATGTCCGTGCCCACCCCTCTGGGCATGCGCGGTGGGGTTCCTGTGCATGCCCGAGGGACTGGGCGCAAAAATCCGTTAAAAGAGCTTGCTACAGCACCGATCGATCCAGCGCGTGCGCACTAGATCCCATGGGTGTGAATACACAGATGACCACTCGAAGATCACCAGTTACTGGTAAGCAACCTGCTTTTTTTCTCCTTAGTTGTAGTTCCCCTTCCCTTCTTTTCTTTGTGGTTTATGTAGTATTATAAAAAATAAAAAGATTCCCTCCGGGGGTCTTAAAAACAACAACAAAACCTTGGCACCCTTATCAAAGGGATTACCGCTACACTAATCACCCGGGGTCCCAGTATCCTACATCTAAGCCCTTCGTTCACTAACAAGGGATTCATAAACATAAAAGTTCTAGCCAACCCAGGTCAACTCACCACCCGCCCCTTTCACATAAAACCTCTTCCTAACTAGAAATGGTGCCTGCTCCTAGCAAGTTTGGTGACAGGCTAGCTCAGTTTTATTCTGCCTGGAAAAATATCACCTCTGAGGAGTGGTTCTGTCTTATCGTTAAATTAGGTTGTAGATCGGAGTTTAGTTCATTGCCTCCATGTTCTTTACCCTTAAAAGCATCCAACCAGGCAACATCAGACCTTTCTCTAGCATTAAAGGCTTTTCTTGAGAAAGGGGCGGTTGAGGAAGTATCAAAGCCGTCCAAGGGTTTTCTTTCTTGGATGCTTCTAGTGGATAAAAAGGATGGGGGAACAACGCCCATTCTAGACCTCCGAGATTTAAATGTGTTCCTCCCTGTTTCTAAGTTTCGGATGCTTTCCATCCCTTCAGTTTTGCAATTATTAAAGTTTAACTGTTGGTTTGCTGTTATTGACTTGAAAGATGCTTATTTTCATATCTCTGTCCATCCCCAACCCCAGAAGCCCTGTATGCCAGTGTTTGGTTTGCCTTTTGGCTTGGCCACGGCCCCCATTGAGATTGCCAAAGCGTCCAGCTCCAGGGGTGGCTTGCAAGGATGACCCACGTTCCCTCTTGTGGATGACTAAACACCAGTTATTAACTCATCGCTCCCTAGTTTTAGAGACCTGTTAGAAAGTTGGACTTTTAGTGAATTGGGGTAATAATTAATTATCGTATGGCACTGTGTGTAGTATAGCCAGGAGAACCTAAGATTGTGTGGCAGCCTGAAGTTCTAGCAGTGTATGTGAACAAGATCTTGAGGTAAGGGTGGATCGAAAGTTAAATATGAGCAGCTAGTGTGATGCGGCAACACTAATGCAGTCTTGGGGTGCATCAACAGAGGCATAACATCCAGATCACAAGATGTCATAGTCCCACTGTACACTGCATTGGTCAGGCCGCACCTGGAGTATTGTGCGCAGTTCTGGGGGCCTCACTTCTAAAAGGATGTGGACAGAGTGGAGTGGGTGCTGAGGAGAGCGACAAGGATGATTGGGGGCCTGGAGACCAAGAAGCCCTGCGAGGAAAGGCTGAGGGATTTCTTGGGAATGTTCAGTCTGGAGAAGAGGCTGAGGGGGGACAAGATGGCTCTCTTGAAGTATCTGAAGGGCTGTCACTTGGAGGAGGAGGGCAGGGAGCTGTTCCTGTTGGCAGCAGAGGAGAGGACTCACAAGGATGGTTTTAAATGAAGGGCAGGGAGGTACCAGCTGGGAAGGGTCGAGGATGGTTTTGGTGGCCCCCTTTTGGCCCTCCAAATATGGTTCCCATCCCTTCTGGGGATCTGTCGGGGGCAACGTTTTCCCCTGCCCAAACAACCAGACTTAAGAAGCATCAACAAAGTATTTCACCACAGTCTGGATTGCCTCAGCCTAATGGTCTGGAGGCTGGGACAGAGATCTAATATTTTCCCAAGAGGGTAATGATGTCCTTCTGAATTCACACAAGCCCAATACTAGGAAGCCTGTTTGTGCAAATGGAGATGATTCTCTCTTTGGTGTGATGAGAGGAAGATGTCTCCATGTTGTGTCTCGTTGCAAATCATATTTGAATACTTATTGCACTTAAGAAATAAAGGTTTAGCCTTTTCTTTAAAAGTTCCCCTAGCTGCAATTTCTTGTTACTGCAGGAAAGCCAGTTTTTCCCCATCACTTGTCTAAAAGATTTCTGGCGGGATTATATAATTTGTGTCCACCTCGGGGACCCATTGGTCCCTCAGTGGTCTCTTTTGTTTGTTTTGGCACAATTAATGTGTAGACCCTTTGAACCTCTCACTACATGTTCATTGGCAGAACTTTCCATGAAAGTATGCCTTTTGGTGGCTGTTATATTGGCCCGAAGAGTTAGTGGGAGGTCTTCAAGTAGATCCTCCATTTTTTTATTTTTGCAGACAGAGTGATTCTTAGACTTAGTCTTAGATTCCTCCCTAAAGTAGCCTCCAGATTTCTTTTTTCTCAGGATATTATTTTGCCCATTTTCTTCCCAACACCAAGCTCTGAAAGTGAGTGATAGTTATACTCACTAGGAGGGCCGTATTTTTTTTACCTTAAAAGAACTTTGGGGTTCCGTAAGGGCAAAGCACTGTTCATATGCTTGGCTGGGCCTAATTGGGGGGGGGGGTGAGGGCCTCTCCTCAGACGTCACCCAGGTGGATTCCTTCCACCATTCATTAGAGAGTGCCTGCGGGTCATCTAGTGCACCGTGCCCTTTAGACATTCAGGCCCATTCTACCAGAGCTGTAGCTTCCTCTGCAGCCTCCCTTGACCGAGTGCCGTTAACAGAGATCTGCGGTGCTGCTACATGGTTGTTAGACGACACCTTCGTCTGCCGCTATGCACGGGATCAGCAGGCAAGACTAGAAGCCCAAGTGGGAAAAGCTGTGTTGCAGGTGCTGTTCAAATGAAGAGCACCGAATAATGGCTGCCACCATCAAACGAGTGACGACGACTCCCAGCACTTTATTATGGTTTTAGAATTGTTTTAATTGTAACTTATGTTTTAGTGTCACTTACCTGTTTTAATGTAAGCCGCCCTGAGCTGGCTCTGGCTGGGAGGGCAGGGTAGAAATTCGATAAGTAAATAAGAGTGCATGCCCCATCTCCTGGTGAGTAGCTTGCTAGAGTCCCCTCGTGGGACTGCACGGAAGATCGATGGTGAAAACAGGGTTGCACTTACCTGCAGCTGTTGTTCATCGAGTATCTTCTGTGCAGGCGCATGTACCCTCCCACCTGCCTGCTGCGCTAGACCATGTGGCCCCTGGGTGGGAACAAGTTCTGGCTGCGGTGCACAGTGCCCCCTGGAGGCTTTTAGCTGTAAAACCTATCCAACGGCAGGCCTGCCCATGCTCAGTGCTCGTGCCTGCACAGAAGGTACTCTATGAACAACACGGGCCAATGCAACCCTGGTTTTTTTACAACAGACTCTTTAAGTGTTTTTAAAAGATACGTTCTGAATACTTTCCACCCCTCCCATTCCCACTGTGTTTCCCGCACGCTGCGACCCCTTTGTTAACTGGCGGTACATTTAGGTGCAGACATATTTGAGTGAGGTGTATGTTTTCTAAATCTTGCGAGCAAGATGGAGGGCGGCAGAGGCAAGAAGAAGAGAATGAACAGACAGAAGGTGGAATCCTCACTAGTGGCCCATCACTGGGCACTGAAAAACTCTTCTCCAAATGAAATAAGTTGTGTGTGTGATAATGCGAAGGCAGGGAAACTGTGGCAAGCCCCCTTCTCTTCTGTCAGTGAAGAGTGGCCTCAGAGCTTCTTGCCCTCTGAGAGTTTGGATTTTGTTGATTGCCTCCGAAGCACGTCCTGCTTTACAGGCAATGGATGGGGGTTTTCCCCCTTGTCATTGGCTCTGCTGGGAAAGCTGTGGTGTGGTTGGTTTCATGGGATGTGCAGAGCAGTGAGGGTCCCCTGCGGATGGTTCAGAGGAGCGGCAAACCCTCGTTCCAGAATCTCAGCCGTGGAATGGGACGGGAGGGACTGTGCCGAGAGCAGGAGCGGGTGGCTCTGTGTGCCTCTAGTCTGTCCCCTCTGAAAGAACCGAGGATAGCAAGCTGGTAATTTTGTGGTGGGGAGGGTGAGAGAGGGGGCTGCAGCCCTGAAATGTTGCTCTCTGGCGCTTCGTGCAAAGACGGTGCAGAGGGTGTGGCTGGCGTGTCATGTTTCACTTTCCTTGGTGTTTTTTTGGCTTTGTGTTGGGCACAGCTGAAAGTGCCCATGGCAGAGAAGCCTGGAAGCACTGTGAACTTCCGTAAGTTGCTGCTGAATCGCTGCCAGAAGGAATTTGAAAAGGACAAAGCTGACGACGATGTCTTTGAGAAGAAGCAGAAAGAACTGGAAGCCGCCACCACAGTGAGTCCCCCACACAGCTCCTTCTGTATGTGGGGGGGTGGGGGTTGTGTGTGCACTCTGCTGGTGGGAACGGGATGTGCCGCATTTTGCTAAATTTGAAGAGAGTGGTTTGCATTTGGCTGATCTCAGAAACGAGGGGGGGCTTGCAGTGTGGCGCCATTCCGCCAGTATTCCCTGGGTCAGCCCTCTTTCCAATTCCCTTTCCTGTGCTGCAGCCAGAGGAGAGGACCCGGCTTCACGACGAGCTGGAGGAGGCCAAGGACAAGGCGCGCCGGCGCTCCATCGGCAACATCAAGTTCATCGGGGAGCTCTTCAAGCTGAAGATGCTGACGGAGGCCATCATGCACGACTGCGTGGTGAAGCTGCTGAAGAACCACGACGAGGAGTCCTTGGAGTGCCTCTGCCGCCTCCTGACCACCATCGGCAAAGACCTGGACTTTGAGAAGGCCAAGGTGGGGGAAGGGCCTCCACTGTCACAACAGGCGGGGGGTGGGTGGGGAGGCCTTTCGAGTGGCAGCAGCCAGGGAGAGGCCGTCTTCGCATCTTACACAGCCATCAGTTAGTCATCCTCCAGTCCTTTTTCTGTAATTAAATTTCTAAAAGCTTGGGAGTTTGCTCAACATCCCGATTCTTGACGGGTTTCACTCCCTGCTCACTCTGCTGGCCCCCCGTGGACTTGGCAGGGATCCCTCCCCACGCCTGGTTGGAGGATGCCGCCCGCTCCGGGTCCTGCCACTGCCCCCTATATATGGAAGGCCTGATCACTACGTCGTGACGTCATCAAATGTAGGCATAACATTCCCTGAGCTCTGCAGTTTCCAGCTACTGTCACAAGTGTTTTAACTTGCAGTTTCTCGTGTACCCAACAAGATATTCTCTTGATTCTTTCACTGCAGTATTCCAGACACTTCACACTAGCTTACAGTGTTACTGAGTTAAGTTTCCCTTGCATATTTGGGTGCATGTTTCGTATAATTTACAAGCATATAATAGGGGAAAGTGGTGGATGTCTGTTGTATGATGGTATTGTCAAATAACTTCTGGTTTTCAGTATTACTTTTTATTTACCATTGACACAGCATGAGATAGAAATATGCACAAACTCATACTTAGGTAAGAAGTTTTCACATACAGTAAACTTCAATCATAATCTCCAGTGACCCCAAAAAAACCCAGCTACACAGGACATTCACAAACATTCAAGGGAACCAACAACTGTAATACAGAGTACAACAACAATCAATCTTCCTATGGAATTTCTTTTGAGTAAATTAGTAAATTAGAGGAAAATATAGAAACTACACATTGTGGCCTTCAATGAATCTAAATCTCCCCAGTTGTCATTTCAACTCACGTTGTTGCAGTTCAGGGGCAGATATATGTGAAAGGCAACCACATCACTTCTGTAAAGTTTACAGTTTCCTCTGTGATGTTTGTGACAGTCTTTGACAACAACAACAATACAGTCCACAGTAAACAATGACCAAGAAAAACCAATAAATAACAACTGTGCACTGACCAACCCACCCAAGAGCAATAGAAAAGAGACTTCAATACAATAAGAAATTCAAAGCATGTAATCCATCATAGGAAGCATTGCTGGCAACCGAAGGGGGAGGGCATGGGCACATATGCACACACGCATGTACGCCCCCCCCCCCACACACATACACACAAATTTTAAAAAAACAAAACAAAAGGGGGGGGGAAATATTTCTACATGAGCCCTGCTGACTTCGGGTCAGTGGGAGAGTTTGCATTATGTATAATCTCAAAGCAGATCTGTGCAAGTCCATTTCAGCCTCCAGCCTTCCATTTTCTGGCCTGGTGGAATTATTCCCCCCCCCCCCAAAAAAAACCCAACACATATGATTTTAAAAAAGGAAAGAAAAGGGCAATTTTCACCCTGCCGTTTGTAGCTCCGCATATGTTATTTAGCTCCACTCATAAGAGTCTCTCTATTGCAAAGATGGGGGGGGAAGGGAGGGGAAGGGAAGCTTCGGGGAATCGACCCACCTCTTTCTTCTGTGAAAATACAGATGATCACTGTGTAAAAAAACCCCAAACAGCAGCCCCAGAAAGCCCTTGGTCGCTCAGGAAGCAGGGGAAACGTTCCCGCTTGCTGGGCTCCGTCCCATCCCATCCCACTCCAGTCAGATTAACTTTTCCCCTCCCTCCAATCTCTTCCTTCCGAGACGGCCACTGTGGAAAAAACAAAACAAAAAACAAACAAACCCCAAAACCAACTCCAGAAATCCTCCCTCGTTTTTGCGAAAAACCAGTCCGGGAGAAAGAAAGAGACCCGTCGTCTTCTTCTGCTCCAGTCAGCCACAAAGGAAATGTTATGCCTACTCAGGTCGCCATTATAGTGACGTCACGACGTAGTGATCAGGCCTTCCATACAGGGGGTAGTGGTCCTGCCCCTTCCATGGCAGGGTTGCTGTCCCAGAGGCTGAGAGGTGCTTTCTCCCCTAGAGGTGCTTCGTCCTCTCTGCTGCTCTTCACTGTGGAAGTTAGATCAGGCCTGAACATTCTTGGTTCCTGCTCCTCCTTTGCCACTATTGTGGTCTGGTGATCAGCTGGCCACGATGCCAGCGCGTTCCCAGAGCTCAGCCTGAGGCTCCCTGGGATGGCACCCCCACGGCTGTCCAGCGGAGATTGTGAGGGCACCTGTCTTGTCTTCCAGCCTCGAATGGATCAGTATTTCAACCAGATGGAGAAAATAGTGAAAGAGAGGAAAACGTCATCTAGGATCCGGTTCATGCTTCAAGATGTCGTAGACCTGAGGCAGGTACGTGTTTTGTGAGGGATGTGACCGGAAGGGGTCTGAAAAGCAGGCAGGTGGATCTGGGCTCCTGCGAAAGGACAGGCGTGGTTTTGTCAGTGGCTTGCATCTGGAATTTGATCACCAGCAATGCATCATGGAGTAGTTCTCCCCTCAGTGCCTTCTTGACCCACGTCCTGTGTCTGCAGATAGTGCCAGTATCCCAGAGTGACCCACCAGGAGAGCTCCCTCAGCCTGCTTTGGCAGGGAGGGTGGGGCAGAAATCCAAATAAATAGATAGAAGGGCTGCCCGTCAGACATGAACGGGTTCCCACCAGGTCTGAGTTGCGGGCGTGAGGAATGTACCATTAGCCGGGGTGCAGAATGCTTCCTCTTCAGGGCCTGTTTCCTCTTTTGTAGTGTAACTGGGTGTCACGGAGGGCAGATCAAGGCCCCAAGACAATAGAGCAGATTCATAAAGAAGCAAAAATTGAAGAGCAGGAGGAGCAACGGAAAGTCCAGCAGTTGATGACCAAAGACAAGAGAAGGCCTGGTAAGTCCCGGCACCCCACCTTTCCCTTTCCTATCCAGGTTCCTTAGTGGTGCCTCAGCAAGCGCACTCAACTGGCTCTTCCATCTGCATGCCTTGGCAGTACCAGTGATGCTCTGCTGGAGGCCAGTCTCATCGGTGATGTTGACGCTGGCACCCTTGCCCAGACGGGCTGAAAGGGGTGCTCTCGAGCCATAGTGGGCAGAGGGGTGTATAACAGTTCACCCGAAATCACCTCCAGAAACTTAAAAACATAAGAGAGGCCAATGCTGGATCAGGCCAATGGCCCTTCCAGTCCAACACTCTGTGTCACACAGTGGCCAAAAATACCAGGTGCCCTCAGGAGGTCCAGCAGTGGGGCCAGAACTCCAGAAGCCCCTCCCACTGTTGCCCCCCCCCAGCACCAAGAAGACAGAGCATCACTGCCCAGACACTGTTCCATCTATACCTTGTGGCTCATAGCCGCTGGTGGACCTCTTCTCCATATGATAACTGGTTGATTTGTTTTCAATCCCCAGCATAGCATTTGCCCTTTCTGTTGCTTGCGCACAGTGAGTTGACATTTTCAGTGAGTTATCTACCACGACAAGATCTCTCTCCTGGTCGGTCCCCACCAGTTCAGACCCCCATCAACATGTATTTATAGTTAGGATTTTTGGCTCCAGCATGTATCACTTTGCACTTGCCCACACTGAACCTCATTTGCCACTCTGATGCCCACTCGCTCACAATCCTCCCTTGTTCTCACTACCCTGAACAACTTAGTGTCATCTGCAAACCATTAATGAACAAGTTAAAAAGCACCGGAAGTAGAACCGAGCCCTGCGGTGCCCCACTGCTTGCCATCCTCCACTGTGACCAGAGGCTTTCAAACTTGGAGGGGGGGGGGGCTATTCTTGAGTTCCCATCATTGGCAGTTATAAGGGAGATGGTCTGTCTTTTTGTTTCTCTGCAGGTGTCCAGAGGGTGGAGGAGGGTGGCTGGAACACTGTGCAAGGGGCAAAAAACAGCCGTGTGCTGGACCCCACCAAGTTCCTTAAAATCACCAAGGTACGTATTCAGGAGGAGGCCTTTGGTTAGAGGACTCATTGGAAGGGGAGCTAAAAACCACACGGTTAATCTGGCCTCCGTGTTCCTTGCTGAATGTACGCTTGATTGCTCCTTGGTGCTGCCCTTGGGGACTTGATGCCCTGGAGAAATCACTGCAGAGCGGGCAGCTCCCTGTGGCTTACCACCGAAAAGAGACTGGTCTCCCACCCACCCACCCACCCCCCCGCCCAAGCAAACTCTCCATGTTTTGTCCTCCTGTGTATTGCAGCCCACCATAGACGAGAAGATCCAGCTTGTGCCTAAAGCCCAGTTGGGCAGCTGGGGAAAAGGCAGCAGCGGTGGAGCAAAGGTCAGCGAGATTGGTAAGCACGGAGCTCCCTTTCCTTTCTGCTCCAGTGCTCAGCACACGGCCTCCCCAGGGGGGAAGGGCTGAGTCCCCCCACACCAGTCAGTGGCCAGGCCTTTGGGAAACCAGGCCAGAATTATGCCCCGAAAGTGACTGAAGCCAGGCTCATTGGCCGAATGCCAGGACCTGCGTAATGGATGCCCTTGAATTCAGTCTGCATTTACGTGTTTGTTCTACTGTTGTACTTTGTTCTTCTCTGGCCCGAAGCCCTGAAACTTTATTCAGCCAATCCTGTCGTGTTTTGAGCTTCTGTCACACTTTTCTAGCTCACTGCTGAGCCTGTCCTCCCAGTTGTAAGGACTGGACAGTGGCTTTGCAGTGTTCCCTCTAAGCTGAGTTAGTGTGAGCAAACTAATCTATGCAGGAGCCAAATCGCTCGCTCACAGCTTTAGTGCCAGTAGCTCACAAAGTAGAATTCTTGCTCACCAGACTCCACAGCTTAGAGGGAGCATTTTGCACATGCGCTTTTTAAATGAAAACCCAGATTCCTAGGGTTAACCTGTCTCATAAACCAATCTCAGTTCGCTCTTAATGAACACAGCCCTGATTAACTGTAATGCTTGGGTGATCCTTCCCTCACACAGAATTCTGTGCTTTGTGGGGCAGGTCTTTAATCTGACTCCAGTTAGCCAAAGTGTCTGAGTGCTCCGGTCTTTCTTTCCCACCAAGTGGCACTCTTAAACAGGATCAAATGGGGTTATGAATCTTAGTTACTGGCATTGAAAGAAATGAACAACAGAGGGCAAAAGCATCATTGCAGCCTGTTTGGGCATCATTGCAGCATGTCATTCCAGTATCGTATGAGCTTGGCAACTAGCCACGTTCATGCTGGTCACGACAACCCCCAAACTGATTGTGAGGTGGCTGGATTCTGCTTTCTTTACACTGGTCTGAGGTTAAGTGATCCACGTAGCCCTGTTTGGAGAACTCAGTACATTCGATGCCCTCCCCTTGCACGTTAGGGGCTCCCTACCCAAATATTTCCAGGCTCCAAATAGACACGCGTCCCAGACGTCAGGCAGTGAGCTCCAAAGGAGGAGCAGCAGGGTCCTTCCGCGAGACGGCTGTCACTCTCCCCCACATCCTCTTGCAGATTCCTTACGACCCAGTGCCACTAGTTTGAACCGATTCTCTGCACTGCAGCCTCCCGTGTCATCCGTGTCAGCTGCAGTCACCTCATCAGAGTTGGACTCTCGCAGGGCCTTAACTAGGTAAGCAGCAGGCAGTCGACCGCAGCTTCTCTTGACGCTTGCTTTTAAGGAAGGCTGTCGGTGATGCTGCCACCAGAGAGGTGAAAGCAAAAAAAAAGGGGCCCCCCGGGGGGGGGGGGGGAATCATCCACCCATGCATGCCTTCCTTCCTGCGTGAGAAGTCCTGATTGGTATGTTGTGCTGTGAGGGGCCGTGCGTGGCACTTCACCCACTTCGTTAAAACAGGCCTCCCTGATGGAGTCTCTGGACTTCTGTGCTTGCTGTTACTTGCAGTTCTCAGTAGATGTGGGTTCGTACACCTGTCCTGGCTTGTTAGCAGTGATGGTGGCAAGTCATTTGTCTGTGAAATGTCTTCCCTGCTGCAGTCGCGGGAGCTCAGGCAGAGAGAAGAATGACAAGCTGCTGCCCTCTTCTGTTGCCCGGCCCAGCACCTTCCTACGGGGCAGCAGCAGCAAAGAGCTCCTCCTGGACAACCAGGCACAAGAGGAGCAGCGGAGGGAGATGCTGGAGACTGTGAAGCAGTTGACCGGCGGCCTAGAGAGTGACCGCAACAGCACGGAGGCAGACAGGAGCAAAGCCAAGGAAGTGGGTGAGTTTCCCGGCAGGGGGGCTGGGACAGGGCCTTCTGGCCAGCTGCTGGTAGTCTGGGGGGGGGGGCACTGAGCACACAGCCAGGCTGGGGGAGCAGCTGCACCGGCTGAGCTCTTCGCTCACCTGCTGGTCTGTGGTTTCGTCTGCATTTGGCTTAGAGCCCTGCTGAGCCCGGGACTGTGGCCGCTTGTTTCTTTTCTCTGTAAAGTGTTGCTGTTAAGGCAGGTATTGGACAGGATTCCTAGTGGATTTTCATATTTTTGATCATTTTTTGGAAAGCAAGCGGAGGAACATTATAGAGTACGTGAGCACAGAGAAGAATGCCTGAACATGCTCCAGTGGCTGGCCTTGTTTCAGTCCATTCCGTCATTCACAGTGGGGAGGAGGCCCCCCGTGTCTGTGCTGGGATCCCCCACTTGGCCCTCTCCTGTCCTCTCCCCAGGTCCTCACGTGGTCCTTCTCCAGTGCCTCTGGGTATTTCCTGTATGCTTATGACACCCAGCTCTCTCTCAGAACCTTCTCCTGCCCACCAGTCTGGCCTCTCCAGTTGATCTTTCCGTTTGATGCCTTCTGGTCGCCTCAGGCAGCGAGTGCCCAAGACTGAACTTGGTGCTGTTCTTTTTTATTATCCTCCATGTCAGTCGGCAGCATCGGAGTCAACCCTGGAGAGCAGGGGTGGCCAAACTTGCTTAATTTAAGAGCCACGTAGAGTAAACAGCAGATATTTGAGAGTCGCAAGACATGAACAGGTGTTACACACACATTTTTATTGAAAATATGCAAATTTACTTTTTAATAACATGAAATGAGACTGCCAAAAATAAAAACAAAAGGGGTAAAAACAGATACTGAGAGTGATATTTATTTGTCCAGTGATATTTATTTGTTTCCTAATGATATTTATTTGTCGGGGGGGGGAGGTAAAAAGAAAGAATGAAAGAGATGAACAGAAAGAGAAAAAAAGACAGCAAATAGAATGGGGAGGGAGTGGGAAGGAAGGGGAAAAAAGAAAGGGTGGAACAAAAGGAAATAGATGGAGGAGGAAGGAAGGGGAAAGAGGGAAAACAAAGTAAGCAAATAGATTGGGGAGGGAGGGGGAGAAACGAAAGAAGAGAGAAAGAACAAGAAAAAGCAAACAGATGGGGAGGAAGGAAGGAAGAGAAAGAATGGTGGAAAGAATGAAAGAGGGAAAGGAAAGAAATAAGAAGAGAGAAAAACAAAGAAAGCAAACAGATGGGGGAGGGAGAGAGAGAGAGAAACAAAGAAAGTAAGTAAATGAGGGAGTGGGAGGAAGAGAGAGGAAGGAAGGGAGAAATAGAGAAAGAAAGGTGAAAAGAGAGAGGTGGAAAGAAACCGAGTAGATGGGGGGTGGGGAAGGAAGGGGAAAACAGAGAGAGAGGTGGAAAGATAGCAAATAAATGGGGGGGGGGTTGGAACAAAAGCAACCCCCCCACCTCTGCCCCAGCTGGTTTGGTTTGGAGAAGGGATTTAAAGAGACAGTGCTTTTCTCTAAGCTGGTGGGCAAGGCTGCATGGCGGGGGCTTGGAGAACGCCTTTCATTTTAAATGTGTTCTCCAAGCCCCCTGCCCCTGCTGGCCCATCAGCTTGGCATGGAGAAGGGATTTAAGGAGGCAGATGCCTTTGCCAGGCCGGCCAGTGTCTTGGGGCTTGAAGAACACATTTAACTTTAGATGGGGAGGAAGGAGAGAAAAAAAGAAAGTGGAAAGAACGCAAATAGGTGGGTGGAGGGAGGGAGAGGTGGAAAGAAAGCAACTTTAACTTTAAATGCGTTCTCCAAGCTCCACCCCCAGGCTGGCTGGCTGGCTTGGCTTGGAGAAGGGGTTTAGACAAATGCCTTCTCCAAGCTGGCGGGGCGGGTGGGGGAGCTTTGAAAACGCCTTTAAAGTGGCTTTCTTTCTCTGCTCCCCCATACCTTAAACCTCCCTCTAGGGAAGGGAACACTGGCTGGAGAAGGGAAGGCCAATCAGGGAGGCAGGCCTCCCCTCCCCTTCACCAGCTGCTGTGCCGGGAGCCTCGCAATGTCTGTGGAAGAACTGCATACCACTCCCGAGCCGCAGTTCGGCCACCCCTGCTGGAGAGCAAGCGCAAGGCCTGGGCTGGATATTGGAGCCCCTTCCTCTGCTCTTGGCAACATGGCAGAAGAGCAGCCCCTCCTCTCCTGGGCACAAGGCTCCCCCCTCCCTGGCCGTTTGTCATCTGGACTCCTGCAGCCTTTCCCTTCTGTGGCCCTCTGCTGTCAGCTCTGGCCACATGTCAGTTCTCTGTATCCCGTGGCTCCACTCCCAAACTCCTTGCCCATGGCCCTCCTCTTGTAATCCGGTGATGTTCACTCCACTATCCTTCTGTCATCTTCCTTCCTTCCTTCCTTCCTTCCTTCCTTCCTTCCTTCCTTCCTCTGCTTCCCCCAACACCTGTGCATGATGATGCCTCCTCTTGCTTCGTGCAAATCCCTCTTTAAAAGCCGCTTTTCCCATGAAGTTTTGATCCCAGCCCCTCCCCTGCTGAAAGTATACCTGAACCCACGTGACCAGGAGGAGGCTCAGGCGCTTCCCTCGCTTGTCACCACCACCTCCTCCTCCCGCTGCGGCATGTCAGTTTTCAGAGCGTCAGCTTCCCGCAGCAGGGGCTGCGATGGGGCCTGAAGGATAATTCACAGCCACCTTTCTGGTTCGGCTGATGGGAAAGGATCTCCCTATCAGGAAGGAAGCTGCTCCTGCCTGGTGTCTGTGCTGACTGTCTCTTTCACTGCCTCAAAAGCCAAGCCTGAAATCCCCACCTACCCTGCCCAAGACAGCAAGCCTTCCCTATCAGACGAGGAAGTGGAGAGAAAGTGCCGGTCGATCATTGATGAATTCTTGCACATTAATGACTACAAGGCAAGTGGAGCTCCTGGGCAGGGAGGGTGTCACTCTGCCCTCGGGGGGGGGGGGGGGGGCTTCCTGGCAGGAGGCGGCGGCCAGCTGAGGCCTGGGTGTTGAGGTGGGAGGCACAGACCCCTGCAAAGCCTCCCGCTGTGTAACCAGCCCATTGTGTTGCCTGCGCAGGAAGCCATGCAGTGTGTGGAGGAGCTGAATGTGCCGGGCGTGCTGCCTGTCTTTGTGCAAGTGGGAGTGGAGTCCACCCTCGAGCGGAGTCAGATCACCAGAGATCACATGGGCCAGTTGCTGTATCAGCTGGTGCAGTCGGAGAAGCTGAGCAAGGAGGACTTCTTCAAGGGGTCAGTCCTCTGCCAGGGGAAGCAGAAGCCTCTCTGGGTGCTCCCTTCTCTTTTGTGGGTGCTGGCAACGGAGTCCTACGCAGAGAAGCGGCCAGTGCAGTCTTCTGGACAGGATGCTGATTGACCAGTGTGTGGCTTTCTCCTGCAGATTTGCAGACACCTTGGAGACAGCAGACGACATGGCTATCGATATCCCGCACATCTGGTTGTACTTGGCAGAACTAGTGACCCCCATGTTAAAGGAAGGAGGGATCTCTATGAGAGAACTTCTGATGTAAGCAGAGCTCTTCCTCTGGGGGGGTGGGGGTGGCAAGGCCGGCCTGCACCATCTGTAGCTCCCCGTCATTCCATGGATGCGTCAGAAGAGCTGCCGCCTCTGGGTGGGGGGTGGGGTGGGGCTGAGAAACCCACTCGGGGTTTCCAGCTGCCTGGCCACTGTTCAGCCAAGCAGAAAGGGCTGTTCCGGCAGTTGGTGGCAGCCAGCAGAAAAGGCCGTGCACCAGTCCTGCTTTGCGGCTCTTGAGCCAAGACATCCAGGCCATGCGTCCAGAAATCCTTTGTGGGGCTCGTCCACAGTCTCGGTAAAGCCAGTGCTTGTTGCTGTTCCATTGCAGAGAATTTAGCAAGCCGTTGCTTCCAGTGGGAAGGGCTGGAATCCTACTTTCCGAAATACTGCACCTTCTATGCAAACAAATGGTGAGTGTGCCGGGCGCCTCCACCAGGTCTTGTGTCTCCGGAGAGAGGAAATGGTGGGGCCTGGGAAGGAGACAGGACCGGGGGGGGGGGAGCCACGGCTTCCCTGGGTCCGACTTGCAAGCTGAAGGTCAGTTTTTCAGAAGTGGCTTTGAAGTCTGCTTCGGCTGCTCATAAGCGGCAGTCCCGCCTGTCCTTCAGGTTGTGGAGAGCATTTAGACCAACTTCTGCTTGTTGCTTAGGCTTGCCAAGAACTCTTCTCTCTCCGAGGGGCCTGGTGTCGTGGCCCCTCACTTGGCTAACACGGCCAGGGTCCCACACCCCAGCAGGTGCCAGAGCCTCCTCTGGGGATAGTGGCACAGCTTCTACTGCAAACAGGGCCTCAGCTGACCCGTCACCACCGGAGCAGCTTGATGGGGTTCCTGCGCACGTGCACACACCCACCCACCCACACACACCCCGTTTCACAGCCAGGGCGCTTTCTTTCTGTTCTAGAGCCATAAGAAAGTGGCAGCCTTGTGGAGGGAGGCTGACCTCAGTTGGAGAGACTTCTTACCCGAAGGCGAGGATGTCCATACCTTTCTCACGGAGCAGGTGCGTTGGGACTGGGGCTCCAAGCAGCACCGGGATGCTCACTGGGCAAAGCTTTCTGGGTAAAAGAAAGGGACACATTTCATGGATGGGGGCTTTGGCTTGATTTAGAGAAAGGCTTCTGTCCAGCCTCTCACCCTTGGCTTCCATGACCGCTACCAACAACAAGAACAGAATAAGATATTTTTATAAAGCATTTCAATCGGTAAAATGCCAGTTGAAAAATATCCAGCGGCAGCAGCGGCCACCCAGCAGTGTGTAGTAAAAGCCAAATAGAAGGATTGGGATTGGGGGAGCAACTGTGCAGAGGTTCTTACACATCAGGAGGGTGTAGACAGCTTGGCCAGAGTCCTGGGTCAGGGACATCCAGTTCCAGCCGGGCACCTGGGACTCGGCAGGGTCAGTGTGAGAGGGAGTCCCACCGCCTTGAATCCCCCTTCAGGGCAGGGATGACCAGTGGGAGGAAACACAAGGAAGGGGAGAGCGCTTGGGTGAAAGGTCGCAGTGGGCGTGGATGAGTGGCCCTGAGAGGACCCTCGTCCCAGGGACATTTGGGGTTTGGAAGTCTGGAATAGGGGGGGCCCCCTTACCAGAGGATAAGTGGTAAACTCTTGTTTCCTCGTGTCTTGGATGAGGGGGAGGGACGAATAGGAAACCTTGTTTTTGCTGTTTTTTTTTTCTTTGTCCCCCCCCCCCCCCCCTGCAGAAGTTGGACTTCACAGAAACGGACAGTTCAAGTCCCTCAGAAGCACTTTCAAAGACAGAACTCTCTGCTGAAGAGCTGAACAAACAGCTGGAGAAACTCATTATGGAGGACAAGGCGAACGATGAGCAGATCTTTGATTGGGTAGAGGTACAGGCTCCCGTCGCTGGCTGTTACTGGAAGAGGCACGATGCCGCTCACCTCTGGCACTGACCCCTTCTGCCGGTCAGGCTCTCCGCCTTCGGTGGAGTCTGAATCTGCCCCTTTGAGTTGCATCCGTCACCAGCTCTGTTTTCCAGGCTGGTGTTTTGCTGATGCCTTCATCCGTGTGGTCTGCAGGGGCTGTGTCTCAGCCCAGAAGTGCAGAGTAAATCCTTGCATTTTACTGCTCCGGAGAGTGCTCTGAGATTGCAGCCTCTTTCTGAACGCCCTGTTTGGGTGACAGGAGTGCTCCGGCTGCATGGCTGCAGGGCTTTGTCACTCTCCCGCTCCCTGAAGCTCCTGTGGAGCCAGCCTGACCAGCCTCCCTGGGCAGCAGCAGGAGCTCTCGGGAGCCGGTGCTCTCCTGCGGCCAGCCCACTGTCCACTGAGGGCGCTGACTGATCTCTCCCTTTCCCTTTTAGGCAAGTCTAGATGAAAGCCAGATGAGTTCACCTACATTCCTTAGAGCTTTAATGACAGCAGTTTGTAAAGCAGCAATTATAGGTGAGTAGTGCAGTGCTCACCCATAAAACGAATCTGTTTCAAAGATGAATGAATCACTTCCTATAATTCCCTGTGTATGAAGAATGACTCCAGCAGATGGTGACGCAGAAGGCCAAACTAGACATTTGGGGGACCCAGATCTGACGCTGACTCTGGAAGCCCCACAGGGGGGAGGAGGAGGGGTTCCAGCTGTCCAGCCCCTTCTCCTGTACCACAGTCCTGATCCAGACCGACCACAGAATGCTCGGGAGCTTCGTGAGCTGCAAATAACGTTTTGGCGGTGATACGATTGGAGCTGGGTTCATCAGGGTTCCCCAAACCGTCACCTCTTGTTTGGCCCTGAGGCACCGGCCTGGCTAGTGTGAGAGGCGGCTGTCTTCCATCCCGGGGGACTTTGCAGCTCCTTCTCTTTGGGTCTAATTGGATGGGATGTCGAGTGGGAACGGAGATGGGACCGTTGACCTCTTCACTATATACACGAGTTGTTTTTCATCCAGATTTATTTTGCTGGGAAGCATTAGGTGGTAGTTTTCCTACAACAATTCTTGGTGTTCGCTTTGGGGAAGGGGAAAAGGCCTTGGAGTTTCACCTCCCATTTGCATTGGGACGGGCTTTTCTTGTTTCTTATTTATTTGCTGGGTCACAAAGGTCACCATGTCATTCAGCATACTTGTGGCTGGGCAAGCATTTATTTATTTATTTAATTCAAATTTCTATCCTGCCCTTAAGAACATAAGATAAGCCAATGTTGGATCAGGCCAATGGCCCCTCAGGAGGTCCAGCAGTGGGGCCGGGACACCAGAAGCCCTCCCACTGTTGCCCCCCCCCCCAGCACCAAGAATACAGAGCATCACTTGCCCCAGACTGAGAGTCCCTATCGATACCTTGTGGCTAGGAGCCACTGATGGAGCTCTTGAAGCTGTCCATGTTTGTAGCCGCCGCCACCCCCTCCTGTGGCCATGAGTTCCATGTGTCAATCACCCTTCCCGCGATCAGGCTCAGGGCAGGTTACAACATTAGTATAAAACAATAAAATCATGATTAAAACTATAAACTTAACCCTTAAACAGTGTTGATCAAACTACATCACAGCGATTACAATGGTTCTCTGGTGTCAGACAATTAAGCAGAAAGGGCTAGATCCCATAAGGGATTCCAGATTATAGGCACCCTACCCAGGGTAAACCCAGGTAGTTGTCATTCAGTGTCCTTGAAAATTGAAGACCATGGTACAGAACAGGGTAACAGAAAAGCGACAGGATGGTATCGGGGGGGGGCAGATTTTGTTGGTGGAAGACATCCCTTTGTCCGTTTCAGCAGCTCAGTAAAGCTGAGAACTGATCTTGCAGTTTTGGTATCAAAAGCGTGTGTCCAAATTGTTCCAGTTCCTCATATTTGTACCTGAAGTCAGGGTGGGATGGCAGCTCCTTTCTTTCAGGCCCTCTCATTTCTGTTGTGTGGTCAGCCCAAACACCTAAGAGTGTTTCATTCTTCCGCAGTTGCCCCGTCTGTGAAGGTCGGCCTGGCCTGCCTGGCCTCACAGCCTCGGGCTGACGCTTGCCTCTTCTTTGTCTTTCCAGCGGATAGTTCTAGCTTGCGAGTGGACACTGCTGTTATCAAGCAGAGAGTGCCGATCTTACTTAAGTACCTAGACTCAGACACGGAGAAGGAACTACAAGCACTTTACGCACTACAAGCATCAATAGTAAAACTTGATCAGCCTCCTAGTAAGTGTGCTGCATGTTTGATTCTTTGGTTGCTTGGCCTCTTGAATCAGCTTCATGTCGTGTGGGCAGACGACATCAGTCTTGCTGCTCTGTGAACATCTCTGGCAGTAGGGCTGACGAATTCTCCATCAGTACAGGAAGGCATCCCTAAGTGGGGTTTTCCATGTGCATGCTCTGAGGGCAGGGCCAGAGACATTCTGAGAGCCCTGGTTCTGTTTGGTGAGGAGCCCCCCCCCCCCCCGCCATCCCACTCTTGGCTGTTCCCTGCCACCAGACCACAGGGTTGCGTGCAGAGGAGGGTGTGGTCTTCCTGTCAAAGGCCTGCAAGCCCAGCACTGTGCTTCGGCTTCACTGACCCAAGTGTGTCCTGGTGGGCAGCAGGCCGCCACTGCAGAAGCCCTCGCTTCCTCCTCATTCAGACAGCACCCAGGGGAAGTAGAGTCTATGAACTCTTAAGCCATAATGTTTGTCCCAAGTCCTAGACACTGCGCTTCTCTCTTTATCTGATTGGGGGGGGGGGGTGTCTGGGTTGTCACATGCCCAAAAGTTCCAGATCACTGATAAATAAATACAGAATGGGATGCAGCATTGTTTAAACAAACCATTCAGATCTGCAACTCCAGGAAGCCCTCTGCAATAGCTTTTGAGGCAGCAGTTGGCTGTCCTTCATGGAAAGCATCAAAAATTTAGGCTGAATAACTTCATAATCAGGGCAGGATTCCCTTCACCACATCTGCAGTTCTGCACGTCACATTTTGAACTGAGCACGTGAGCCATTCCCGGTGGTTGAGTACTGCTTGGTGTGCAGTCAGTCCCAGGTTTGTTCTCTAGGTTTTCCACTTCAAGAATCTCAGGTCGTGTGGGTCAGAAAGGAGTCTCTGTCTACATGAAGTTCAGGAGAACCACTGCAGTTTGGAGGAGACACACTCCTGAACTAGATGGACCAAGTTCGTGTGTTCATGTGATGCTCGCTCGGCCAATAAATGCTGTTCAGAGGATGTTCTTCTCTTCCTACAGATTTGTTACGGATGTTTTTTGATTGCCTGTATGATGAGGAAGTGATATCAGAGGATGCCTTCTACAAATGGGAAAGCAGCAAAGACCCAGCAGAGCAGAATGGGAAAGGTGTAGCGCTTAAATCGGTCACCGCATTCTTCACGTGGCTACGAGAAGCGGAAGAGGAGTCGGAGGATAATTAAAACTGAATACAAAAAAACAAAAAACAAAAAAGCAAAACAAAAAAAACAATTTAAGTATTTTTTTAAAAAAAGTTTCATGTCTTCGCCAATCACAGTGCAGCAAGGCCAATTCTCGCGCAGACCCCCCCCCCCCTTCTCCCGCATATGCACGAGTGGGAGAGGAAAAAACCAGACACAAACGCAACAGGCGATCATGGAGGATGAAAAAGTACTTGAAAATTCAAGTCCACTTCAGACCGGAGGGCAGGAGCACTAAACCAAAATACATCTATTATTTATAGAAAATATTTTCTGTTTTAATCTTTTTCCTTTTTAAACAAGGACTCATACTTTAAAAGAAACAAATCTGTTTAGGAAAAAAGTGAGAACTTTTAATTTATTATTTTAAGGACTGCAAATGTCAGTGTAATTTTTAAATTTGCAGTTTCTGTAACAAATTGTAAAATAGACAAAAAAAGCAGAGAAATAAATTTCCCTCCCCTTCAGATCCACCTCAGTTTTGTTTCAGAGCACGGTAGCTGTGTGTAATAAACCCTAAAGGGGGGGTTGGAAGTGAGCTAGATGAGGGAGAATGAACTGTGCAAAGGGGGTCATCAGATCTTCCTGCCTGCCTCTCCGCTTGCTTCCAAAAGAAAACAACAGAAAAACAAAGCGTGACCTTGGAACCGAAGGAGCGTGTTTGAGAAACCAGCCGTGGACCAGACTGCTTGGAATACCTGGCTCAATGCAAACAAGCGCTACCCTGGAGAAAGAGGAATTAGTAGCAATCCTTTCAGAATCTCTAGCGCAACTTTAAGGCTTGTAAATACATAGAACAAATATTTAAAAAAGAAAGAAATTGACTCCATACTATTTCTTTTCACTTTCAAAATATAAAGAACAAAATAAAGACAAACCTTGCAAGTTTAAAAGGAAAGAAAGTGGCTTCTCTTTTAACAGCAGCAGGACAAGCTGTGCTCCCCCTTTCAGTAGGGGCTTGCCTCCTTACGAGAAGGGGGGGTCTCTTCCAGAAATGACCAGGTCACATAGGAGCAGTGAGTAAAGGGAAGGGGGGGGGTTGGTTGCTGTATGCTGCAGATTGGATTTTCTGTCCATCCTTCGTGTCTCACCGGGGAAACCTGATGGCGTATTTCACAGTGCTTTCCCGCCCCTCTCTGCTGTGCTGAAGGGGTGAATGTGTGCCTTTGTTCTGTCCTAGTCCTCATTTCCCCCTCCCCAATATCCTTGTTCTGGGCCTTGGTTTTCCCTTCAGGGTGGAAGGAATGGGTCTTCATGGGATTAGTGGTTCATGGTACCATGTTTGTGGGCTGGGGGCTTGTGCGTGGGAGGAGTGGGCTGCTGTCTGCATGTCCCGAGGTGCCTCAATCAAGCTCTTCCCTCAGAATACGGCTGGACAGAAGGACGCCCACTCAGACCCTCCACTGCATCACAGCTGAAGTCCCGCCTCTGCAGCTGCCAAAGTGAACACGCCGGCTCTTGTGAGGACAGCTCCTCGCCTGTCCCCGATCAGAAAGGAGTCTTTGGGGAAATGTCTTGGTGATGCATTGGCTGCTCTTAACCAAAACAGGAAGGAATGCGTCATATGCTTGGTTGCGCTTGACTTGTTCAGGAGTTGCTGGATTGATGAAATACTGTTTTGATCACCAGGGACTCGAAATGGTGTTAAAATATAACTGAGCAGGGGGACTGGGGCGTTCCGCTGTGAAGTTCCTGCTTGGGTGTGCGGGTGCTCTGGCCACCCACAACAAAAACCCTTGCTCTTGTTTTTGTTTCTGTAACTACCAGAAGTTGAGCACCGTCTCCCATTTGGTAGATGGAAGATCTCCTCCTCTGGCCTGCAGCAAGATTCTTGTCCCGTGGGGAAAGCGGGCAGCCTGGAATGGGGTTGGGGGTTTGGGGCTCTGCCAGCTGGCAAGAATACGGAGGGAGAACACACTTTCTCTGCACAAGTGGCTCTCCAAATCCTTTCCCTTCTGCCAGGCTTGTTTTAAGAAGTGCTTTGGGGAGAGGCCTGCCTTACCCGTACCCATCATCTGTGCAGTCGACGCCTGCCCTGGCTTTGCATCTTTGTTCCAAGACGTGTGTGGGCAAAGCTGGGCCCCCCTCTCTCCTAAATGATTGTTGCGGGGCTGCCGTACAAGTCCCAGAGGAAATTGCACTATCCTAGAGCGTGCCTAGTCAGAATAGCAGGAGCCAAAAAAAGGGTGTGTGCGGGGGATGCTAAAGTTCTTTGACTTTTTTCATGCCTAAGATTCCCTACCCCTTGTCATTGTGGCCATGTTTGAATGGGACATGAGCGCTGCAGTTTTACCTGTGTATGGAGGTTGGCTCTTCGGCTGTTCACAGAGTGGAGCACTGGACTTAACAGGAGGATTCGTTCAGCCTGGGGGAAGAGGATTCGTTCAGCCTGTTAATGCTTGAGGTGCCTTCTTGGCCATGATACCTGGAGACAGGAATCTGGGCGGCTGTCCTCCTCTGGAGGGAGGAGGGAGTACTCCAGCCTTAGTTGGGAGTTTGCTGCAGCCTGTCAGGGAGCCTCCTAGCGTCATCCTGCTGTGTCCCAATAAGACATTGTGATGCTAAAGAACAGCAGCTGAAGAATTTGGGTAGTAACAGTCTGACACAACATACAAAGCTGCAGGCAAAAGCGAGTTAAACATAGATGTTGAGATATTTACGTTTAGATATTTAGACGGGGATAATTGGGCAGGCCACCCCCACCCCATGAACACCAGCAGGAAGAAAACAACCCCAACAACCAAATCAGGTGGATTTCGGGCATCATCAGCTTTCTAAAGCAAAAATTCAGTGTTCTGTTTTCACTTGAGAACATCCTGTTACACTTGGGATGTTATAAAGTATCCACTCCAGGAGGGAAAGTTTTTCACAAACGTACCACTCGTTGAAGAGCCCCATTCGGCACATCAGCTGAAACCATGGAGTTGATATGCCTGACAGATGTGGGTGGCAGAGCCCAAGTTTCTGCCTTGCAGATGTCTAAACATGGGAGGCTTTAGTGCTGGAAGCCACTGTTCCAGATGGCCTTCTCATGGAGTATGCTGTTACCGCCTCTGATGCTTCCAGACCTTGGGAAGAGATGCACTACAGCCGCACACTGGTCATCTTTCTCCCTTAGCAGATGTGTAGCCCAGATAGACCTGATTTTCTGATCAGTTTGTCGCCCCTGATGTAGACGTGGGGCCCTGCAGAGATTAAGGGAATACCAACCTTTTTCTCTATGATGGACTGGTTTGGGATGAAGAAGAAGAGATTGGATTTATACCCCGCCCTTCACTACCCAAGGGAGTCTCAGAGCGGCTTACAAACTCCTTTCCCTTCCCCTCCCCACAGCAGGCACCCTGTGAGGTAGGCGGGGCTGAGAGAGCTCTGACAGAAACTGCTGTTTTTTCAAGAACAGCTCTGACAGAACTAGGCTTGCCCAAGGTCATCCAGCAGCTGCGAGTGGAGGAGTGGGGAATCAAACCTAGTTCTCCCAGATTAGAGTCTGCGCTCTAATAAAGGAGAAAGCAATTCGGTGACCTGTGAAAGACTGAAACAAGAAGGTACAATGGGGTCGTCGTCACAAACCTATCCTTGTGGAACAGACAGAGGTACTGGACTACAGACCAAACAGACACATCATTGGAACTAATCTATGGAGATGGCTGCCATGAAGAAACGAAACTTCAGCATGAGATATCTGAGGGATGCGTCTCTCACAGCTTCAAGCGGAGGATGTGTCAGGGCTCATAGCACCACATTCACTGTTCACAGTGGGAGGTGGAGGATGTGTTAGAATCCCCCTTCTGAAAATGTTGTGCTTGCTGGAGGTCGTGAAAGGGAGAATCCCTCCTGTCAGGGGGCCACAGCCGCTACCTGCCTCCTCAGGCCCTGATTGGAAGCCTCCTTCCAGAAACAGCAGAACATGAGGGAGGTTTGCCACGTGTGGATGGATTCCTTTTCTTTTGTACCGTGTTGATGTTGTAACTAGTGGGGTACGGCCTTGATGTGGATCACTTTGCAGAGAGCCATCAGAGATGTTTTGCCAGGCATGCGTTTGAGGCAGCGAAGTTTCCATCTAACTTTGCCTCCCCCAGCCTCCTCCCCGCCATTCCTTACGTTATTGTACCAGCTTTCACAAACATGGGCACCCCAAACTCACTCTCACAAACTCTGCTATTAGTGTCTAAGTTGCCATCTGGTTATATCTTTGACTGTTGTTACGATTGTTCTTGTTTGTCCTTAATAATTAATTGTTATTGTTTTTAACTTGTTACCCGCCCTGAGCCTTGTGGCGCAGGGGAGGCGGGCTAAAAGTCTAATAGAAACCAACCAAAATGAAGAACCGCAGTCTGGAATACCTCTGAGCTCAGAGACTGGTCCTCCCGATCCAGGCTGCGGTAGCTTGGCCAGTCCGTTTGGCTATTCAGGGAACTCCTGCCCCTCGGGAGGAAATACGTTTCTCTGCCCAGATAATGACTACTGAAGCCTCTCTTTGCGGCATCCTGGATTTGGTGTCCCGTTTCCTGTCCACATGTGCTTTTGCTGTGCTGGCGTCAGTCCTGTTGGAGATGTCCAAGTTCCAGATCTTGTTCTGAAAGTGAGCCCAGGTGAGGCAGATGGCCTTGAGCTCCAGGAAACGAATGCTCCAGGAGGCTTCCTTGGACCTCAGGTTCACGTCTCCCAGAGACCAGTGGCATCTCAATTATTGGAACTGTCACAGGAGCCACTGAAGTGCCCTTGCCTAGGAAATAGTGTTGATGGTTGCAGTCAGCTTTGTATGTGGACTGCGAGGGGCGCAAGATCACTGTCTTGATGGTCTGTGCTTGAGTTGCAGCTTCAGTTTGCTTTGCTCCTTCCTGTCAGGGAGAAGTAAGAGTTTTCAGCACAGTTGATTGTTGCCCCAGTTGATGGAGAGCATGAGTTGGCATCTCTGGAAGTCTGAGGAAGCAGTGCTGCAATCGACACTGAGTGACGTTCTGCATTCCACTGCCACTTTTGCTGTGGATGGAGACCAGATAAGGAAGGATGGCAGTGCACTCTACCTCACAGGGAGGTGAGCCGTTATTGACACCACCAGATTAGTGAATACCCTAAGCTCCAATACCAGGCCGAAGGATTTGGCCCTGAGTTGAAAGTGTTGGTTGTCCAAGGCAAACCAGAGGAAGCATCTGTGGTAAAGACTGATGGGGACACACAGGTATTCCTCTGTGAAGTCTACAGATGACAAGAAATCTGCCGTCGGAAGACACTCCACTATTACCTTCAGCATTGCTGTTTTGAAATTTTGGCATTTCATGAATGTTGTGAAACATGAAATCCAGAGCATCTCACCTTTCTCTGTTCTTTTTGAGAACACCAAAGAAGCTGAAACGAAAGCCCAAGAATCTCTGATGAAATGGAACTGATGTGTTTGATGACATCTAGCCTGGTTTCCTTTCCTTATGGTTTTGTGATCAGTGACAATTAGGAGTCTGTCCTGTGAGGGCTGCAGAACTCTATGGAATACCTTCTTATAATGGTGTTGTGTCTCTATAGAGCTGAGGTTGATCTTAGTCAAGCTTTCCACTGCTGAGAGCAGCTGTGAGAAGAGTGTGTTGCCATTACCGTGTCTACTGACTAGCCCTTCTGCCATAGACTCTGTCACCACCACTGTGTGGACCTCATGGCCCTGGCTGGGAATTTCATAAGAGTTAGGCTCTTGCAACACAAAGGCTTGCTACTCTGTGGAGGTTAAGAACATAATAAGAGAAGCCAATGTTGGATCAGGCCTATGATCCAGTCCAACATTCTGTCATACAGTGGCCAAAAACACCAGGTGCCATTGGGACGTCCACCAGTGGGGCCAGGACACTGGAAGCCCTCACCTGTCAATCTCTTGTTTTTCTGGACACTCCTTCAGTAGTTTCCTGAGACTCATGGCTGAGACCCTCGCCTCCAAAGAGGTAGCGGCTGATGCTCTGATGGAGAGAGCTTCATAGGATCTCCTGAGTCCTGTGTTCCTGCCTGTGACATCTCTGAGGCTTCTCAACTTTGGAAAGGGCATGCCATGTAGCCAGGCTAACTGCTGTGGTGTCCATCACTCTCACCTTGGGTATATTTGACATTCTGGAATGGAACTAGTATAATTTCTTCACATGGCCAATGTGCAGTAATTGGCTAGTGAAGAGGGGTGGGGGGTGGGGAATATTGAAACCGGTTCTTCAGTTGTGGAGAGAACCTCCTGGGCCACCTTTAACTTAGATGCTGATGGTTGGAGGATTTTTAGGGATGAATTAGAGCAGGGGGATCAGTATTTTTGCCCCAAAGTACCTGGGAATAGGTTAATGGCATGTAACCTACACTGAAAACTACCAGTATAAATAGAATCTGGTATTTACTGGTGCTGCTTTGTAGTTCCTGCATGGTTTCACATACTGTGACATTACAAAATTGTGGCCACTAGCCACAGTTGGAGAGGCTGGTTCACAAATTAGCCTATTCTTTGTATGCAAGGTGTAACAGGGTGCTTCTTTTTTAGCTTTGGAAGGTTATCCTGAAGGCAAACCCAGCCTTACATTGAATTTATAACACTGCATGTTGTGTGGAACTGATTTCTGTGAGAAGGGCCTGGAAAACAACCTTTGTGTGCAGGAGCCAGAGTTCCTGTATTAACTCCTCTCTGATGTATTATGCATTTACCCGGTTATTCTTTACAATTGTATGTGCTTGCCTCACTTCTTCCTATTGTGCAGCCAGGTGGTGTTTTCTTTTTGCAGTGCAGAAGACACAGTGTTGTGAACACGGGCCCTTTGGCCACAGGCAGGGCCTCTGCCCCTGGCTTTTATAAGCATCTCTCTGACCACTGGAGAGAAGGCAGGTTGGCTCAGGTGGACTTCAGTGCTGGACATAAGCTAGACCAAGACCCCTGCGCAATACGGAAACAAGCTCTCGTAGTCCAGGTGTCTGCTTCCACTTTTCATGCCAAAATGTGTGGGCTCTCCCGGAAAAAGCAGTGTTCCCCCAACCCCCATACACCTGAACCAAGACAGGTGGATTGGAGGTGTGGCAGTCAATGTTCCCCCTAAGCTGTGGAGTCCTGTGAGCAAAAATTCTACTTTGTGAGTCACGGGCATTAAAGTTGTGAGCGGGCGATTTGGCTACTGCATAAATTAGTTTGCTCTGGAGCCATCCTTCCCGAGCTCAGACAAAAATGTGTGAGCTGGAGGCTAAGAAACTGTGAGCTAGCTCACGTTAACTCAGCTTAGAGGGAACACTGGTGGCAGTATACCACCTCCTCCTTCCCTAGACTGGGGCGGAGACTTCCAGTCTTCTTAGAGAGCCAGTTTGGTGTAGTGGTTAAGTGCGCCGACTCTAATCTGGGAGAACCGGTTTTGATTCCCCACTCCTCCATTTGCACCTGCTGATGTGACCTTGGGTCAGTTACAAGCTCTGGCACAGCTGTCTTTGAAAAAGAGCAGTTTCTGTCAAGAGCGCTCTCAGCCCCACCCACCTCACAGGGGGTGTCTGTTGTAGGGAGGAGAAGGGAAAGGAGTTTGTAAGCCGCTCTGAGACTCCTTTGGGTAGTGAAGGGCAGGGTAGAAATCCAATCTCTTCTTCTCTTCTTCTTGGAGGTTAGGGTTGCCAGGTCGGGGTTGGAAAATGCCTCGAGACTTTGGGGGTGGATCCAGGAGGGGGGGCTCAGCATCCACCCTTCAAAGAAGCCGTTTTCTCCAAGGGAGCTGATGTCTGTCAGCTGGAGATCAGTTTTGTAAAGGCGGGACACCCACATGCCCCAGCTGGAGGCTGCCAACCCTATTGGAGGTTGCTTAGCTGGAGTTCAGAAGACACAAACAGAAGGGGGGGAGAATCTAGTTTGGCAGTATTTTAGTGCTTCTGGGTTTCACTGGCGGGTTTTAAATAAAAACTCCTATGCCTCCGGGGAGGAGGGGGGCGCGCAGATGTTTATTCATTTAGTCTCCTCCGCCCCTCGTGGCCGGCAGGCTCGCCTCCCTCTTCACTGCACGCCGGTCCGGTGTGGGGTCGGTGAGGCGGGGGGGGGGGCGCTTTGAGTAAGGAGAAGACAGGTCCCGTCTGAGGCACCACCACCACAAAGGCTAAGCGTCCAGGCAGGCGCCTTTAAGACCAACCAAGGTTTATTCAAGGCATGGGCTGTCGTGTGCACGCGCATGCGTCGTCATGAGAGCCCAGCCATCCAGGTTAGAGACTGAGAGGCGGCCGCGCATGCCCGAGCTCAGCGCTCCCTCCGCTCCGCCCCGCCCTCGCGCGCAAGCGCACCCAGCGCCTTCGCCCCTCCCTCTCCCAACGGGCGCGCGGGCAGCGGAGGGGGCGTGGCCTTCGCGGGGAAGGCATTTCCGGCCGGTCGCCGTCGTGTGAGGTAAATCCGCGCGCTTCCCCTGACGACAGCATACATCGCCTCGGGATTTCCCCCACACAGACCAACCGTCGCCTCCGCCCCCTCCTCCCTCCCCGTCAGGTAGCGCGAAAACGCGCGCGTCCCCGCGCTTGTTTTTGTTTCGGCCGTAGCCGCCGCCAGAAAGAGAGCCTACAAACGGCGGTCCGGAGAGCGCATGCGCGCGGGCGCGGTGCCGATTGGGTGCCGCCGCGGAACGAGGGAGGTGGAACCGCCGCCTGGTGTTCGAAAGATGCTCGCGGCCCGCCATTGGCCCGGCGCGGCGGTAGCCCCGCCCCCTCTTTCCGCGGAGTCCGTCCGGTTCCGCCGCCGCCATTGTTAGGGGCTCCGCTGCTTTGTGTCTTGCGCGCCGAGAGGGGCCCCGAGTCGGTGAGTGACAAGCGGGCGGAGCGTTTGAAGGCGGGGCCGCGGGAGGGGTCAGAGGTCACGAGCGGCGGGGGCGGGGCCCTGCGCTGATTTGCATGTCGTGGCATGTGGCGATTTGCATAACATGTCATTTGTTGTTCAGTCGCACAGTCGAGTCCGACTCTCCGCGACCCCATCGTGGACCAGGCCACGCACGCCAGGCCCCCCCCCCCCCCCCCCTGCCCCCCCCCCGCCGGGACCCTCCACGCACAAACACACGCCCGCGCCCCGCCCCTCGGACCCCACGCGCGCGCCCTCGCAGGGCTCTGCTCCCTGGAAGGCCCGGGGGGGGAGGGGGGGGAGGAAGGGGCCCCCTGGCCGTGGGCGGCCCTGTTGCGGCACGGCGTGCCAGTCCGGCCTCGGGCGGGTCCTGCCTTGGGAAGGCTCCTGCCTGCTTCGCGGCCCTGCTGACGGGCTTCGCGGACTCCACTGGAGAGGAGTGAACCCTGGGCTCGAAGGCCGCGCAGCACCCAGGTGGGCCTGGGACAGATTCCACTTTGCTGTGGAGGACGGCCTCAGTGGGCAGGGTGGTCCCGCTTTCACCTGCATCACAAAGCCCTCAGTTCTGCAGCCCTCTACAGAGCAGAGAGAAAGGCTCTGTCTGTGCTGGTTTTTTTCTTTTTGGTCGGTAGATGTACTACATGGCTTTCAGTGTCGGGGGATGTTCCAGAATGTGATCCTATGAAGCTTTGCTTGCAGGCTGAAGTGGTGCAACCCATTCTTACACCTCATTCCCTACCGGCAGGTGGGGACCAGTTGGTGGCAGGAAGAACACCTTTGCTCACACAAAGTCTCGGGTTTAGTCCCTGGCAGCTCAGGCAAAAGGAAATACCTTCTTCTATCTCATACCCTTGGAAATGGCTGCCATGTCTATGATTTGGTTTCAGGCACAGACCTGCATCCAGTGGGACTTAGTTATCAGAACTCTGCTGTAAACAGGGCCATGTATTTATGGGGCAGTGCTCAGTTGCTTTCTAGAGAGTGATGCTAAGGCCTCTAGCGTGTGGGGGGGGGAGACTAGGGGCAATGCCCCCTCCCAAATCTGCCCTGCCCCCACTGCCTGGCCATTCGGCCTGCCTTTCCCCAGCACATTCCTGGGCTTTGCTGGCCAGCAGGACGGAGAAGGCTGACGCTTTCCTCGGAAGCCATGCCAGCCCCTTTCCCCGGCTTCTTTCTTGCCTTGGCAGGCTAGTTAGCAGCACTCAGGCATTTACAGAGGGGCTTGGCTGGCCACTTCTCCCGTCCCCGGCCACGCAGGGGGTCGGGAGAGACGGGCTGGCTCTGAAGCCCCAGGGATTGTCTGTGCACTTCACTCTAGATCTTCCCTGCCAAGAGCACTGGCATCTGCACTGAAGGGGGGGGAGCATTGTCATCAGGTCTTTGCAAGGGGAGCCACTCTTTGTGGGCGGGAAAGATGGCCCTGGCCTGCCATGCAGTGTTCCCTCTAAGCTGATTTAGTGTGAGCTAGATCACAGTTTTTTAGCCTCTGGCTCACACGTTTTTGCCTTAGCTCAGGAAGGATGGTTCCAGAGCAAACTAATTTATGCAGTAGCCAAATCGCTTGCTCACAACTTTAATGCCCGCAGCTCACGCAGTAGGATTTTTGCTCGCAAGACTCCACAGCTTAGAGGGAGCATTGCTGCCAAGCACTGGGCCGAAGCTGGTGCGCTTCTCGCAGCCAGGAGCAAAGAGAAGGGCAGCTGCAGCAGCTACGGGCAAGTCTGGCCATCCCGGCAGCGCAGGCAAATGCCCTCCTCCTTTGGTGCCTTTTGAGGGGAGGCACCGGTCCACCTTACGATGTCCCTGCCTGCCGATTCACTGGCAATCGCTGGCAGCAGAACACCTGAAGTGCCTTGAAAAGACTGAGGGGAGGTGGTGTCCCCCAGGGGCGATCCGTGTCGGCTCATTTGCATGCCCTGCAGCCGGGAGTGAGGAAGAGGCCGCAGCGGGAGGGGGGGACGACTTGGGAGCTGCCGGTGGCAATGGTAAGTTCGCCCCCTGCCAGCAGGTCCAGTTTGCCCTCCCCCCACAAAAAATATTTCTGGCGACGGGAAGCTGGTGATGCTTCTGTACTAGTATGACAAGGCTCTTGGGAAAGAATGTTGAAAGCAAACCTTCCCGTCAGAACTCAGCAGATTGTAGCATGGATTCAAACCGGGATTCAAAGGGGGCAGTTCTTGGAAACATGTGGTCACCCATCTTGATCTATCAAACCACTCTACAAACTTTTTTTTATTTAGGGGGGAGAAAATTCTCCAGTGATTGATGCTCGTGGAGGAGGAGAAGGTGTGGCCTGAGGACACGCTCAGGAGAAGGGACTCGGGGTGTCTCTCTCTGTGTCTGGGGTGGTTCCCCTTATTCACGGGCGCTGACCACCAGCCTTTTGGGGGTCTTTGAGAAGGTTAAACAAGAGCAGGGATAAGGATAATGTCGAAAACATTACATCCTGAAACTTCCAAAAGGCTTTCAACAGGGTGCCTCTTCAAAGATTCCTGAGTAAGGTCGGCAGGCCTGAGATGAGAAAACGGCTCCTCTTATGGAATAAAAACTGGCTAAACAACAGGAAGGAGAGAGTAGAAATAAGCAGACCGTTCTCACGGGGCCCGGGGGGGGGGGGGAGTGAGCGGTGGGGGTTCCACCAGGGCCAGAATTGGGATTCTGTGCTTTTAGTTTGTTCATAAATGTTCTGGAATGTGGTGGCCACGTTTACAGACAATACCAAATTATTCAGAATGGTGAAAACCAAGGCGGATCGTGAAGAAGTACAAGAAGAGATCGCCAAAGTGGTAAGTGGGCAGCGTTGTGGCAAACGAAGTTTAAAGCAGGATAAATGTAAAGTGATACACATGGGCACAAGAAGGCCGAAGTTGATGAGGTCTGAACTGACCAAACTGAGGTGCAAAGAGATCTTGGATTTTGTAGCGCATAGCTCAGTTAAAATGTCGATTCAGTTTGTGGCCGCGGTGACAAAGTCAAACGTAATGCCGGAAAGTATTAGAAAAGGGACTGAAAATAAAACACCCAATACTGTCCTGCCCTGGCCTTGTGTAGATGGAGAGGCCTCATTCGGAATGCTGTTTGCCAGGTCTCCAGAAGATGCTGTCGAAGGGCAAAGAGAGCAGAAGGGGGCCACCAGGAGGATTAGGGGGCTGGAGGGCCTAAAGAATCTCCCTGAATACTAGAACTTGGGGGCACCCAATGGACAAAAGGAAGTCCCTCTTTACTCAGCAGGTCACTAAATTGTGGAATTCACTCCCAGTGGATGGCCGCAGGCATGGAGGGCTTTCAGAGGGTATTTGACAGATCTGTGGAGGTGTGAGGTCTGTCAGTGGCCGTGTTGACTGAAGGGAGCCTCTCTGCTCAGAAGCAGGACGCCTCTGCATGCCAGTGCAAGGAGTCCGCGCCAGGGAGGAAGGCTTCTCCGCTGGCCCTCCAGGGCAACTGGCTGGCTGCTGTATGAGACGTTTTGTTTTGTTTTGTTTTATTTATTTATTTATTTATTCATTCATTGTTAACATTTTTACCCCGCCCTCCCCGCAAGCGGGGGAGCAAGCTAGAAGGGAGGCCGGTCGGACTGAGCACCTGGCAGGAAATAAGCATCTCCAGAGTTCAGCGCAAAACCTGTTCCTTGAGGGTTAATTTTAAGCAGCCGCGTTCTAATAGATCTCCCTGATCGACTGGCACCCTCTCCTGAGTTCCCCCCCAAATTTGCTTTAGGCTGTTGTGCTGGAAACATGATGGCTCGTAAAGTGTTCAGTGAACCAGAACTTGCGGTGAGCTGTCCCTTCCCACGGGTGTCTGGAAAATGCTGAGGCCAAAAGAATGCAAGGAATGTGCCCTGCTGGGTGCCGAGAGAGCTCCTGCCGATGGAAGGGGGCGACGATGTTCTTCTTGCCCTCCTTGCTCACCACCCCCATCACAGGGGGAGGGGGAGTATGGATGAGCTGGGGGGGGGGTGTTGTGGCAGGACCCTGGCCAGATTGGTTGCTGCTCCAGGCGGTCCTCCCGTTGGCCCCGCCCGCCTGTCACAATACTGGAAAATGAGACACACACACACACTCCCTTGAGAAGTGGGCTCTGTCAGGGACCTGTCTCTTGGGCTCCTGAGTGTTCTGAGGCAAGGAGGGGAGCAGGAAGGGCACAGAACGGACTCCACCCGTCCACCCGGCCCCATCCCCAGTTGCCCCAGGCCTGGGCTGGGCACAAGCTCTGCCCTCCAGTCTCTCCTCTTTGTGCTTCTTTGGCCTGTGGGGACGCAGGGGGGACTGCCTCGGAGATTTTGGGGGGTAAGTTTGGTGTAAGGCCAGCTGCTTTTGCCCTGACCAGGATGGCCCAGACTAGCCGATCTCCTCAGATCTCAGAAGCTGAGCAGGGCCGGCCCCGGCTGGTGTTTGAACGGGAGACCCCCAAGGAAGACCAGGGCCATGATGATGACTCGGAGGCGTGACCCCGGGAACCTCTCCTCTTGCCTGGAAAGCCCGCTGTGGCTCCGTGGCACTTTCCGCCACCACCTTCCGCATAGGGATGCCTTCAGCATAGGGATGCTTAAGATACGTCAAAGCCAAGAAGGAGAGTGGGGGGAGCTGCCCTCCTGGGCCACTAGTATGCTGCCCTGAGAGCCCCCTGGGTGTGTGGGGGGGTGCGTGTGTCCGTGTGTTTTATTTATCCAAAATGTTTCTCCCCTGCCTTGTACACCACCCACAGCAGCTGACATGAAGGTCTTTAAATGCTGAGCACAGATGAATCCCAGACATTTGGAAGTAGAGGGCTGTTTGTCTGTGGCCCGGTGGCCTTTGGGTGGCTGCCCCACTGGTCTTTCTGTGTGTCTGGTGGCCAGTAGGGTGTGGGGCCCCTTTGCCTCAGGACTGACTCATGGACTTCCCCCAGGGGGGTGATGCTTCCGTACCAGCGGAGCCGCTTTCTGCTGTGGTGCCTTTGAGCGGCTTCCAGCTTGCCTGGCCAGCAAGAAGCAGTAGCGACTGGCCCCGGCCTGTGCCGTCACGCTCCCCTCTAACCGGCTGGTTTGTTTTGTGTGTGTGTGTGTGTGTTTAGCTCTGCAGGGTGAGCGGCCTGCAGCTGCGGGTGGTTGACATTCTTGTTTCCCCTCTTCACCCCAGGTCTTTCCTGCACTTCTGGTTGTCTCTGTTAGGAGGGCCACGCCCTTGTGGTTAACACCTGGGGCTCCAAAGTGTAACACCCTCCCTCCCGTTGGGGGCGCTAGACATTAATTTAAATGGCGGCCGACCTGCCGGAAGCTGATCCCGCGCACCGTAAGGCGCTGGCACTCTTAACGGGAGCTCCCCTGGACAAGTTGAGCGAGGTAGGGGCTGACCCCTTCTCCACGCTGGCCCGCGGACTGGCCCTGAGCAGGGCTGCTCTCCTCTTCTTTCCCTGCTTCTAGGAGCCACGGCTGGGGCTGCATCGACCCCGCGCCCCCTTTAGGTGCAAACACTCTCCCTCTCTGCTGCTTTCCGGGGAGCCTCCCTCATCGGGTCCCTTTGCTGCCGCCGTCCTGAATGTCCTGAAGCTTAAAACGGCCTCCCTCTGGCTCATGCGAGTGGAGCGGGACGCTGGGAGCTGCAGTTCTGCTCTCTCTTGGGGGGGCTGAAGAATGAGGGGGTCATGCTGAGGCTGCCCACAAGGGGTCTCCCGTCCTCTGCATCTGGCTGGGGAGCCCCCCTCCTTGACGGGGCTTGTGACACCGCACCCGGTTTCCCTTCCTTTCCAGAAGGCCGAGGACGGCACCATGCCAATCCGCAGGGCTGTGAATTCTGCTGCTCGGGAAACCCCTCCCAAAAGCAAGCCTGCTGAAGCGGAGGAGCCCAAGCCAGGTACCGTCGTCAGCCCCTTCCAGGCAGGGCCTCCCAGCCATCGAGGGCCAGGGGCTGACTGCCAAGGGCCGGGTGGAAGGGATGCAGGGGTGCAGCTTGACTGAGCCGCCCCCGGCTTTGTGGTGCTTGGGAGGGTGCTGAACGGCCCCGTGTGGCAGGGCGATCTCCGGGCAGCAGCTGCAGTCGTTTCCCCTGGTCTAGTCTGGGGCGTCTGGCCCTTTGCCTCCGGGTTGTGGGGGGGCTGTAAGTTGTCAGGCAGCCGGATGAGAGCTGGGCAGGCCCAGGTCCAAATCCTCCCTCCGTCCGCTGGGTGACCGCCTGGGAGCCAGGCACTTCTCTCTGTGGAACCGACCATGCAGGGCTGATGGGAGGAATGCAGCAGGGAGGTCCACGCGTGCGGGAGGGAGGGAGGGAGGGAGGAGCGGGATAACCACCACCAGGGCCCGGGGCACACCTGTGCGTTCTTGGGCAGCGCTGCTTCGTCCCCCAGACACACAGCGTGCGCGCTGCCCTTTTCGCCCACAGATCCCGATGTCAGTTCAGAAGAGTCTGCCTCCACTGTGGAGGAGCGAGGGAATGAAACGCCTCCCGCCACGTCGAGTGAGGCGGAGCCCCCCAAGGAGCCCGAGGCCGGAGAGAAGCCTGCCGAGAAGCCTGCCGAGGAAGCCCAGAAGGAGTAAGGAGGAGCGTGGCCTCCGGGGGTGGGGAGGGGGCCCCTGTGTCATCAAAGTGATGTCTTTGGGGAGAGGGGAGGCCAGGGGCTCAGAGGAGGCTCCTGGGAAGCGCTGGAGAGCGAGCCGGGGCCAGTAGGCATGGTTGATTTCCTAACCACCCTCCTCAGTGCTCAGGCGGTTCACGAAAAATGAGGTTATTAGTAAACGAGGCAGAGACGCAGGGCTCAGTTCCAGGAGCGTAGTTGGGAGCAGCAGAGCCCCCGGAGGCCAGAGCTGGCGCTGCAACGTCAGTGTGGCGGCTCCCAAGGCAACACTGCCACCACTCTGCAGCCACAGCTCTGCTTCACTTCCCTCGCCCTTCCTCACACAGTGCATGCCCGTGCTCCCAGGAACACTCAGCAGTGGACGTAGGACTAGAATTCAGGCCTCCCGCTGCGCAGAGGAACAGGCCGAGACCCCCAGCCTGGACTAAGACCCATCCAGGGGACCCCAGTCCTGTGCGTCAGCCGGACCAGAGCTCAGCACCAGCCTGGCAGTCTGGAAGGTGCAGGGGAAGGGGGTCCCTGGCTGTGGTCCTCCTGGAGTCTAGGGCTGAGGAGCGAGGTGTGTGTTTGCACCGACAAATGGGGCCGCTTCTCAAAAGAGGCACATGCCCGCCTCTCCAGAAGCAGGGCGCCCCAGGGAGCTCCTGACTGCGCCCTGCCCGGCTGCGCTTCCTCCCCCCTGCCGTGTTTCCTGGGCCCCTTCTCACACAAGCAGTCACTGGGGGCAGGGGAGGGGTCAGACGGACCTGGAGCCGCAGCTGCCTCCCCCAGCCTTCCCTTGGGGCTCCGGGAACAGGGCCACATGCCAGGCAGCAGAGGCCGCGTTGGGCTCTTTGCGTCTTGTTTTAGCCATCGTGGAGATCTTTTCCGAGCAAGCGGTGGGATATTATCATTTTAAATAAATTGATAGAAGGGGATATAATTATTTTAAATAAACAGATAGGGAGGGGGCGGGTTTGGCAGGGGGAACGCTGTCAGTATGGCCAACCCTTTTGCAAAGAGAGACGCCCTCGGAGGGGAGGGGCCTTGGCTCCGGGGTAGAGCCTCCTCTGCCTGGCACGCGGGAGGTCCCGTGCTCCGTCCCCGGCATCTCCAAGCGGAAAGGAGCAGGGGGCGGGAGGGGAGGTGAAGGATCCTCACTTAGCACCCTGGAGAGTCGCTGCTGGCCAAAGCAGGCAAGGCTGTCCTTGGTGCGCCGAGGGTCTGATGCGGGAGAAGGCCGCTCCAGGTGTGCTCCTCGCGTGCGTGTCTGTGGGATAGGCACACAGAATTAACAGGCAGTGGAACAGTTTGCTGGGATTCCTCCACGGAGCATCTCAGGTCCCTTTTCTGTACCGTTTCTTTTGAAAATCGTTTTGCTAATCTTATCCTTTTGGCATTCAAAGTCACATCTTGGGGATTCTTAAAGGAGAAATAATTTTGACTTCTAGCTCCTCGTAAGTAAAATTGCCAGGCTAGGGGTGGGTGGGATATGAGCCCCACGGAGCAGAGGTTGGGTTTTTTTGGGGGGGGGGGGGGGGGGGTTTCGCCCAGGTGCGGCGGTGCTTCGATCCAGTCGTATGTATTCAAGGACTTCAAGGGCAAGATCCTCGGGGGAGAGGACCTCTGCCTGACAGCCGCTCTGTCTCTCTTCCTCGCACAGGGAGAAGGATCCAGCGAAAGAGAAGGAGAAGAAAGTGAAGAAGACCATCCCCGCCTGGGCCACCCTCTCGGCCAGCCAGCTAGCCAGAGCGCAGAAGCAGACGCAGATGGCGGCGTCCTCCCGCCCCAAGATGGATGCCATTCTGATCGAGGCCATTAAGGCAAGCCTGGCCGGCCCGCACAGCGTTTGGGGCCTTTGCGGGGGGGGCAGGACCCAGCCGGGGCTCGGGAGAAGGGCTGGGGCCTGCGCCAGAACGTGGCCCTGCCGTCAGAGGGGACGGGAGCCGCAGTGGCAGTGCAGTGTGGCCACCCCAAGGACCCCGGCAGTGGGGCGAGGCTGCATGGGGGCCAAGGCCGGCATCAGCCCCCCCTCCCCCCCGCGCGCAGGATCCTTCTCGCAGGCAGACCAGTCTGAATCCCGCCTGCCTGGATGGAAGCGTAAAGAATCCTTCTGTCTGGAAGGGGGCGTTTCTAGAACAGCATTGGCTGGACAAAGGCCACCCTTTCCATCTCTCCTGCCTTCCCAGCCTCCTAAAAATAGGTCTAATTAGGACTGAGTCGGATCACAGGAAAGTGTTTTGTGAAAAGCTTGAACCCCACGAATGGCACCCCCTGTGGCAGCCTTCCAGAATTCCTGTCAAAATGCCTCTTTCTGTTCCTGTGCGAACAGATGCTGTTAGGTAGCTGGGAAGCCCTTCCCCAAGTCCAGTGTCACTGATGCCCCATTGGCACAGTCCTTCGTTTGCCACCAGTGGCCTTGGCACGCAGCCACGTTCTTCTGACCACTCAGCCCCCCTGCTTCCCCCGGAATGGGAAGAACAGCCATTTGAAGGGGGGGGGGGGAATGAAGCAGCTGATTAGGCAAGGAAGAAACCGGGGTGGGTGGGTGGGTGAAATTTGGGCCGTGTTTTGGTTCCCCTCCAGAATTCTTCCTTTCATCCTGAAAACGTTTGGTGTTGAATGTTTGGCTCCAGCCTAGTTCCCAGCCCGTTAACGGGCCGGGTCTCTTGCAGGCATGCTACCAGAAAGGTGGGGCGTCGGTGGTGGCCATTCGGAAGTACATCATCCACAAGTATCCTTCGCTGGAACTGGAGCGGAGAGGCTATCTCCTGAAGCAGGCCCTGAAGCGAGAGCTGGAGCGGGGAGTCATCCGACAGGTGAGCCGAGGGAGAGCTTCCGGGGGCCAGTCCCCTCAGGCCAGGGGCGGGGGGCCAGTCTCTGGCCAGGGACCAGCAGCGCCATCCCCGGGGCCGCCAAGGAAGGGCAGTGTGGCCACAGTGGATGGGACTGGGCTGCAAGTCACACCCAAGAGGGGGTGGGCAGCTTGTCAGCGCAGCAGCGTCCTGGCTGAGAAGAGAGAGAGGGCGTCGGAATGTCCGAAACTGGCCCGAAGGGTTCCGGGAGGCAGCCATTTGTCACTTAACGTATTTGTTACTCTGTCGCCCACCTGAGAAGTCCGTGGCTGCTATCAAAAGCATTAAACATTACACAGATCAAAGAGGGCAACAGAAGGCAGAGGAAAGGCCCTGTGCCCTTTCCCACACGCATCCTGTCTTGCTCCCTGTTTAGAGAGACTTTGCCCATGTTCCTCCCAACCTTTCCTCCTAGAAGGTCTTACCCCGGTTGAATGGTGCGCTCTCTCTCTCTCTCTCTCTCTCTCTCTCTCTCTCTCTCTCTCTCTCTCTCTCTGTTAGGTGAAAGGAAAGGGGGCCTCTGGGAGTTTTGTGGTGACCCCAAACTCAGGGAAAACGGCTTCAAAATCCAGAGATCGGAAGGTGAGGCTGCAGAAGACCTTGTGTGATGAAAGCATTCTGCTCAGGGCTTTGCAAGAGCGCCTCGAGATCCACCTGGGGAAGGTCTGCTGTCCCTTCGGGAGCTCTGCCCTCCTTCCCACCCAGAGGTGGCAGCGCTGGTGCGTGGGGCAGAGGGGGCTCGTGGTGACTGTGCCTCACGGTCGGGCTCTCACCTCTGGGACACGAGGGGCCATCAGTTTCGGAAGCAGTCCGTTGATGGTGGGTGCCTTGAGGACTTGGGGGAAACAGCTGACATGCCTCTCCCTCTCCTCTCGGACGTATTCCTGGAAGGGAAGAGAGTACTTGGAATGTGCTGGCCAGCTAAATGAGGGGTGGCTTCAGGGCTGTGATGGTTGGGGGGGGGGGGGCGTGTTCTGCCCAAAAGGAGCCTGGCACGGCCACCCTCTTCCACCTCGTTTTGCTTGACTGCGTGATTGGTTGGGTCCAAAGGGACGATGGGAGTGGAAGGAGGAAGCCAAGCCCAGGACTGAGAGTGCTGTGGGGCGCTTGAGGGCGAGGGGTGTGGGCGGCCATTTGGCCAGCAATGCCTGTGGCTCGGTCAGCAGCTCAGAAAGAGAAACGGGGGCGGCACGTCTGTCTGTTGCCCCCTGCATGCCTGCATGGCAAAGGGTGTGACTCTCCTCCTTACTGTTGGCTGTGGCATTTGGGCCTCTAGAAACTTGATGTCCTTTCTTCTCAAAGGACAGCAAAGGGCTGGGCTGTTCTGTGCAGAGGACGCCCGAGTCCTTCTACTTGCTGAGGAAGGCGTGTGGCTGCAGGCGCACCGCGTGGGTTTATGGGCCCCCGGGAAACCTGCCCAGAGCAACTGCCGGGGTTTGCCTGGAAGCAGTCCTTTGGGCACCCGCTGGCTCCTGCCGTGGTGGGTCCTCCTCACGGAGAGCGTCTGCCCTGCCTTTCAGAGGAGCGCCTCGGTCGCCAGCCCGGAACAACCTGTGAAGCTGGAAGACGTCCTCCCACTGGCCTTCACCCGCCTCTGTGAGCCCAAGGAGGCCTCCTACAGCCTGATCAAGAAATACGTCTCTCAGTATTACCCCAAGCTGAAGGTCGACGTCAGGTAGGCGGGGGGGGGGGGGGCATCGCTGGGGGCC
>NW_015167061.1:2767635-2772501 GCF_001447785.1 Gekko japonicus
CTTTGGGACGGCTGCGCTTCATACCAGCAGCAGCAGCCTGGCATTGCCTCTGCACCTGAAACGGAGGCCCTGGTGCTGGAAGAGAGCACCTTTGAGATGGTGCAGAGCAGCCTGGGCATAGAAGACTGCCACGGGACCTCCTTCCCTTCCCGGAAAGGGGCTGCTGAACTCTCTTCTGGGCTCATGGGCAAGTGCCCAGCTGTGCTTGCGCAGACACTCCTTCCGCGCAGAGAGGCTCCTCTCTGGCCTAGGTGGGGGGCAAGGGCCCGTGGCACTCCCTTGGGGAGGGCACAGCATCCGACGGACAGCTGGCGAGCTCTGCCGGACGGTCCACCCACGGCTGCCGGTGCACAGTGGCCACCCTGAGCTCCCAGAGGCCCGTAAGCCCCGTGCAGCAGTCACGGTTTTCACACGAGCCCCAACCAGCTAGAATGGGAAGCGTTGTGCATCCGCCCGTGGGGGTTACATCGGCCATGAATGGACCCGTCTTCCAGAGAGGCCTCTAGTCCTTTTCTGAAGCCAGGGGCGCCAGGGGCGCTTGCTGCATCGGCTGTCAGTGAGTCCTGCAGGTCTACCCTGCGTTGCGTGAAGGTCCCCTTCCAGCTTTCCCAGCGAACTGCCCCGCCTCAAGTGACCCCCTCATCCTTGCCTCTCTCCGGCAGGCCCCAGTTGCTGAAGAATGCCCTGCAGAGAGCGGTGGAGAAAGGCCAGCTGGAGCAGATCACCGGCAAAGGGGCTTCCGGGACATTCCAGGTTAGGAGCCAGGCCGCATTTGCCCTCCCCGGATGGGAGGCCCGGCCTGCTCTGGGAGACCTCCCACCCCACCCCACCCCCCCACCCCAGCTGATTTGCCTTTGCCCACCAGCTGAAGAAGTGTGGGGAGAAGCCGCTGCTGGGGGGGAGCCTGATGGAGGACGCCATCCTCTCTGCCATCGCAGCCATGAACGAGCCCAAGACCTGCTCCACCACGGCCCTGAAGAAGTATGTCCTGGAGAAGCATCCGGGGACAAACTCCAGCCTGCAGGGTAGGAAGGCCCCCTTCTCCCCCCGAGCTCCCGGAGGCCGAGGGACGTGGGGAACAGCTGCCCTGCCCCAACCCGACCCTCGCTGCAGCGGGGCTTCTGGCAAGGGGCCCGGGCTGCCCTGTCCCCTTGCCTGCCACGGTGGCTCCGTGACCCAGGGACAGCAGCTGCTGCTGCTTCTGAACGGTGTTTGGAAGGAAGGACCGTTGGGAGGGAGCAGACGCTTGTGCTCATGCGCACACCCCTCCCCCCCCTTTTGTCCTCTGGGCCTGCGGCTCTGCCCACGCCTCCCCGTTCTCGGGTCTTAAAATAGCTGGGTTGTGTGCGCACGGGTCCTGCGGAGAGAGCGGCGTGCTAGCCCGAATGTGCCATGTGTGCTTTGAACTCAGGCGTTTGCTGGCAAGTTCTGCAGGGTACTGGAAGCCACCAGCTCCTTCCGAGAAGCCCTTCTTTCAGTGCGGCCTCTCCTGTTTGCCGCACGAGGCCCGTGGGCAGCGGAGAGCACAGTCTGTGCCGGGATCGCTCCGGCGTGGCGCTGCCTGGCGGAGCTGCATTGGGGGAGTGAGTGGGCGGCAGCAGCAGCAGAAGCAGCCTTTTACGCAGGGAGCCTTCTATACGAGGAAGGGATGTGGAGAGAAAGGCACAAAGCCCAGGAGCCAGTTCGGACTCTAATCTGGGAGAACCGGGTTTGATTCCCCACTCCTCCACTCGCACCTGCTGGTGTGACCTTGGGTCAGTCACAAGCTCTGACAAGAGCTGTCCTTGAAAAAGAGCAGTTTCTGTCAAGAGTTCTCTCAGCCCCACCCACCTCACCGGGTGTCTGTTGTGGGGAGGGGGAGGGGAAAAGAGTCTGTCAGCCGCCCTGAGACTCCAAGTGAAGGGCTATGGGGTATAAATCCAGTCTCCTCCTTCTCCAGCGGCCAAAAACCCCAGCTCCGTGACGATGGGCCAAATTCTGACCTTGCAGCCCTTCTTGCCACCACCACCCCCCCCCCCCTCCCCAGGGATGGTTCCTTCCTTCCTTCCTTCACGTTTGCTGCGAGGGGAGCGCGGGAACCCGTCCAGTCTGGACTGTGGGGTCAGCTTCCGGAGGGGCTTTGGGGAAGGGGCCAGGAATGCTCCCGAGAGTGCACAGGCCGGCCTCGGGGCAGGAGAGTTTGGCTGGGGTGACCCCCCCCCCCCCCCCCCGGGCCCCCCCGCCCCCCCCCCCCCCCCGGGGCCCTTCCTCCTCCTCCTGTCCACATTTGGTCCTGCTCGGCTTCACGAGAGCCACTGAGCTCTTCGAATCTGGGCAGTCCTGGTTTGGGTTTTTGTTCCCTTCCTCTGTGGCACGCGCCTGTGTGTGTGCCTGGCCTTTCCTTCTGGCTCAAGGCAGCGTGGGCGGCAGAGGTGGTGGCAAAAGGTCCGGCCGGTCTGGTCACACACACCCCTCTCCTCTGCTGCTCTCTCCCCCGCCCTGCAGTCCACCTGCTGAAGAGGACCCTGCAGAAGTGCGAGAAGAATGGCTGGATGGAGCAGATCTCCGGGAAGGGCTTCAGCGGCACCTTCCAGCTCTGCTTCCCTTACTACCCCAGGTGAGGGCCACTCTTCCGGGAAAGGGCCATGGGCCAGGCGTGGAAAGGGCCATGGGGCAGGGAGGGCTGCCTGCCCCCCCCCCACGGACTCGGGGGGGGTGTCGCCACCAGAGGTGGGGGGTGCTTTCATTCATCTCAGCGTCCCCTTCCCCCAACCCCCATTCCCGGAGGAGGAGTCCGAGGAGGAGGAGTCTGAGGAGGAGGAGTCTGAGGAGGAAGAGCCCCCTCCAAAGAAAAGGTAGGAGGCCCACAGGGGTGGGGGCTGGGTCGGATTGCCGGCTGCTTCCTCGCCAGCACCAGAAGACAGCGGGATTATCCTCCGGGTTAGGCCCTTGGAGTGAAGTAGTAAAAACCAGCAGGGCTCCCTTTGAGTCTCTCCATCAAAGAGACATGGGAGAAGATGTGGGGCACACCAGGAAACCCCCCCCCCCCCCCCCCCATGTTTGCGACTCCGAGGCTGAAATCCTTTGCTCCCCTTGCAGGGTGCAGAAGCGGCCCCCGCCGAAAGCCCGGAGCAGGGCCCCTCCGGTGAAGCGGCGAGAGGCCAAGCCCAAGCCACGCAAGGCCCCTGCGGCGCACCGTGGGAAAGCCCGGCCCCCGCCCGTGGTCAAAGCCCCTGCCAAGAAAGCCAAGCCCACACACCCCCGGGCTGCTGCCAAGAAGCCCCCCCGCAGCCCCAGCAGCAGTCCCACCCCTAAGAAGCCAGTGGTCAGCCCCAGGAAGGAGGTGAAGCCCCCCGCCAAGAAGAGCAAGCCCACCATGCGCAAGTCCCTGAGGGTCAAGAAGTGAGCGCTCCTCCTCCTCCGGGTAGAGGGGGGCTGCCTTCTTGGGGAGGGCTTCCCCCCCCCCCCCGCACACACCTCGAGTTGCTTTGTATGGTCGAAACACATTTGTACCTTAGTTTGATGATGCTTACATCTTTCTCTCTCTCCTTTGTCCTCCCCCCTTCTTTGAGCTGGGGAGAAAAGCAGAAGCTCCCCGTGGAGCCTGCAGTCCCGGCCTTTCGGTGAGCTCTCTTGGTTCTGAGCCCTGCCCCCCCCTTCCTCCTGCCCTCAGAACCCATTGCCAGGAATGCAGGAGGATCCCCAGAAGCAAACACTTGTCTGTACAGGGTGCGGCTGGGCTTTGGAAGCCGGCTGCAAAGAAGATTTCTATATTTCTAGAACGTGGAAGCCGCTCCCTGGGGAGACAGAAGCCGCTGCCAAGGGGAGGCCGCCTTCCGCTTAGGGACAGGCCTCCTCTGAAAAGGGGGGGGCTGCCCCCCCTTACTTTTGTTAGCGCCTTTCGTTGTGTAGCTTAGTGGCCCTCCTTCCTCCCCCTCCCCAGGAGTCACTGTCCCCTTAAAAACCAAGCTGATATATTACAAAAAAAAAAAAAAATTCTTGAACCCACCTTTTGAAACTTGTTCTTTTTTTTTCTTTTTTTTTTAAAGAGAGAGATGAGGAATCTGAGTCTTTGTCACTTGTTGCCCCCTTTTTTAAAGGAAAAAAGCATAAGAAATGTCAGAGAATTATCTGATTGCTAACGTAGAGCCATTAAGTAAGGAACCTGCTGTTTGCTAAAATAAAAACAAGATTCCAAGGCCTGGTTGGCTGTGTCTTTGGGGACTGAAGGGAGGGGGAGGCTGTGGGGCGGCGGCTGCTGCTGCGGGGCACCTCTGGGCCAGGAGCAAGAGGCCCCAGAGACTGGCTTGGGGGCCAGCAGGCCAGAGGCGGGGGGCAGAGAGGGCAGCTGCAGGGGGGCCTCTGCTGAGAACTCGGGGCGGGAGGGGGGAGTCTCTGAAGAGCTCCCCAGCTCTGACCACCAGGGAACCACTGGGCCATCCTGGCATCACTTGCTCAGGGGCAGCAGACGGCAGTACCTGCTCACCTGTCACACAAGCCCAGAGGCGTGTGGAGCAGCGGGGTGCCATCCTTAAGGGCAGGGAACGGTCAGCAGAAAGTGGCTCTGCCACCTTGCCCTGCTTCCCTTCCGGGCTGGTGTTCTGCGGGCAGCTGCCCTGTTCTGCCTGCCTCGATGGCCCGGCTGCTCCAGTCCATCTGTTCCTCTTGGCTGGGCTCGGCTCCAGGTGTTTCATACCCAACCGGCAGCCTTTCCCCGAGGGAAGCCATCTTGCCTCTGCATCGTTTCTGGGAGGGAGGGAGGGAGGGGTCTGGTGCTGCTCCTGGGAAGCAGGTGGCTGCGGAGAGGGATGGGTGCCGGTCCCGGGCCGGCAGCCGCGGGCTCCCTCCTCCTCGGTCGCGGGCAGCCCCACAGAGGCGCGGGGGGGG
>NW_015167061.1:2772774-2790418 GCF_001447785.1 Gekko japonicus
CCCCGGGCCGGCCCCCGCGGGTGCTCCCCGGGGCGCGCGCCCGCCCGCCGGCCGAAGCAGCCATGAAGAGGCAGCCGTCGGGCGGCAGGGCTCCGGAGCCGGCGGCAGCGGCGCCCCCCGCGCAGAGGGGCCGAGTCATCTCCAAGCTGGTGGAGGTGAGGCTGCTTCGCCCCCTGGCACGGGGCGCGGCCGGGTCCCAGCGGGAGCGCTGAAGCCGCCTGCTCGCGCGGAGGCCTCGTCCTGCCTCCAGGCCGGGGGCGAGCACAGGGTTGCCATCCTCCAGCTGGGGCCGGGAGGCCTCCCGGAACGACCGCTCAGAGACTCGAGGGCACCGTACCCCGCTGAAGTCCCTCCCCAAGCCCCACCCCTCCCTCCCCCCCAGGAACTTCCCAATCTGGAGTTGACAAGCCCAGGCGGAGAGCTCTCCACGGGCCTCTTTGCCCTCACCGTCTCTCAGAACCCGTCTGGTGGCAGACTACAGCGATCACTTCCCCTGGGGGAAACGGAGGCTTTGGAGGGTGGGCTGTGGGGCCTTGTGCCCACTGAGGTCCCTGTCCTGCCCAGGCTCCATCCCCAGCCTAGATCTGGAAACCCTGCCTCCCCATCCGCCACCGGTGGCTGGGGGAGGGGGGGAGGGCGCCTGGCAAGTCTACCCCCTGCTGCGCCAGGTTTATGGTCCAGGGTGAGGCTAGAGGGGAATCAGAAGCCGGCCCCGGCAAAGGTGGAGGTGGGAGGCCTCCTGGGACACGGGGGGGGGCAGGGCAGCACACCCCAAGGGCCTCCGCCACACAGAGCTTGCAGAGAGTCCGCTGGAGCCAAGCGCTCAGGGGTCGCTGGGAAGAGTTAGCCTGAACTGGGGGTGGGGGGCCAGGGATGCTGAGGGAAGGCCTCTCCCGCGCCTCCCCTTTGCCAAGCCCAGGTGGATGTCACCTGGGAGGTCTGGAAGGGACTTGGGCTTCCTGGCGTGTTCTTCACGGTCCCCCACCCCCGACCTTTGCACACACAGTACGTGGGCTCATTCCTTGTTGAGGACTTGGAGCTTCAGCAGAAGGTGCAGACCATCCATCAGCAGCTCCAGTGCCTGAAGGTGAGAACAGGGTGCCTTGATGCCTCTGAGCAGGTGCAGAGTGCCTGTACTTTAGCGGCAGAGCCGGGGGGGGGAGACTTCAGCTGTTGACCCTCCATGTTTCAGGAAGCCAATCCGCCCGCTCCCCAGGCTCCCTGGCAGGGGTCAGGTCTCTCCCGAGCCTTACAGCCTGGGATGGCTTAAGATGCCCAGGGCTGAAGGTGTCCCTTCCTGCACGCAAAGCAGGTGCTCTCTGACACAGAGCCACCCCCCCCCCCCCCCCCCCGTGAAGCTGCCTTGAGCAGAATCCAGCCCTTGGCTCATGGAGGAGGACCGGCAGCCGCTCTCTGGGCTCGCCGGCTGGGGACTGCTGCCTGAGGAGGCCCTTCCACTGGAGGTGGTGCCAGGGCTGTGGCCCCCCTGGACCTCCTCCTTGTACCCCTGAGGCAGTCCACCTCCTCACCCCCTCTTGGGGCTTTGCTTCTTCGGGGAGAGGCCTGTGGCTCACTCATGTCCTGTCCCCCCTCCCGGATGCAGGAGTGCCCCAGGCGACGGCCCGTCATCCTCAAGTTCTGCCTGCAGGGCCTGAAAATGTACAGCACAGAGGGAGAGGTAGGTGGTGTGGTCGCAGGCGGGTCTTGGCTTGTGAGGCCAGCTGCTCCTCCACGGATGAGCCAAGAAAGGAGAGGTCACTGGAGCAGAAGCCAAACGGGCAGGGCTCCTGGCAGTGTGTGTGCCTCTGTCTGTGTGTGTCCCTTTTGCTCTCCGCCCCGCCGGCTGCACAGTCTTCTTCTGAGGATCAAGGAGGGGGCAGGGGGCGGGGGGGTGTTCTTCAGCCACAGCCTCTGAGCAGGGCGGGTGGGGTGCGGTGTGTGTGTCAGTTTTTGCTGTGGTCGCAGGTGGCTCTTCTCTCCCCACCTCAGGCTCTGCTCATGGCCCATGCCTTGAAGCGCATCCTCTACAGCACCTGGACACCCGCCGACTGTCAGTTTGCCTTTCTGGCCCGCAATCCGTTCGGCCCTCCCGGGAAGTTATTCTGCCACGTGTTTGTGGGCAGCGAGCCCAGCGAGGTGGGCAGGCAGGCGGGGGCCAAGAGGGTGTACCTGGGGCTCTTGGGCTTGTGACCAGTGTGGGAGTCCTGGCCTCGCTTCCCTGTGTGCTGGGACTGTACCCCAGGGTGCCAAAGGAGAGGCGTGTGCATTCGAGGGGGGCATTTCTCCCTCTTGAGAAACGCTGCGTGTCCCATCTGCAGGTGCCATAGCACAAGAAAACTAGGCAGCCCGCGCTGTGCCATGCTTCGAGTAACTCTGTGATACGGAAGTGGTTCTCTGGAGGTGGGAGAGGCAGAGAACAGGTCTGGGGGGGGTGTCACTAGTTTTTCTAACTGATGGGGGGAAAGTGCTGACTGCCCCTCCCCAGTAGAGAACGGCCCTGCAGTAGGGAGGCCAGTCTCAGCCGCTGCCAAGCTACGCAGCAGAAACATGTTGGCGATGCCCCCTGCCTTTCCTGCCCCCCCCCAGGTCCAGACGCTGCACTTGCTGCTCTGCCGCTCGTTCCAGCTCCACTACCTCCTGCTGCACCCTGAGGAGCAAGACTGGGCCCCCAGCAGCTCTGCCCCGAGGAGGGAGCCCGGAAGGCTCCTGGGAGCCCCCTCTCTGGAGAGCCGCGTGGTGTGGGAGTCTCTCGGCCCGGAGGAGGTCTCACAGAACGTCAACGCCCTGGTCTCCTTCCGGAGGCTGCCCTGCCCGGCTGACTTTGGCTCCTCCGTCAGTGTGGTAAGCGGGGGGGGGGGGGCTCTTCTGGGAGAATCCTTTGCCTGCTGGGTCTGGGGTGGCCTCCCGCACACAGCCCGGACAGACGGGCACCCTCCCTCCCTCCCTGTGAGTTTTGAGGAAGGTGGCTGGGCTTGGAAGCCAGGCTCCTGGAGCCAGCTTTGCAGTCGGTGGCAGGGACATTGCAGTGTGCTCGCAAGCCACCTGGGGCCCAGTGGCAGGTTATAGATATACGCGAAATGAGCTGTGGGTCATAATGGGAAACAGGTCCTGCTGCCCGGAGGCATTCCGCCAAAGCTTGCAGACGGGCCGAGGGGCAGTGTGTGTGTGTGTGTGAACACTTCCCTGCCGCCGCCTCTCTTCCTGCCTCTCCCTCCTGACTTGTGTCCCCAGAGAGAGAGGCTGGATTTGGAGGAGAGGAGCAGCCTGGGCAGCTCTCGGCCCGGCAACCCTTACTGCTCCCCGATCCTGGTGCGCAAGAAGGCCATCCGCAGCAAAGTCCTCCGCTCCGGCGCCTATCGGGGCTGCACCTTTGAAGCTCAGCTGCAGCAGAGCGCCCGGGAGATGGGTGAGCAGTCCGGGGCGGGGGGGGGGGGGGGGGGGGAGCTGGAGGAGCCTCCCCTGTTCGTAGCCATACCTTTCTTACTTTTCTGCCTGATAAGTCCTCTGTCACTCTTTGGGGCCTCCACGGGAAGTGCCCACCACACTGGGGTTGCGTTTCTTGGCGTCAGCAGGGCGGGCCGCTGCTCTCTGACCGCTTGTAGTGTCCAGCATCCTGCCCCAATGGATCAGGCCCCTTGTAGGCCCTCAGACCTCTCTCAGATGCAGCCCACAGATGCAGTCCCTGGCAGCTCCCACAGCTTGTCGCCAACATCTGGCGGCCCGGTAGTACTGCTCCTCTGACCCCTGGGGCCGGCACCCCTTTTTTGCAGAGTGGGCTCTGCTGCTCTTCCCTTTGCACGAGAAGCGCCACCCCCACCCCGCTTGGCATCCTTCTCCTGTGCGCAGCAGAGCTTCCCCTGGGTGGCTCACCCTCTGGGTGCCCCACGCTCTGACTCTGCCCCCTCCCTGCTTTCCCCCCCTGGCTGCAGTGCACACCAGCGGCGATGGCAGCGCGAACAGAGGCAGCCTGGCTTACTTGCCTGACAGCGAGAGCAGCCTGATGGAAAACGTCTGGTCTTTTGCGGGGATCGACAGGTGAGCAGCGCCTGCCTCCGTGTGCCCCCCTTCCAGGGGGCCTCCGAGGTTGGCCGAGAAGATCCAAGGTCAGGGGGCAGCACCCGGGCTGGGGGTCAGAAGAAGGTCTACCACTCTCTCTCCATGGCCCTGATGGAAGCCACCCGACGGTGCTCTTGGCCGATGACTCTCTCTGAGGGGGGGCTGCCCGCCTCTCCCCGGTTCCCTGCATCCCTCTCTCCCTTCCCTTTCCCAGGGAAGCTGGACTGGCCTTGCTCAGGAATGACGTTCTGGGCGCCTTCCTTCTCTGGGCAGAGCTGGGCTCTTCCAATCAGTGGTGTCTTATGGTGAGGACGAGGTGTGGAGTCATTCCGTACCAGATCTACAGGAGCCAGCTCGGGAAGTATTCTGTTGAGGTAAGACCCGAGAGGTGGGGAGGCGGCTCTGTGCCTCCCGTCAAGCCCACCGTGGGTTGAGGAAATAGGCGTTAACAATCCCTGCCATATGAGGTGATCATGACAGTGGCTCAAGGGAGGAACGGGTGGGTCTTATGGAATTAACCTCTGACCGCCAGGGCTGGGAGGCAGCATCGGGGGAAGCCTCGGCCTCTATGGGCTGTCTGTTGGTCACCCTGTGACACGGGATGCTGGACTAGATGGAACTTGTCTGGTTATCACCTTGGCCCAATGGATGTGGGTAAGCAAGTTATTAGGAGCTGGATATAATCAGAAGAGTTTTCGGCTAAACATTAGAAAGAACTTCCTGACAGAGCAGTTCCTCAGTGGAACCGGCTTCCTCGGCAGGGGGTGGGCTCTCCTTCTTGGGAGGTTGTCAAGCAGAGGCTGGATGGCCAACTGACACAGCACTGCTGATTCTGTGAACTGAGGCAGATCATGAGAGGGAGGGCAGGAAGGGCTGCCTCAGAACTTAGTTCTCGTGGCCCTTTCTTATACCCCCAGGGGAATGCCAATTGCCACTTTGGGGTCAGGAAGCAACTTTTCTCCAGGCCAGTTTGGCTGGAGAACCTGGAGGGTTTTTTTTTGTCACGTTCTGGGCATGGAGCAAGGGGTCACTGGGTATGTGTGTGTGAGTGTGGGGTATTTGTGAATTTCCTGCCTTGTGCAGGGGGTTGGACTAGATGACCCTGGAGGTCCCTTCCAACTCTTAAGATTCTATTACTCTGTAATGGAAAAATAAAGATCAGCTTGTACCCTTGAGACCAGGCAGAGAGTGTTTCAGGTCCAAAGTATAAAATGTAGGTTCTCTCCTTTAGGGCCCTTGTCTCCTACCTTCTTTCCCCAAGCGACTCCTACATCTCACCAGTGTTCCCTCTAAGCTGAGTGTGAGCTAGCTCAGTTTTTTAGCCTCCGGCTCACAGTTTTTTGTCTTGGCTCAGGGAGGATGGATCCAGAGCAAACTAATTTATGCAGTAGCCAAATCGCTTGCTCACAACTTTAATGCCAGTCGCTCACAAAGTAGAATTTTTGCTCACAAGACTCCACAGGTGAGAGGGAGCATTGCATCTCACTCATCTAACTTCTCAGAATTCTACAGCTGAATGTTCTCAGCCATTAGAACATGCAGCCTCTAACATCATAGCGGTACAGCTGGTAGTGGAGCTTGACTACAGAGACAGCAAGTTTTCAACTTGTTATTTCTTCTCCCCTTCCCTGCTTGTTTTTTAATTGAAGCACTTGAATGTGGAGTTCCCCAGTATGGAAGCCCTGCTGGATCATTACTCTGGGATGAAAGGGGGCCTCTTCTGCTCCTTGGCTGCAGGCCGGGCACACCATTGCTATGAGGAACAAGATTATTCAGCAGAGAATGAATGGAGAGAGCAGAGTCGCTCGCAGGCCTCGTGGCTATTTGGTCCCAGTAAGTCTCTGGCGGTCCAGCAGGAACTGGGCTAACACTTGGCAAAGGGACTCCTGGATCATCATTTGCATCATCCACGTAGAACCGTACAGACTGTTTTGTGGTATATCCAAGCTGCATCACGCTTTCCTCTTTCTGGCTAGCCGTGTGGTTCTGGTGTGGTACAGATCCTCCGTGGTGTGGGTCTAGTTTCAGCTTAGTAGAATATGAATGTCCATCGCAAACTTGTCTTAACCCTTCTAGCCAAAGGCTTCCAGCACCTCACCGCCATCTCTGGGCAGTAAGGAGTGGTCAACACCCTCTTCATTGTTCTAGTAATTCAGGGAAAGATATCATGTTAACCTCAGCTGTAGAAGATTCATCATCACTGATTAATTACTTTTGGTAAGAATAATTCTCAAGGCTTGTGGTTATAGTAAGCTTTCTCTCTCAGCCAGTTCATACGTTTGCCTTTAAGCCCTACCCTTATATTTTTAAATTGGAGTATGAGAAGGAGCAATAAAAGACAATCTGTAAATTAATATACATTGACGCATCCGTTCTAGAAGGGTATTCAGATTAGTCTGTTGCAGGAAAACACCATGAGTCTTATGATACCTTATGGATTTGTAGTATTTCATTACATCCATTAGTTTCCAGAGCCTGCCTTTTGGGGGGGGGGGGGCATGTGCAGAATAAATGCAGAAACGTTCCTTCCATACAAATGAAAAGGTTTAAAGGATGCTGTGAAGAGTCACATTTATTCCAAAGTGTCCCCCCCCCCCCCCCCCGAAATGTTTGTGGCTTATCCTCTTGTGGCCTCTGGCGAGGCTGATAGGTGCCTGCCTGCCTGCCTGCTGTCAGGTTTCATTTGCAAGAAATGTCATGTGAGCATGCTCATATTTATTAACCATATGAAGTAATGCTGCTGTTTAAAGTACTTATATTTAAAATATGTTTATTTGTAGCCTGCCTTTCTCACAGGGACTCAAGGCAGATTACGTAGAGTCAAACTGTGCAATAGGAGTGGAATAACAAGAATTAGAAACAATGCAAAAACAAGGCCAAAAACAAGGCAGGCAGCAGACACGAGGTCTCATAAACAATGCAAGGAGGTGTGGAAATGGAATTACGGATGTAGAAAGTAACGGCAGTCAGAGCGAGAGGACCATGGACGGCGATCATGTCGCTTGCGTAAGAGTGGCGCCCTCGGCTCCCTTATCTTGGCGGCCTTAATGGATTCCCTCCGGAGCCGCCCTGGCTCTTTCCGGCGGTCTGACCTCCCCAGGAGGCCCAGGCTGCAGCCGAGCGCTGGTTCCGAGCCCCACGAGAGGGGGCCCCGCCTCTGCGCTGCAGACGGAAGCTCCCCCTTAGGGTTGCCACGGCCTCCAGGTGGGGCCTGGGGATCTCCCGCTTTGCCAACTGATCTCCAGCCGGCAGAGACCAGCTCCCCTGGAGGAAACGGCCCCAAACCCCGCCCTCTCCCGGCTCCAACCCCACCCCCCCAAAGTCTCCAGGTGTTTTCCAGCCCAGACCTGGCAGCCCCTCCTCCCGTGGGCGGGGCGTCCCGCCGCTGTATTTGTGCTCCGAAATAAAGGCTTTCAACCCGCGTCTGTCTGCCGCGTCTGCTCTGAACGGGGGGGGGGGGGGGGTCACCGCCGCCGTAGTTTAAAAAAAATCGTTGGGCGCCTCAGTTGCCGCGACAACGGTCAGTCTGGCCGTCGGGTGTTTTTTACGTCAGATCCCGTCCGGCCCAAATCGGATTGGTCGCCACGAGCCAACAGAGAGCGGGGATTGGTCGCAGGCAAAGCGAGCCCCGATTGGCTAAAGAACTTCCCCTGAGGCCATGGGGGAGCGGGGCTCGTGGCACAGGAGCTGTCCCCCTCTGATTGGCTCCCGTGGCGCAGGAGGCGGGCTTGGCAGGAACTCGGCTCGGCCGATTAGAGGATGGGGCTTAGCCCCGCCTGCAGAGGGGGCGGTGTTGTTCTCTGATTGGTGGGCCCCGAGAGCGGCGCTTCCGAGAGGGAAGGCGGAAGATGGCGGCGGCTGCTTCGGCGTGGCTGGCGCTGACGGCGGCCGTGGCCGTGCTGGGCCTGGCCCGGGCGGCGGCGGCGACGGTGGGCGGCGGGTCCCGCACTCTGGTGCTGCTGGAGAACATGAACCTGAGGGACACCCACTCGCTCTTCCTGCGCAGCCTGGCCGGTGAGGGAGGGGGGAGGCGGCGGCGGCCGCCTCCGACGCGCCCCGAGGCAACCCGGGACTCAGGCGGACCCCCGGGCGGCGGAGTGGGCGGAGGGGTCCGCGGCCGCCTCTCGGACCACCTGCGGGCGAGTCGTGGCTGCTCTGCGTGCGGAAAGCCGGAGCCCTCGGCCGGCGCGGTTGCTTCGTAGCCGCTGCTCGTTGGGACATACGGCCCTAAGAGAGAAGCCCGCGTTGGATCGGGCCAGTGGCCCCTCCGTGCCGCACACCAGGGGACACCTCAGGGGGTCCGGGCGAGCCTGAGCCGGGCGAGTCCCTGCGGGAGGCAGCCGCCCTGCTTTCTGAGAGGGAAAGCCCCGCCGCCCTTGGGCCTCGTGGGCGCACCGACCCTGCGGCCGCTCCCCAGTCTCCCGTTACGCTCTGCAGAGCAGACTCCACTGGGGAGGCCCGGCCTGGAGGAAGCCCGCCTAGCCTCGAGCAGGGCCCCTGCCTGGTGGAACGGTCTCCCGAGTGAGAGCCAGGCCCTGCGGGACTTAATGCGGAGATGTCCGGCCGGGGCTATGGTCGTGGCGGCGGGGGCCTAGACCGTATGGGCCTCCTCTGCTTTGGCTGGCTGGCTTTGCTGCCATCATGCCATCCAGGGCTAATCTCATCTGCCGCGCCCACTCTCAGATTAGCTGTGTCTACCTGTAGGCACACATAGGGCGCCTTGGAGTAGATGGACAATTGCTGCCATGTCCGTAGTGTAGATTCTGACATTGATTTTAAAGTGTTTGTTATGTTTTAATTACATTGAGCTTATGCTGTGGTAAACTGCCCCGAGCTTGCTTGCAGGGAAGGGCAGTCTAAAAGCCCTATAATACTGGAAATAAATTTGAGTCACTCTTTGCTCTCCACTCTCTAGCTGTCCAGCTTCCTTTTTGACACGTGGCGTCCAGAACTGCCCACAGTATCCCAAGCGGGGCCTTGTGCTCTCTGGCCGTCATTCATTGTTGTCACCTTTGACTGGCTGAGTGGTCCTCCTGAGTCTCAGGCAGAGAAAGAGTCCTGTGATCCGTGCTGTCCCTGATCTTGTGACAGAGGCTGAACTTGGGATTTTCAGGCTAGAAGCTAGTGCAGTACCTTTGAGTCATCCTTCCAAAAGTCTGAGAGTGTACATCATCCCCTTTGTCCACCTACATGGCTGTCTGTCCTGAGTTGTTCCCAGCACCTCCAACCAGAGAGCTTTTAGCTGGAGAGACTGCTAAGGATTGAGCCTGAGACTGACCTTCCGTGTGCAAAGCAGGGGTTCATTCATTGAGCTCTGGTTTCTGCAAATGAAGCTGTGAAAGGAGTCGGACCATTGGTCTGCTTGCCACCTCTGCCAGGCAGTACCCTTCTAGTTGTTGTTCAGTCGCACAGTCGAGTCTGACTCTTCGCGACCCCATGGACCAGCTCCCGCCAGGCCCTCCTGTCTTACCCTTCTAGGGTCTTAGGCAAACAAAGGTTTTTCACCCACCACCTGAGAGCCTTTTAGACAGAGATGACCCAGTTGAGAGCCTCGAGGTGTGACACACGGACCCGTGCCAGAGGCTGCACTCCGCTGTCCCCCATCACCAGAGCCAGCCTTCTGTGCCTGTGAAAACAGTACCTTTCTTCCTCCACTCTGTTGACTCTTGCCTGAAAAGCAGGATCCCAGGGGGAGCAGAACTCTGGCTTGTGGGGCAGGTCTTCCATTCAGCACTTTGTGCTGTATAAGCTGTAATTAGTATTTATTCAATGCATTCTTGAGTGTGGTTTCTGGCAGACTGGTGGACTGATGTTATCTTCTGCCTGATCTCTCCTTGCTCACTGCTTTCCATGTGTTTTTCCTCCCTACCCCTTTACATCTAGACAGGGGCTTTGATCTAACCTTCAGGACTGCTGATGACCCAAGCCTGTCTCTCATCAAATACGGAGAGTTCCTGTATGACAACCTGATTATATTTTCTCCATCTGTAGAAGGTAAGACAGAGTGTTCACACGAATCATGGAATGTATAGAAGCCAAGCTTTTGAATGCTCATAATGCGCACGTAGGAGAACTGTGTGGGGCTTTCATTGTTCTTGTTCTACAAACTGGGAAGTGTAATGCTGCTTAGGAAGTGTGTTGACATGTCCTTGCAGGATTCCAACAAACACTTGAAGGTGAGAGGTTTATTTGTCTCCTTTTGTTTTTTCATTTCTCCTGAAAAACATAATTTGTGAGTTTTACTGTGGCGGAAAGCTGAATCCCTGCTGTTTGTTTATGTCTGTGGGGCAGATGTGTGGCCCAACTGCAGAATGTGCCTGCTGGCAATTTTGTGTAATAAACCTTAAGCACCACGGATGCTTCATTTCAGAGTTTGGTGGCAACATCAACGTGGAGACTATTGCTGCTTTTATTGATGGAGGTGGGAGCGTTCTTGTGGCTGCCAGTTCAGACATTGGTGAGTACTGTTTGCTGATCCAATGGCCAAGAGGATCTTTAGTTGGGAAGACAACTTAGGGAGCCATCCTAAGCAGGCCTAATTGGAAGTAAGGTAATTAGAAGAAATGAAGATAGGCATACATGCACGTCCCTTGGGTGATTAAGGAGACCAAACGTAAGAAGTTTCAGAGGGACTATGAGGAGGACAGAGTCTGTACCTTGGCAAATGGCACCAGGAAAAGTCTGAAAAGAAAGTAACACTACTATCAGTGCTGGTTTTGAGATAGACCGAAGTGAATCTGGGGAGGAAATAATCTCCACGATTTCTGCTAGGTGTAATCCATATAAATCGAGTGCCTTCCTGCCTAACACCTCCAATAGCACACAATTTTTTAGACAGAGTAGGCAAAAAACAGGTAAAACCAGAGTCAAGGATATCACATGGGAAGAAAATACAGAAAACCCACAGGTAGTGAATCTATCCAGGAGACATTTCTCTGAACTGCAAGTTTCAGTTCTTAAAAAAGGATTCTGCTTTGTTCCCACCTCTAAACATGATGAATTTAAACATATAGTAGAGATACAGCATCTGTTCAAGAAAATCAGATCAGCTGGTTATTTTAAGAACAGTTTAGACCCTGGGAAAGGACCATTTACAAAGTTTAACCCCCCACCCACACCCACCCTGTTTTTCATCCTAATTGGAAGTAAACCCCATTTTATTGCTCTTTGGTTTCCATCTTGCCCTGTCTTGGACAGAGATGCTCACCCAGCAGGGTAGCCATATTAATCTGTTTATTTATTTATTTATTTTGGGATTTATATCCCGCCCTACCCATACGGCCCAGGGCGGCAAACAAGCGGCAACGCCGGAGATAAAACATAAATTACTTTAAAACCTTAATAAATACAAACTAAAATGGTGCTCTACAATTCATTTTAAAAGTTGTGTTGTGATGAAAACAAACGAGCCTTGTGGCCGGCTTGATGAAACAGGAGCTTCCGTTACCAGAGCCGAAGCCGTTGGGCAGAGGTATTGGCTGACTCCTGTTTTGTTGAAGCTGGATGGAAACCTTAGAAGGTAGACAGGTGTGGCCAGTCTCCCTCCGCTGCCTTTCTTCTGGGGATCTTGTCAAATTATGATTCACCAGAGCTATGAAGCACGGCTGCTGAATGTGGATTTTACCTTTTCCCCCTTCGGCTGACAACTCTGATCTGAGAAGGCTAAGCCAGGGCCTCTAAAGAACGGCACACCCTAGGAGAGGAAATAGTCTCAATCTTTGCCTGGACAAGACTTTGGAGCCTGCTGCCTCAAGAGATTTCCCGTAGTACAATGGCCTTTCCATTGTGAGGGCAGGATACCCATTCTGTAAATAAATACTAATGACATGGGAATGGTTGTTTTTTTCCTCCCCAGTCCTTCGTTTTTGTTTTTTTGGCTATGCATCGATTATCTCTGAACCCTGAGCAGAGCTTTCCTGTGAGGCCGGCGGGTGCTGTGGCTGGCAACTCCCCTTTCTGGGCCCTTAACCAGTTATGATGCTGCTCTGATTCCTAGGCGACCCTCTTCGAGAGCTGGGGAGCGAGTGCGGGATAGAGTTTGATGAGGAGAAGACAGCTGCCATAGACCACCACAACTACGACGTGTTGGACCTGGGCCAGGTGGGTGCTGGGCAAGGCAGCGTGATGCAAAACCTGGGGGGGGGGGGCTGGGGGCGGTCGCCTGTTTCCTGCAGGGTGGAGGTGACGCGACTCTGCCAGGCTTGGCCCGGGACTGAAACAAGCCGTGGACGGTAATGTGGAGGCCTGGCGGGCAGGTCTGGCAGGAAGAGCACCACAGACAGAAAGCTCATTGGCCCCTTCAGCTAGCAAGCGGGGACTGGGGGAGGGCTTGCCGTTTGGCACCCCAGAGCTTAGCTGAAAAGCAGCCCCACCGGCTGAAACCCTCTGCCCGACGGGACACAAGCTCTAAGCAGCTCCCCCCCCCCCCCCCCCCACCCCCCCCCATTGTGGCAGACTCCGAAAATCTCCTGAAGGCTCCGACGATTGTGGGGAGAAGGCCGCTGAACCCCGTCCTCTTCCGGGGAGTCGGGTGAGTCTCCTGGGCTGGAATCCCTTCGGACTTCACTCTGCCTGGAGGGCAAACCAGGCCCATTCCCTTTGTGAACGTGCACATTAAGGGCTCCGTCAGAACCCCTCTGGGCTGATGTTGGGCATTGCGTCCAGAGCTCTGTGAAGAGCTGTCCTTGGTCCATCCCCAAGGGAGGGCGGTGTCGCCTTGCCAGGACTGCGATGGGCTCAGCCCCGTGTTGGCTGCTGGACGTCGTCTTCCTCCTGCTGGTTTCCATTCATTCAAGGAACACTTTCTGCACAGGATGGTGGCTGACCCGGACAACCCTCTGGTTCTGGACATCCTGACTGGCTCCTCAACCTCGTACTCCTTCTTCCCCGACAAGCCCATCACGCAGGTGTGGCACGCGCAGGGCCCCTGGAGAGGACGCTCGCGCTCCGGCCGAGTTCCGCTCCCTGGGTGGGAGGGCAGTGGGGGGGGGGCTTCCTGCAGGGTCCTGTGCTGGGCAGACCTTTCCCCCCCAGGGTGCTGCTGCCGCCAGTGTTGGTGGCTGCAAGTAGACCTGGGCTGATCCAGGGTGTTCGCGTCTGATGGTTCTTTTCTGCACTTCTTGCTGGTTTTAATAATAGGGATTGTCACTTTATGAGTATATGGCTGAAGATATCTGTTTCCTGGGTTTTTGAAGGCTCCCCAAAAACCTACTGGGTTGAGCGTAGCAATCTTTACTCCCCCTCCCTGTCTCGTTTTATTAAGAGGATGTGGTGCAGAGTTTCATTACTGGGGATGGATGGGTGGGGCGGAGCGGAGGCTGCTTTCTCTGAGCCTGCTGCCGCCCGGTAACTATGTCCCTGTCTTTCTGTAGTACCCTCATGCTGTTGGGAAGAACACGCTCCTGATTGCTGGTCTCCAGGCCCGAAATAACGCCCGTGTCGTTTTCAGTGGCTCCCTGGATTTCTTCAGTGACGCCTTCTTCAACTCTGCTGTTCAGAAGGCCACGCCAGGCTCTCAGAGGTACTTGAGTTCCAAAGTGCTGCCTTCTGTGCCAAAGAAATGTGTCTGTCTGGCCCAGTTCCAGCTCTGCCAGGAGAACCTTTATTAGGAGCAAGACTAGTTGGCGTATTGGCACGCTGGGAGCAAAGATCCATGGCTGCCACATCTTTGGTCCTCCTGAGGGAAGGAGGCTTCTTCTGAGGTTTCCTGTTCCCCTCCTCCTCTTGTGTTATTTAGGTACCCCCAGACGGGGAACTACGAGCTGGCCGTTGCCTTGTCCCGCTGGGTGTTCAAGGAAGAGGGCGTCCTTCGGGTTGGAGAGGTGTCCCACCATCGGGTGGGGGAGACAGCGCCCCCCAGTGCCTACACAGTCACTGACTTAGTGGTGAGAGTCCTGTGTCTGTCCTCCGGGGGCAGGAGGGAACTTCGTAAGTATTTCATTGGCTCCTGCCATGCCAATGGTTCTCCTCTGTCTTGCAGGAATACAGCATTGTAATTGAAAAGCTCTCTGATGGCAAGTGGATCCCCTTTGATGGGGATGACATTCAGCTTGAGTTTGTCCGCATCGATCCGTTTGTCAGGACTTTCCTGAAGAGGAATGGTGAGCTGCCATTTTGCCTTCCTTTGTACCATAGACCAGCCTGTGATGACCTCCTATTGGGGAGGACTAGGCTTCTCTTTAAATTAAATAGGTAGTTCTGGCTGCCACCAGGAATTTTCTAAATTCCAAATCCACTCTCAGCTTCTTATGTTGGTATTGTGACCCAGGGTCTAGGCTTTCAAGGGTCTCTGTGGTCCTGAGGAATAATTGATATGACTTCTGGGATTAATTTAAATAAGAGAGGATTTATTGAAAGGGGAACAAAATAAGAAGTTGGTTGTTATGTAACTGGTTGGGAATAAGGTTCCTGTAAATGAGCTTGTCAACTGTATCACTTTAATACACATATACTGATCCTTCTCGGATCCCACACAGATTCTTTCACCTCTCTCACTGATTGAATTTCCACTGAACAACTTCAGCTGCTTTTTTTCAACTGTCTTTCCTAACTCTGACTTTCATACATAACTTTCATAACTGACTAACTGACACTCACAAAGATCCACTTTAAAAACTCCTCCCACAGTCTCTCATCCTCCAATCACAGCACACTTCTCTCTCAATCACTGCACTGCAACCAAACATTTAAAGAGACACACACACTCTTAAAACAAGGAATCGTTACACAGCCTCGCACAGAAAATCCACAGTACCCTTAAAATACTAAACTACCTGGGAGGCCCCTGTGGTATTCATTTTGGGGCACACCAGTGGTCCCAAACATATAAAGCCACCTTATTTGTGGCTGTTTGCAAAAGTGTCCCTGCCTGGGCGGTGGCAGGGAGGGATTCTATGGGGCTGCAGCAAACAGGTGCAAATGGGAACTTGTAGCTGAGCTCAGGAGTCACAGTTCCTGATGGCAAGTGTTGACACACGCGTGCAGACACACACACCCGCCACTAGGTACCACTGGCTCCTGTATGAATATGTGAACCAGTCCTGTCTGGCGCAGGAAAGCTACCTCTTAGGCGGCTTAGCTGCGAAATGGGTTCGTGATGAAGAGGGGTGGAGACCGCAGCAGGAGCTGTGAGCCACTGAAGCTGCCGCCTTCTGCTTCAGGAAGCCCAGGGCTGGGCTAGCTTGGATCAGGGTCTGTCAAGGGGTAGCTCCCGGGGGGCATGCTTGGGTTCCTTATGCTGCCGCAGTACGTTACCATAAAGGCCAACATGTGCTTGGCTCCTAGGAGGCAAATATAGCGTCCAGTTCAAGCTCCCCGATGTCTATGGAGTATTCCAGTTCAAAGTAGATTACAACCGCCTGGGCTACACACACCTCTACTCATCCACACAGGTAAGCAACGCGGCTTGGGTCTTGTTTTCCTGGAGAGGGGGAAAGATGGCCCTTCAGCCCAAGTCACTCTTGCCTTCTTACCTTTTCAAGAATCTCCTGGACCGCAGGGTAATAAACCAGGCTCATCAGGGAGACCACCAAGGAAGTTCAGTGTTCCTATGCGGAGGCAGGCAGTGACCAGATGCCTTTGTTCGCCTCTTGCCTTGAAGACCCCACGGCCCGGCTATCAGTTGGCTGCGCCTGGGTGGCACTTTACCTACCTTAAAATTGCACCCGCGGAATAGCTAAAATACACGGCCATGGCTGGCTTAAAATGCTGAATGGGTGAAGGCAGAAGAATCAGGACTGCCTTGTTGCCTGCCAGAATGAGGCCGCTACGGCTGGGCTCAGGCCTTGCCCGGAAGGAGGTCCCCCGCCAGCAGGGCCACAGCCGAGATCGGTTCTAGGACAGAGTCCTCCAGGGAAGGGATGTTGAGCACACCCCTCTCCCCAGCAGACCTGTGACGAATGTATTTACACCACCTTTGAGGAAATTTAAATGCTGCCTCCCTGGGGAGCTGTTTAGGGCACTTCAGTGAGTACAAAACCATTTAGACAAGCCAGGGGGCAGGGAAGCAGCAAGCAGATAAGATGATGAACGCTCAAGACAGAAGAGTCCATAAAACAGCTAACGGAGAGAGACCCCTTAGGCCAGGTGCTTGGCCGTGTCCCACAGTGTAAATGCCGTGTGCGCTAAAGCTGTTCCTCAGTCTCTAGGGGTACAGTGCAAGAAGGCAGCCCCGGGGGGAGTGTGGTTCCCTGCAGCTCCTGTGGGGCTCGGCTTGATGACTGTTTAAGATACCTGAGGTCAGCTTGGGGGTACATGCAGAGGGGGAGGAAGGGGAGAAGAGATGAGACACGCACACACGCACGTGCACACACAGAGCTGGGGGTTGGTGTCTTCTGGCGCCTTGACTTCTCCTCTCCCCTGCCAGGTGTCTGTGCGCCCCCTCCAGCACACGCAGTATGAGCGCTTCATCCCGTCCGCCTACCCTTACTACGCCAGCGCCTTCTCCATGATGGTGGGCCTCTTTCTCTTCAGCATCGTGTTCCTGCACATGAAAGAGAAGGAGAAATCGGACTGAGCAGCCACACAAGGGTGCTGCTGGAACTGCGGCCTCGGGGGGGGGGGGGGGGGATTCCTGCTTCCTTTCTTTGTTCTTCCTCTTCCCAAATAAAAGCAGCCTCCCCCCTCCTCACCCTCGTTTTGTGTTCCTTTGGGGGGCTGGGAGGGGCAGCAGCAGGGGCCCCCCTCACCTGGCAGGGTCAAGGCCAGGGAGTGGGCGGGGCTGCTGGCGGTTGCCCCGCCCTGTTCCAGAGGGAGCCTCTGGGGCGCCCCAAGCGGGAGGTGGCGTCACATGACAGTGAGGCGGGGCCCGCGCGGCGCCTGGGGGCGGGGTTTGGCGCCGGTCCTCTGCGCACGCGCAGAGCAGCGCTCGGCGTTTGCGACGCCCTCCCTCCCTCCGGCCGTCAAGCGCGCCTGCCTGCCTCGCTGCCTTCCGGTCGGGGTTGGGGGCGCGCACGCGCGGGGGGCTGCCTGGCTGGCGGGCGGGTCGGCCTGAGGCGGCGGCGGCGGCGTGGAGGAGGAGGGGGCCGGGCCGGGGGCGCCGCGATGCTGCTGACGGTCTTCTGCCTGCGGCGGGACCGCTCCGAGCTGACCTTCTCGCTGCAGGTGGACGCCGACTTCGAGCTGCAGAACTTCCGCGCCCTCTGCGAGCTCGAGTCCGGCATCCCCGCCGCCGAGAGCCAGGTCAGAGCGCCGCGCCAACACACACACACACACACACACAGGCACCCATCGACCCAGTCGCCAAACCAGACGCGGCTCTCCTACCTTCGCTTCTCCCTCGACCTCTCCTCGACGGAGTCGCGTCCAACCCAAACGGCGCCGTCGGATGCTCGGACGACCTTCCCTGTCTGTCTGTCTGCTGGGTCCGGCGCTTCTCTGACGTTAGTGTTCTTCTCCTCTCTCTTTCACACACACACGCACCCCTCCTCCCCAAGACTTGATCCGACTTGGATTCAATTCAGGCTTCTTCTCCCAGCATCACTCAACTCTGGACAGCAGCAAAGCGGTGATTTTGGGGGAGGGGGGGGAGGAAGATGGAAAATGAAGGGGGGGGGAGCTTTTGCTCTCTCTCTCTCTCTCTCTCTGCCTC
>NW_015167061.1:2791089-2791327 GCF_001447785.1 Gekko japonicus
CCCCTGCTTCCGGCCGCCCTGCTTCCCGACACTTTGTGGAGGGGCCGGCCAGAGGCCTGTCTTGCTGCGCCGCCCACCTCCGGCCTGGCTTCCTCCCCCCCCTCCTCCCCCCCCTGGTGGCCACACGCGGTGTCCTGCATTGCCCCTCCCCCACCCCCGGGGGGGGTGGCTGGCTGCACTCTGCCCTGGGCCACAAAGGCCAGACTAAGGGGCCGCAAGGGCTGGGGGGGAGACGTTG
>NW_015167061.1:2791441-2811943 GCF_001447785.1 Gekko japonicus
GGCTGCTGGGCACCTGGGGGAGGAAAGAGCAGGGCAGAGGGGAGAAGAGAGCTGTTGGGGTAGCTGAGCCGCACTTGGGGTTTTTGCCAGGCTGGCTGAGAGCTGGCGAAGGGGAGGCGGGACTCCACAAAGAGGGCACGGAGGGCACCTGCTCACCTCCCACCCTGCCTGCCTGCCTGCCAGCCAGCCAGCCAGCCAGACCAGCTCGCTCAGAGGTGTGGGTGGGCCCGGAGGGGGTGACGCAGCAGGTTGGGCGGGAGGGGGCCGTTTCTCCTGCCAGCCAAACTGCTTTTGGGAGGGGGGGGGCGGGGGAGGGCTCCCAGCTTGGAATCCGGGTGGCTGAGGGAGTGGGGGTTGGGGAGCCTGCCTCAGAGCAGAGCGGTCTAATCAGCCTCCTCTGCAGGAAACGGGTGCTGAGTGTGAGGGGGACTTGGGCTGTCAGCCCCCCTGTGCGCCCCCCCTAATCCCCTTAACACCTGTGCAGAAAAAGGCGCATCAGTGAAACAAATTGGCCATAGGCACAGGAAAGGCGGTAGTAGCTAGGAGGATACTGAAGAGGCTGTTGGTGAGCTGCCCTCTCGCCCAGAGGACAAGCCACTGTGGGGGGGCAGGGGGGGGAGGTTGCTAGCTCTAACAGCCACAGGTGTGTGGTTTGGCCCTCAGGCCCCCTGGTCAGTTTCCACAGGATGCAGAACACCTCTTCCGGGGCAGTAGGGCTCATGACCTGGAGCGAAGACTTTTTGAGTCTCGTTGCACAGTGGAATGTAGAGGCCCGCCTCGAGCCCTCTCTGGTTTTTGTTGTGTTCTTTCATACTCTTCCATGCAAGGCTGGCTGTATAGAAGTGAGCCGCAGAAGCACTCAGGGGCCCTGGCCTCGTGGAAGTCACTCAGGTCCTAGTGGATGTCTGCCCATATACGTATTCAGTAGTGGTGCAGGGAGGCTAATTTGGAACACCTTTTTCCAGCTTCTCACTGGCCTCGTCTTCTCTTCCAGATTGTCTATGCAGAGGTGCCTCTAACCGACAACCACAGATCGTTGGCTTCCTATGGCTTGAAAGATGGGGACGTGGTGGTATTGCAGCAAATGGAGAATGCAGAGAGGCGGGCTCCATTCCCTGGTGAGAGAGCAATTCTGCCAGAACCCCCACGGCCTCCCCAGTGTCGGTGTTGCACACAACGGTCAGGTCCAGTGTTCCCTCTAAGCTGAGTTAGTGTGAGCTAGCTCAGTTTTCTAGCCTCTGGCTCACACGTCTCTGTTTTAGCTCAGGAAGGATGGCTCCAGAGCAAACTAATTTGTGCAGTAGCCAAATAGTTCGCTCACAACTTTAATGCCAGGAGCTCACAAAATGGAATTTTTGCTCACAAGACTCCACAGCATAGAGGGACCATTGGTCAGATCATGATGTAGCTTCTTGATTCTCTGGTTTAACTTTGCCGCTTCATCAGGAGCTGCTTTGGAAAAGTTTTGGTAAAAGTATTGCCGGCTGTTTGCTAAATTTGGGGGTGGGCCTGAGCTGCTCTCCCCCAGGGTCCCTGCTCTGCGGGACCACCCACTGTCCTTGGAACCTGTACCCCCGCCCCCCCCCCGGGGCCCCGTGCAGGCCCATTCTGTGGGGATCGGATGCAGACTCTGGCGTAACAGGGGAAGGGCCAGTTACCTGAGGGGTGTGTGTTACTTCGTTGGTGTTGGGGGCAGGGAGGTGCCCTTGTCTGACATGCCGGTGGGAGGCACTATCTGCACGCCCTTAGGGGAAGCATTTGGGATTGTTGGGGCCCCAAGTTCAGCATCTTTTGCCTAAGGAGCTGGGTGCGGTCCAGTTTCTCAGGAGCTGAGTGGCCCAGCATTGGCAAAATAGAGCAGTGAGGCCGGGAGGCATCCTCTGAGAACGGAGCGAGCGGCTTCCACGTGGGTGTACCTTGCAGGTAACAGAGGTGATTCCTTGCAGGGTCTTCTGAAGCACGTCGTAGTCTGGGAGTTTCTAGAGGATGCTGATGGATTTCTCCTTGTCCCCAGGCTTGCCCAGGATAGACTTCAGCAGCATCACAGTGCCGGGGACGTCGGCACAAGCAGCCCAGCCACTGCCACAGCAGCCTGCACCACCCCCTCGCACGTCTCCTCCTGAAGTCCCCCCCGCCCCCCAGGGCTTGGACAACCCGGCTCTCTTGCGGGACATGCTGCTCGCCAACCCGCATGAGCTCTCCCTGCTGAAGGAGCGCAACCCACCCCTGGCAGAAGCCCTGCTGAGCGGAGACCTTGGTGAGTAGCTTGTGGGCACTTCCGTTTCTGGCTGGGGTGACGTCCGGGCGACTGAATTGTCCCTCTCGGAAGGGTTGTTCACCACGGCTCCCAGGCTCACAAACACACACAATACCAGATTGGTCATGGTTATGGCATTAACTTTTAAAGCCCTGAGTGGTCTGGGAACATAAGAGACGCCAATGTTGGATCAGGCCAAAGGCCCATCCAGTCCAACACTCTGTGTTACACAGTGGCCAGAAATACCAGTGCCATCAGGAGGTCCAGCAGTGGGGCCAGGACATTAGAAGCCCTCCCACTGTTGACCCCCCCCCAAGCACCAAGAAGACAGAGCATCACTTGCCCCAGAGCCCCTAGCTATACCTTGTGGCTAATAGCCACTGATGGACCTCTGCTCCATATGCTTATCTAATTCCCTTTTGAAGCCGTCCATGCTTGTAGCACCCACCACTTCCTGTGGCAGTGAATTCCAAGTGTTAATCACTCTTTGGGTGAAGAAGTACTTCCTTTTATCCGTTCTAACACGTCTTTTCTCCAAGCTAAAGAGCCCTAAGCGCTTTAACCTTTCCTCATAGGGAAAGTGTTCCAACCCTTTTATCATTCGAGTTGCCCTTTTCTGCACTTTTTCCAAAGCTATAATATCCTTTTTAAGGTGTGGTGCCCAGAACTGCACACAGTATTCCAAATGAGGTCTCACCATTGATTTATATAGGGGCATTATTATATTGGCTGATCTGTTTTCAATACCCTTCCTAATAATCCCCAGCATAGCATTGGCCTTCTTTATTGCAGTCACACACTGTCTCGACATTTTCAGTGAGTTATCTACTACAACTCCAAGATCTCTCTCTTGATCTGTCTCTGCCAGTTCAGACCCCATCAATGTGTATTTATATTTAGGATTTTTGGCTCCAATGTGCATCACCTTGCACTTGGCCACATTGAACCCCATTTGCCATGTTGACGCCCACTCGCCCATCCTTGACAGATCCCCTTGGAGTGCCTCACAATCCTCACTGGTTTTCACCACCTTGAACAACTTTGTATCATCCGCAAATTTAGCCACTTCACTGCTTACTCCCATCTCCAAATCATTAATGAACAAGTTAAAAAGCAGTGGACCAAGTACTGATCCCTGTGGTACCCCACTGCTTACCCCCCTCCACTGGGAGAACTGCCCATTTATACTCACTCTCTGTTTTCTATTAATTAGCCAGTTTTTGATCCATAAAAGGACTTGTCCTTTTATCCCATGATTTTTGAGCTTGCTTAGGAGCCTTTGATGAGGAACTTTATCAAAAGCTTTCTGGAAGTCAAGGTAAATAATATCTATTGGATCCCCCTTGTCCACATGTTTGTTCACCCCCTCAAAGAACACTAACAGGTTAGTGAGACAAGATCTTCCCTTACAGAAACCGTGCTGAGTCTGCCTCAATAGGTTTTGTTCATCTATGTGCCTACTAATTCTTTCCTTAATAATGGTTTCCACCAATTTACCCGGTATCGACGTCAGACTGACTGGCCTGGGACCCTGGGCGGACTAGAAATCCAATGAATAACTACCAAAAAAAATATAAAAGAATTCCGTGTTCCAATTTGATGCATCTGAGGGGCAGCATCGCGAGATAGAAAGGAATGTTCTAGCCGGGCAGCTGGGCCGTTTTGGCCTGGGTCTCCTCCCGCCTGACCCTTTTTGGAAAGCCTTTGCATAGGCGATCCTGGTGGCAGTTGACGGCGCCTCGACCTCTGGGCCACAACTGCGGATGTCCTTCTGTGCCAAAGAAGGCGTTGCCTCCAACCTGCCCGTATCTTTGTGTCTTCAGAGAAGTTCTCCCAGGTGCTGGTGGAGCAGCAGCAGGACCGAGCGCGCCGGGAGCAGGAGCGGATCCGCCTCTTCTCTGCCGACCCTTTTGATCTGGAGGCTCAGGCAAAGATTGAAGAGGACATCCGGTAACCGGGCCGGGGCGCGAGCCCTTGACGCCCCGTTGTTGTTATTGGGGGCCCTGGGTGCTGGGGAGCCGCATTGGAACCTCGAGGTGGACGAGGGCAGCTTCAGCTCCTGTCAGCTGGGCCTGCAGTCGCTGGGTGGTCTCTGCACAGCCCGGGGCTGCCTGGCGAAGGGTGGCCACTCAGTCCCCGGGGCGGGTGGGTGGGGCTGGTTCCCCAGAGAGGAGAAGAGGGTGCAGAGAAGGAGGCCCCTTCAGCACCCTGAGCCCCCCTCCCCGCTCTCCTGTTCTGCGGCGGTTTTGTCCCTCCGGCGCGGAGAGAGGGGCAGGCTGCCTTGCCGGGGAGCCCGGCCGAGGGTCTCTGTGGCCCTGAGCCTCGTCTTGGCCTTGGGTCCAGGCAGCAGAACATTGAGGAGAACATGACGATCGCCATGGAGGAGGCCCCCGAGAGCTTCGGCCAGGTGGTGATGCTGTACATCAACTGCAAGGTCAACGGCCACCCCGTGAAGGCCTTCGTGGACTCGGGTGAGTCCGCCTCGCCCTCTGGCTCCGGCACAGCACGGGGGGGGGGGGGGGGGGGGGGGGTCCTGCCCCTGGGCCCTCCTGGAGCCGCAGAGCCAGCCTACCTGCCTGCTTCTGGCCTGAAGGAGGTCCTGGGTTCAGGTCCCCGTGTCACTAATGCAGCAGGCTTTGGAAGGCCTCTTGCTTCAGAGGCAGTAGGCAGGACTGGTGGAGGCCAGCCAAGAGGCCTGGCTTGGGAAAAATCCGGCTCGCCTGCATGTACCCACCAAACCCCTCCACTGGAATATCTGGGAAATGTAGCCTTTTCCAGTCCAGTGATTGAAAAGTGTGCGGGGAAAGCTGCAACCATTGCCTGTATCTTTGTGTGTTTGGGGGGCGGGGGGAGGCTTGTACTCCAACGTGCTCGTTTTGCTTATACGAAAACCCCCGTAGCGGGGAGAGGAATAGCAAGTGTCTCTCGGGTGGTTTTTGTCTTCCTGACAATGCCGGCTATGTCTCCGGCAGGGGCCCAGATGACCATCATGAGCCAAGCGTGTGCTGATAGGTGCAACATCATGCGACTCGTGGACCGGCGGTGGGCAGGCATTGCCAAGGGTGTGGGCACTCAGAAGATCATTGGCAGAGTGCACCTCGGTAAGCGGGCAGGGGAGGGAGGCCCATGTGGTTCCGCGGCTGGCGTATTCTGGAAGGTGACGGGCCTGCCGGCTGCTCTCCGTCTGCTCCAGCTCAGGTTCAGATCGAAGGGGACTTCCTGCCGTGTTCCTTCTCCATCCTGGAGGAGCAGCCCATGGACATGCTGCTGGGACTGGACATGCTGAAGAGGCACCAGGTGAGGGTCGGGCTCATCCCGAGAGCCGGGCTGGACGGTGGCCTGTTGACCCAACGTTTCTCAGGGAGGCTGGAGACCATCCGGGGCCCACTTCGGCTCTTCTCCTGCCCCCAGCTCACGCGTGAGACCCATTAATGTCTCACCTGTCTCTAGATTACGCCGTTGCGTGACACACACACCCCCCCCGGGGACGTGCGGGCTGCCAAGGCAGGCTTGCTGGGATAGGAGGAAGAAGTGGGTGGCAGGGTGTGTGTGTGCTCTCTCAGGAAGTCGTGCCTGGAGCTATACCTTGCGTTCTCTCTCTCTCTCTCTCTCTCTCTCTCCCCCCAGCTCCCCCCCCCCCAATTTGTGTTCTGTGTCCCCATCAGCAGGCAGTGACCATGGTTTCTCCAGTGAGGGAGGCTAGGTTCCTTCTCTGCATGAAGCATTTCCCTTTGAAAAGGCCCGTAGCTCTCTTCGCAAGGGGAGAACACTCATCGTTGGTCTCAGTTGACAGCGATGCGGCTTTTCCTCTGCTGTAAACTTTGGTTTCTCAGATGTTTGGCCGAGACAACCTTGTTGTCTACCGGAATTAGAGCCATTTGCACCAGGCTGCGGTGTGTGGGTGTGTGTGCACGCACGCAGGGTGCTCGTTCCAGGTGCGTTTGAAGCAGTCGATGGGCCGCCTTTTGGCTCAATCCCACAGGTAACTGCAGTTGAGGCACCCGTGGTGGCGCTTTGCTCGTGACAGCTCCTTAGCCCGCAGTGCCAGGTTCCTTGCTGCTTCTTCCCCAGTGCCCAGCGAGGTTTTCAGAGGCAGGCCTTGGGGACTGGCTGCCCTCCTATTTCCAAGGAAAGAGGGTCGGTGGGGGCTGTGGGCATTTAGGCTCTGCTTTGTGGGTGTGGGGTTCCATTCCCCTTCGGGCCTGAGATCAACGGTCGCCCGGAGCTCCCTCTGCCAAGCAGAGAGGGAGCTTTTCTCCAAAGAGTCCAGGGCCCTGCGGGGGGAGATGACCGTTCAGGATCAGGGACCGACCCGGGCCTTCTCCTGACCGGCAGCTGGGGCAAGCATCCAGCCAACATGCGGACGATACCAAGGGCTGGACTCTGAACTACTCAGCTTTGGGTGTCCAGCGTAGCTGCCAAGCAATTTCTTTTGTAGCGTGAGGAGAGAAGTATTGCCTGTGGCTCTGCCTTCTAGAGTAACCCTTTTGGCTTTGCCGGCACCCACCACCCACTCTCCCAACTGCAGAGAGGCTCAAGAAGGTTTGGGCTCTCCTCCAGCCATGCAGCTCAGTTTCTCCTTCCTTGGTCCGCCTCCCCCAGTGTTCCATCGACCTCAAGAAGAACGTCTTGGTGATCGGCACCACCGGTTCTCAGACGACCTTCCTGCCGGAGGGGGAGCTCCCCGAGTGCGCGAGGCTGGCCTATGGGGCCGGCCGGGAGGATATGAGGCCAGAGGAGATAGCAGACCACGAACTGGCAGAGGCCATCCAGAAGTCCGTCGAGGAAGCAGGTACGCCTTGGGGGCCCGGAGCAGGCAGAGGGTGAGCGGGGCGGGGAGGCATGCCAGGGGGTCACTGTGGCTGAAGGGGGGGAGCCCCCCCCCCCCCCCCCCCCCCGGGCAGAGTCCCAGAAGCGTCTGGTTGCCGCTGTTTCCCGGTGTGGCTCTGCTGCGCGGCTGCACCTGCCGTGTGCTGTATGGAGAGGCAGAAGCACCGGGAGCTTCCAGGGCTCATTGCTTTTGCCTCTTCCAAGTCGCAGCCTCGTCCCTGCTCTGGGGCCTCAGCTGCTGGCTGCCTTGCTAGAATGAGTGTCGGGTTTGTATCCTGCTCAGAGATTGGTGTGCGTCAATCCGATAACAATCCAGTGCAGTAAGTGAGGCAGGAAGGTCCTTTCCCAGAGCCTGCCAGTGATCTGAGTGGGGATTCGAATCCAGGTCTTGCCAGTCCTGTTTAGCCACTGTGCCTTGCTGGCTGGCACCTGTCCAGTTGGAAGCCGTCGGCAGCTAGCTGGTCCGCCCTGTTGACCAAGACAGGTTCGTTCACCTCTGACAAGTCAGCCTGCACAATCCAGGCGAGGGCGTGCCCTGAGCAGCAGGGGCCAGGCACTCCCCAGTGCAGCATATCCCTAAGATCAAATAGACACAATCTCATAAAGATTAAATTCCAGAAGCTGTTGCAAGAAACTCTGATTTTAAACTTCACCCGTCCTCCTCCCTTCAAAAAAATTAGCTACGGCTGGATTCTACCGGGAGCGCCGAGTCAGAGAGCAGGAAGGCAGAGTGAGCGCGAGGGGCCGTGTCCGGGCGTCAGTAGACTCGATCTGCCGCAGGGCCTTCTGTATCCTCGCGTAGCCGGCCAGCTGCCCGAGCTCTCTTGGAGAAGTTGCCCTTCCCTGGGAGCACAAACGCAAAAGGGGAATCATTCCCTTTGTATGGCGGTTCACCATTAAAGTTCCCATTTGAGCAGACCTAGCGGTTCGTCTTGTGCTTTATTTAGGCCTTCCCAGCTGGGCTGTCTCTGGGGATTTGAAGCACAACTCCTTCCTTCCTTCCTTCCTTCCTTCCTTCCTTCCTTCCTTCCTCCGTTCGTCTTGTGCTTTATTTAGGCCTTCCCAGCTGGGCTGTCTCTGGGGATTTGAAGCACAACTCCTTCCTTCCTTCCTTCCTTCCTTCCTTCCTTCCTAGTAAAAGACTTAGTAGTGGAAACTGCAGGTCAGCAGAAGAGTAGCCTCCGTGCCTCCGGATGAGCAAGGGACTGGGGGGAGTGCTAACAGGAGAAACGGCAGGAGTGCTTCCTGGCCAGTCAGGTAGCAGCCCAGGAGGCAACAGGCCGGCTGCCTGGCCACCTTCTGGTCTGCCCATCACTGACTTCTTCGGCAGAAGAGAACTGTGCTTGATTGCAGGAGGAAATAAAATGCAAGTCTGAGGTCAGGCAGGCAAAAAGGGAATATGAGGAGCATATCGCAAAAAACGTAAAAACCAACAATAAAACTTTCTTCAAATACATTAGAAACAGGAAACCAGCCAGGGAGGCAGTGGGGCCCTTGGACGACCAAGGGGTAAAAGGAGTATTGAAGGATGATAGGGAAATGGCTGAGAAGCTAAATGCATTTTTTGCCTCCGTCTTCACTGTGGAAGATGAGAAGTGCTTGCCCACTCCAGAACCACTGATTTCAGGAGGGGTGTTGGAAGACCTGAGTCAGATTGAGGTGATGAGAGAGGAGGTCCTAAAACTGATAGACAACTTAAAAACTGATAAATCACCAGGCCCAGATGGCATACATCCGAGAGTTCTGAAAGAACTCAAATGTGAACTTGTAGATCTCCTGACAAAGATATGTAATCTTTCCTTAAAATCTGCCTCCATTCCTGAGGATTGGAAGGTAGCTAATGTCACTCCCATCTTTAAAAAGGGTTCCAGGGGAGATCCGGGAAATTACAGGCCAGTCAGTCTGACGTCGATACCGGGTAAATTGGTGGAAACCATTATTAAGGAAAGAATTAGTAGGCACATAGATGAACAAAACCTATTGAGGCAGACTCAGCACGGTTTCTGTAAGGGAAGATCTTGTCTCACTAACCTGTTAGTGTTCTTTGAGGGGGTGAACAAACATGTGGACAAGGGGGATCCAATAGATATTATTTACCTTGACTTCCAGAAAGCTTTTGATAAAGTTCCTCATCAAAGGCTCCTAAGTAAGCTCAAAAATCATGGGATAGAAGGACAAGTCCTTTTATGGATCAAAAACTGGCTAGTTCATAGAAAACAGAGAGTGAGTGTAGGTGGGCAATTTTCTCAGTGGAGGGTGGTAAGCAGTGGGGTACCGCAGGGATCAGTACTTGGTCCACTGCTTTTTAACTTGTTCATTAATGATTTGGAGATGGGAGTAAGCAGTGAAGTGGCTAAATTTGCGGATGATACAAAGTTGTTCAAGGTGGTGAAAACCAGTGAGGATTGTGAGGCACTCCAAAGGGATCTGTCAAGGATGGGCGAGTGGGCGTCAACATGGCAAATGGGGTTCAATGTGGCCAAGTGCAAGGTGATGCACATTGGAGCCAAAAATCCTAAATATAAATACACATTGATGGGGTCTGAACTGGCAGAGACTGAGCAAGAGAGAGATCTTGGAGTTGTAGTGGATAACTCACTGAAAATGTCGAGACAGTGTGTGACTGCAATAAAGAAGGCCAATGCTATGCTGGGGATTATTAGGAAGGGTATTGAAAACAGATCAGCCAATATAATAATGCCCCTATATAAATCAATGGTGAGACCTCATTTGGAATACTGTGTGCAGTTCTGGGCACCACACCTTAAAAAGGATATTATAGCTTTGGAAAAAGTGCAGAAAAGGGCAACTCGAATGATAAAAGGGTTGGAACACTTTCCCTATGAGGAAAGGTTAAAGCGCTTAGGGCTCTTTAGCTTGGAGAAAAGACGACTGAGGGGTGACATGATCGAGGTTTATAAGATTATGCATGGGAAAGAGCAGGTAAAGAAAGAGGTACTTTTCTCCCTTTCTCACAATACAAGAACTCGTGGGCACTCCATGAAACTGCAGAGCGGTCGGGTTAGAACGGATAAAAGGAAGTACTTCTTCACCCAAAGAGTGATTAACACATGGAATTCACTGCCACAGGAAGTGGTGGGTGCTACAAGCATGGACGGCTTCAAAAGGGAATTAGATAAGCATATGGAGCAGAGGTCCATCAGTGGCTATTAGCCACAAGGTATAGCTAGGGGCTCTGGGGCAAGTGATGCTCTGTCTTCTTGGTGCTTGGGGGGGGGGTCAACAGTGGGAGGGCTTCTAATGTCCTGGCCCCACTGCTGGACCTCCTGATGGCACTGGTATTTCTGGCCACTGTGTGACACAGAGTGTTGGACTGGATGGGCCTTTGGCCTGATCCAACATTGGCGTCTCTTATGTTCTTATGTTCTTATGAAAGGACCGCTTGCCATCCAGCCTTTCGTGGCCCACTCTGGTGAGACCCTCCAGCCACTGGCACCCTGGAAACGTGGCAGGTTTTTGTGGAGGGATACAGAGCTTCTTACCCTCATATCCTGGTCTCAGTGGAGATCTCTCGGTGGTCTCCCGTCCCTCCCAGTGAGGGGTCAGGATTGCATCCACCGTGCTGTAGAAATGTTTCAGCCATCAGGTGTCCATGGGCAACGCTAGGGTTATACCTGAAGTGGATCTTTCTGGTTTTCCTTCTGCTGCACTGTTGTGGTCTCCTTTCCCCTCCAAACTGCTTTAGGTTTGGACTCCCCAGATGCTTTCTGTGGGGGAAGTCCACCTGAGACGTGGCTTTGAGACGGTGTGATGCACACGTCTCACCGTTCTCCCCAAAACTGAGTTCCAAACTGCTGGCCAGGGGGGGAAAACCTGTCCAATCAGGCAGTGGTGTTGGGTGTCCAGCCGGGGGCATTCAGAAAATTCCCATGCAGCTCTCTGTTCCTGCTTGGCCTAGATTTCTCTGCTGCAGATCTGTAAGGAACGTTAGGAAACATTTGTGGTGAGAGGCAAATGCTCTGGGCACGTTGGAGCATGTTCAATTGGCTAGAAGCAGCCAGCCCAGCTCATGTCGCTTCCGAGGAGAGGAAGGCTGTTTTCGTTTTTCTCAGAGGAGGCCCTGAGGTGTCTCTGTCCTTCTTTCTGGAGGGGAGCAGCTGCAAGGTGTGGCTGGCAGGGAGGCAGGCGGCGAAGCAGAGCACAACCCAAGAGTCACACCACGCTGCACAAGTGAAGCCGGCCTCATGGGTCAGCTTGGCAGGGCACTGAGAGGCACAGAATTCATCTGCCGGAACTCCTCTCATGCCGAGGCAGGGAGATGCTACAGCCGAAATCTTTGGCCAGGATCCTGCTTGTCCCACACGCTGCTCCGTCCCGTTTCCAGTTCTGTTCTGCAGCCTCAGCGTCAGGAGTAGCTGAGGAGTGGCTCCCACAAAGCTCCCACTGAAGCCGGCCATATTTCCATTTCCAAACAGAAGGGAAGAGACAGCAGGAAGAAAAGTTGCAAGTCAGGCAGAGAGCAGAGCAAGTCAGAAGCGGCTGCAGGAGGGAGCGGCAGCCACATTTAGAACCAGCTCGGGCAGCTGGCACTGGAACGCGACCGTTCTCTCTGACAGACGAGGGGGCCTTGAGGCTGCGAAGGGGGGCCTAGCGCCCTGCCCAAACGAACGCAGAGGGCCTCCTGTCTTGAGCAAAGCAGTGGGGGAGGCGGCGGGGGAGGGGGCGATTCCAGGTGTGTGCGTGTGCAGTGTGCTAACACAAGTTTGGTGTGTGTTTGTCTCCTAATTCGAAACAGAGCACCAGAAGCCTTGATGCATGTAGTGTGGGTTTGCTGCTGCTGGAGTGGGCCACAGACCAGGTATTTACACACAGCCCCAGTTTCTGAATGATTGCTTCCGCTTCCTTGGTCTCCTTCGGCCACCATGGGACGGGCGTGTCTCTTGTGTGCTGCTTTGGTTCCTGCCTCTGAGAGAGAAGGACGTGTCTTGCATCAAACCACATTCCCCCGCCCCAGACAGGTCCGTGGTGGTGCCTGGCACCAAGTACCCATCTCTGGACGGCTGGCGTGTGGTCGAGGGGTCTCCCCTCCTGGGCACGAGAGGTGGGATTGTGAGTCTTGCCTGAGGCTTTGCAGGTACCAGGCAGACCTCGGAAGCAGCTGCTCCTCTGGAACCACTGCAGGACCTGTTTCCAGAGGGCATTTGCCGTTCTGGGCATGACTCACAAACGCAGCCTCTTGCTGTGACTGCTGTTGCTGCCTGCTTAGCTCTCAAAGTGGACTGCTCTGTGGACGGAGGCCCAGATGAGGCCTGGGTGGTCCTCCGTGGGCGTGCATGCAAGAGGGCCAGTGGCACCCCAGCAAGGTTCATTGGAGCCAGCAGGACGGCCACTGCGGAGCCGATCAGAGCCTGTCGCTCAGGATGTGGCCGAGTCTTCTGCGCTCTTTCTCCCGTTGCGGAGAGGAAGACCCCCCCCCTTGGCGAGCCCCAAGGCGACAGCACTGGTCGCAGAGCAGTTTGTAACGGGACACTGGGTCGTTGCCGTTCCTTGAGGAATGCCGTCTCTGGCCTCTCTGGTGGTCTGGCTCTTAATGTTGCTTGAGGTGCTGCGGCCAGCAGGAGCCGCCCACCCCCACCCCCAAATGCATGCATGAGTGTCCCCGGAATGAGCTTTGCCCCTCCTCGAGTAAAAGTGATGTCGGCACCCTTGGTCACATTCAGTGTCTTACGCGGCTCTTCTCTCTCTTCCTCCCTCTTTACAGAGAATCCTGACAAAGAAACTACCTCACCAGAAACATCTTCGCTACCGAGTTCTGATGGATTTAAACGTCCCGTCCGTTTTCCGGAAATGGGTGTGAAGACCAGTAAGTCCTTCGGCCGGTCACTCGACCGCTCCATCTCTGCTCCTACCCTCGGCCGCCACCGGCCCAGCCCAGCTGAGACTGTTCGCCCTCGACCTGCAAAGTCTGTAGAGTCCCTTCCCGAATGCCCAGCTGCTCGAGGGAGGGGAGAACGGCCTCTTTCCGATCGCGATGCTTTCAGCCATGTTGATGCTTCTCTAGCTGGAACAGAACTGTCGTGTAGTCCAAATAGTCCTTCACTGAACACACCTGCCAAGCCATCTCGTGCTCAGGGCAGCGGCCCAGGTCTGGCGCCTCCGCTGGAAGAAGCAGAGGGGAGCCGTTTGCCACTAGGCGCTGCTGCTCCGCTGCCTTCCTCGCGCCTGGAACTGAGCCAAACGGGCCCCCAGCCACCCGAGGAGGAGCTTGGCATGGAACAGTCGCCAGGCGAGCCACTTCAGGCATCCGGGTCCCGGGAGGATGTGTCTGCCACGGGTGCAGACGGAGGGCTGGCCCCTGACCCCTTTATGCCTGAAGGGAGCGGAGCCAAGGACAGCAAGTCGACACTTCCCTGTGAGGAGGAGGAGGAGGGGACTCAGAGCCCAGGATCTGCACCAGACGAGCTCCCCGGGAATGAAGCCCTCATGGAAGTGGAGGCCACCGGCCAGGCCTTCCTGGGAGAGCAGAATGCCCATTGGCCGGCTGGGAGCCCCGAGTGTTCTGCGATGGAGGCCGAATCGTCCAAGTCTTCGCTCCCCGTGGATCCTCTTCCTGCGAGTGACTTGAAGCCGACTGGGAGAAGAAGGCTCGCCTCCACAGACACACCTGCCGCGGTTGGTGTCTCGGGCCCTCTTCCTCCTCCTGAAGGGCAGCTGAGCCGTCAGGCAGAAGAGGCTTCGCCGTCTCTGGCCTCTGCCTTGAAGGAGCTCCATCAGCTCCTGGTTGCGAGTTATAAGAAGGCCTCTTGGAACGAGAGCGTTGATCAGCCAGGGGCCCTTCCTGATGAGGAAACTGCAGAGGAGGTCTTTGAAGGGAGACCACGTGACTGTCGCGACCGAGACGTCCAGGATGTGGAGCTCCCCTCTCCTGAAGGGGTGACTGGATGTGTCCACAACGACACCTCAGCAGGGGGACAGGAGACACTGGGATTGCCTGGCAGAGGTGCTCTGGTCATCGAAGAGCCTTTGGACTTGGATTTGAGTCGCTCAGTTGTACCTTCAGCGGCCTCCCGTGAACCTTCCAGTGCTGAATGCTCTGAAACGTTACCTCCGTGTTTCTCTTCTGACCAAACTGCAGGCAGTGAAGCTTTGGCGCAGAACCAGCCTCCCTCCAGCCTTGCCCAGGGCCGTGAATCTCGGAGCGTTTTGAATTTCCCCCCAGGAGAACCCAGAATGCCCGTCTCCTCAAGCACCGGTGAACCAGGTGCTCTGCACATCTGCTCTCCGGAAAGTGATTCTGCCGCTCCTCCGCTTCCAGTTTTCCCCTCTGGGGACATTGAGCAGATTGTGAGAGCGGGCTTTACACCCCAGGAAGCCAGCGAGGCTCTGGAGCGCGCGGGTGGGGAGGTGGATCTTGCCCTCCTTATTTTGCTAGCCAAGAAGATTGTCGTTCCTCCGTGACCCGAAGAAGATGGCCTGGCTTCTGCTGCATACTTCTGAATCGCGTAGAGTATCCTGCTTTGATGATTGAGCCAGACATTTAAAAAAACAAAATCCTTTCCTTTCAGCCAAAGCATCTTCTGTCTGTCTCTCGCCCCCCCCCCCCAATGTTCAATTCAGGCTTTTTAAAAAATCAAATCTTGTATCACACATCAACTTTTAATTACTATTATTAAGGCAATGCATTATGGAATAAAGATAAATCTTTTATTCAAACCCCTGGTTTTAAAGAAAGATACAAGATTAGAATAAGCTATAAAACATTGCTTTGGAAACGCCTTCTGAAAGGAGCGGGAGCCGTGCGGGACCACGTATTGTGCCTGTGTGAGATGCATCCATGTCAGCAGGGTTTGTGCCATAGATGCTCCTGCTGAGCATGTGAGCTGATGGTGCTTGGCAAGCGACAGAGCATGGGAGTGGTGCTTGTGTGAGAGCATGGGGTGTGCGGCCGTGCAGGGGAGGCGTGTGGGCGCCCGGCCCAGGCCTTTGCTGGGATCCCGAGAGGGGGAGCGCTCCCTCTTCCCCCACAGGGCCACCCGTTCGGCCTTGGCATGGTGGGGCCCAGCAGGCCTGGAAGCGGCATGAGGAGGAGGAGGGGGCAGGTGTGCCTTGCCTCTGCCAGGTTTAAGGGCATCCGCCAAGAACACTCCCAGTCGCAAAGGGCCAGCGCTTTGCCAGGTGATGCTGGTGTCCTGTCTTGCCGGCTGGGTCCCTCTGGCAGTGCTGCATCCCTGTGCCTCTGGGGCACTGCCTCATTAGCAGCTGAGAGGGAGGTGGGGGCAATCTACTGAGAGAAGCCATGCAGGCTGCCAGGATGGGTCATACCCTCTGTGGGCGAGGCTTCCCAGGGGTGGGCTAGTAGTGACCAGTCAGTGGATTCTGAAAACACCCCCGTGTCAACACTGTAGAAGATTCGGATTTCCTGGCATGGCGGGAGGGATGCATCCCTTTCTCCCACCCGAAGAAGAGAGTCTCTGCTCCTCACGGCAGATGTCCCGTATTGCCACGGCTGGGTGCGCAGCAGGCCTGAAAGAATGTGCTTAATCCAGTGTGCCCGTCTGTTGCCCTCACCCTTTGGGTTCAGTGGGTCCCTCTCGACGTTGTAGGACCCTGACAGTGTTTCCTCACATCCCCCCCAAAAACCCCCCCGGGGGGGGGGGGAACAGCCTGGGGCAATGTGAGAGTGGCCAAGCCGGCTGTTTGCTGCAGTGCCTGACACACTCTGCTTACACAGCGACGCTGGAGCCCAAGTGGCCAGTTGGCTTTCAAGCAGTGATCCCCCCCCCCCCATTCTTCTTCATGGAGAACTTCAGTGATTAAAGCTGACAAGGGTAGCAGACAGGAGAGGATGAGACAGACAAAACTTTATGGGTCACATGTAATTCTTTCTCGCGTTAGCATGGCATCGTTGTTTGCTTCCTGTTCCAAGCAAAATAAACGGCAGTAGGTAGGAATCCCCCTTTCCTCGGCATCCTCTTGAGTTGAGGCATGGGTTGCAGCCTGAACAGCCTGTGCCGCGTCCAGAAGTGGCCCCTTCCCCTGGGGGAGCTGCTGTCCTCCTGCCGTTGCATGGGGCAAATTCAGCACGCCCAAAGAATCTGGTTTTGCTTCGCTGATTATGGTGTCTCTCACACCACACAGTTTACCTGCGCACTGTGAAGTGCCAACGGCTTTGTGGCCACGCACACAGGACTTTTGCAGTTGTGGCTGCAGATTGATGTGTTCGCCTGTTTAGATTATGGAACCTTTTGTGTTAAGGGCTGCTTGTTTTACAGACACAGAGAGGGACTCTCTGTGTGGCTTGTGTTTTAAATGGCCCCCTTGAGGGAAACATGCTCAGATGCTTGTTTTTTAGGGCTTTGACATAGGAAGTAGGGATGTTCTAAGGGTCAGAGAACCACAGGTATCTCCCCAGTTAAGATGTTTATAGACACCCCTGTAATTTGGAGGAGCTGCGAACCAATGGAGTTGCATGGTGGAACTGGGATCTCTCTGAGTTTTCCAGAAGCTGCTTATATTTTCAGTTACGCTGATCCAGCGTGGCACGCCCCGTGTTGAGTGCGTGGGGCCGTCTGGGCAGAGGAGAGATCTGCAGCCTTCAGCTTACGGGTAACGTCATCGTGTGCCTCTTGGTCCCTGGGAATCCGGCCTTCCGAGGTGCTTCTTTTTTGCCCGCTGTGATGGAAACAAAGTGAACTGTGGTGGCGTGGGGGGGGGGGGCCCCCCCCCCCCCCGCAAGAGGTTCTCTTGCCTCTAGTGGTAATGTGTCAAAATCACTGGGCCTTTGCGTTTCCTGAACCCACCAGCTGCCACTCGCCTACGGGAAAGGACGCTCGTTTGGTTGCCTTCAGAGGAAGAGGAGCTCCGAGGGGAAGAGTGCCCCCCGGCCCCCGTCGCTGACGGTGCCGTGCTCCTGTCGGTCTGTCTTGACTAGAGAGGGTTAGGGAAGCGTTGTGGGTTTAGTTGCAGATTGTGCCCGCCCTGGCAGGTGTCAGTCCTTGGTTCTCAAGAGCCAGGCTTGCATTGCTGGCAGGTGCTCAAGGATCCTAGCTGAAGCTTGGTTCGGTGTTGTTTTTTTGACTGAGGACTCTGCCCCCTGCCCGGTTGCAAAGAAGCAAACCGTGTGCTAGAAAGACTGCGCATCTGTGAGTTCTGGGAGGGCAGGAAAGGCCACCTGAAGGCTAGCAGATGCCGTGGCCTGCCTGTTTGTCCCCCTGTACTTTTCACTCTGACCCACAGCACTTCTCCAGGGCCTTCTTTTCAAGGAACACTGAAGGGGGTGGGCCTGGGTCCCGTGCTGCTGCATGGGAAGTGCCTGCTCTGCCCCCAGGCCGGGAGCCTCCACGAGATCTCTTACCGACACCGTTTGTGGGCCACGTCCAGGGTTTCCGCCTCTTGGGGTAACCGTCTCAGAAGAAGTATGTGGCAAATTCAACAGCTGTGGCCCCAGTCTGTGGGCAGGAGAAGCACCCCCCAGGAGACGCGGCGTCTCAGGAGTCCTCGCCTTGCTTCGCTTCAGGGCCCCTTCTGGGCTGGCTGGTGTGCGGTTGCTTCGCCCCGTTGTGGGAGCATCTGGGGGGGGGTCTCTTGATCAGGTTAGGGGGTTTCGGTTCTCACCGTAATTAATCAAGACCTGGTTTCCTTGAGGATTGTTTCTCTATAGAAGGGGACAATGTAAAAATACTTTAAAAAATAAAATAAAACTCATATTGTCATAATGGTCGTGTGGGAGATTTCCTTGGCCCAGGCCAGCCAGCGAAGCAGTGCGGGGTGGGAGGGGGAGCGCTCAGATCTGGGGGGCCCCCACGGGGTGGAATTTACAGCCCAACAAAGCTGAAGCAATAAGCGCAAGTGTGTGTGTGGCTCTGTTTTCAACTTGGGTGACTGTGTAGAGCACAGGCTGGAGCTTCACAGGCAGGGATAGGTGGGCTGGGAGAGGGCCATCATCTGGAATACTGTGTGCAATTCTGGTCACCACACCTTAAAAAGGATATTATAGCTTTGGAAAAAGTGCAGAAAAGGGCAACTCGAATGATAAAAGGGTTGGAACACTTTCCCTATGAGGAAAGGTTAAGGCGCTTAGGGCTCTTTAGCTTGGAGAAACGACGGCCGAGGGGTGACATGATTGAGGTTAATAAGATTATGCATGGGAAAGAGCAGGTAGAGAAAGAGGTACTTTCCTCCCTTTCTCACAAGACAAGAACTCATGGGCACTCCATGAAATTGCTGAGCGGTCGGGTTAGAACGGATAAAAGGAAGTACTTCTTCACCCAAAGAGTGATTAACACATGGAATTCACTGCCACAGGAAGTGGCGGCGGCTACAAGCATGGACGGCTTCAAGAGGGAATTGGATAAGTATATGGAGCAGAGGTCCATCAGTGGCTATTAGCCACAAGGTATAGATAGGGACTCTGGGGCAAGTGATGCTCTGTCATCTTGGTGCTTGGGGGGGTCAACAGTGGGAGGGCTTCTAATGTCCTGACCCCACTGCTGGACCTCCTGGTGGCACCTGGTATTTCTGGCCACTGTGTGATACAGTGTTGGACTGGATGGGCCTTTGGCCTGATCCAACATTGGCATCTCTTATGTTCTTATGGGTGGAGGCTGTGGAGCGCAGCCACTGGGTGCGGGCAGGGGCCCAGGCCCTGCCGGGGGTGTGTGTCTCCGGGCGAGTGACCCGCCCCCAACCCCGCCCCCACGGAGGGGGTTCTGGCCAAGGTATCCTGCCCTGCCCAGACGCTGCACGCCCCGCCCCACTCCTCGGGGGGGCCCACACCCCTGCGGCCAGGAGGCCCCGGGGCAAAGTCCGGCCCACAGGAGGGGGTGGGGCTTCCTCCGGCATCCATCCTGGTGGCGGGAAGGTGGCCTCAGGTCACCCTCCCAGTTTGCGACGCATGGGCGCTGGGTCTCCTCCAGAAGGTCATAAGAACATAAAGAGAAACCAATGTTAGATCAGGCCAATGGCCCATCCAGTGCAACATTGTGTCACACAGTGGCCAAAAAATACCAGGGGCCATCAGGAGGCCCAGCAGTGGGGCCAGGACACTAGAAGCCCTCCCACTGTTGCCCCCCCCAAGCACCAAGAATACAGAGCATCACTCGCCCCACATATAAGAGAAGCCAATGCTGGATCAGGCCAATGGCCCATCCAGTCCAACACTCTGGGTGCGTTCAGACGGGGGCTTTATACCGGTTAGGTGCCGGTTCCAACCGTTGTACTCACCGGTGTTCAGACGGGGCACATCTGCCTCCTCGCCCTAACCTTGCACTCTGCCATCAGGTCCCAAGTGGTGGTATACAGAGAGTGCAACGGTGGCTTCTGGTTTATCCCGGCGTCTGATCGCTCTCCAACGTTGCAGAGACACTTCCATCGGAATCCTGAGGCTTCCGGCTTTCCCCCGCAATTTTTTTTTTTTAAAGGAAGCGATATGCGCTCGGGCATACCTTTAAAATTTAAATGTAATGGGGGAGGGTTGAGCATGCGCAAAGATCGCCATTCTCTGAATGGCTGCCTATGCGCATGCTCAAACTGTGCTTAAAAAAAAAAAAAAACGCCGACGCCCGCAGCGTGTGAGTGGGCGTCCAACGGAGGGATCTGGAAGATAGAGGTAAGTGTGATCGCATCTATGCTGGCAGAAACGCCACGTCTGAACGCACCCTCTGTGTCACACAGTGGCCAGAAATACCAGGGGCCATCAGGAGGTCCACCAATGGGGCCAGGACACTAGAAGCCCTCCCACTGTTGACCCCCCCCCCAAGCACCAAGCTAAAGAGCCCTAAGCGCCTTAACCTTTCCTCATAGAGAAAGTGTTCCAACCCTTTTATCATTCGAGTTGCCCTTTTTTTCTGCACTTTTTCCAAAGCTATAATACCCTTATTGAGGTGTGGTGACCAGAATTGCACACAATACTCCAAATGAGGTCACACCCTTGATTTATACAGGGGCATTATGATAGTGGCTGATCTGTTTTCAATTCCCTTCCGAATAATCCCCAGCATAGCGTTGGCACACTAGTCTCAACATTTTCTTGGTCAGTCTCTGCCAGTTCGGACCCCATCAAAGTGCATTTATCGTTAGGATTTTTGGCTCCGATGTGCATCACTTTGCACTTGGCCACATGGAACCCCGTTTGCCACGTGGACGGACGCCCCCTCCCAGCTCCGTGCCGTCGTCGTCTCCTCCCCACACCCACACCCACCCCCACCCCCAGGGCCTGCTGCAGGCGGAGCGGTGTTGGCCGCCCCGCCCGCGAGGCCGCCCAGGGGCCCGCCTCCCTCCCTCCCTCCCTCCCTGCCGCCCCGGACTACAACTCCCGGCATGCGCGGCGCTGAGGCGTGGAGCCGGCTCCCGTGAGGCGGCCAGGGGGGAGAGGCCGCGTCACGAGGCCCGCGCGGGAGGGCGGAGGCGGCACCGGCGGCGGAAGAGGCAGCCGCAGCAGCCGCAGCAGAGGCGAC
>NW_015167061.1:2812787-2814867 GCF_001447785.1 Gekko japonicus
CCCAGACAGCTCTCGCCAGAACCCCGGTGCACGCGGAGGAGGGGTGGGGGGACCAGGCCCGGCTCTCCCCGGAGTGGAGTCCTCCTCCTCCTCCTCCGCCCGCTCAACCACACCACCACCACTGGCTCCACACTCACACACACCCCCTCCTCAAGGGCTCCCCAGAAGGAGCCCTGGGGGTTCGTACAACAGTCTCCACCTGCCAAATACTTTCCCCTTTCCCGGCAGTCCTCCTCGCCAGGGGCCCTGCTACCTCCTCGGGGGGGGGGGGGGCCCGTGTGGGCAACCCTGGCCCACCCACCCCTCTGTGCTGGGACTCGTGGGAGGAAAGGAATTGGCCCAGCGCTTCTTCTGAAGGACAGCCCCCACCAGCCAACACCCCTCTGCCAGACACCTCAAATGGCCTCTCCCAAGCCGGCAACGACTTCTCCATCCCTCAAACGTTTCCCTGGCCTTGCCTTTGGCGCCTCCTTCTCAGCTGCAGACTGTCCTTGGTCCCAGTCAAAGTTCTCTGCCACGGTTGCCTGATCTCTGTCGCCAGAGCTGGACAAAGCAGGCCCTTCTGAAGTCTTCACCCTGATGGCAGAGCAGGGACTTTGGCTTCCCAAACCCCCTTTCCTTTCTTGCCTCGCTCGGAGGGTCTCGGCACTCACACTCCACCACAGTCACCTCGGCTACGGAGGGATCCCGGGCGGCCGTCTTTGATTGGACCTGGCGGCTCCTACTGCAATCTGCATTTGACGTCTTCATGCTTGGACCAGATCTGGCTCCTGTCACTTATACCCCAGGGTACTGAACCCTCCCGGTCTGAGCTGCACAGCAAGCCGGCCTCCTCAGCTCTGCGGTCCCCTCCCACCTCCACGTCCCTCCCACCCCCTTCGCCCTGGCCCGCCCTGTCCTCCTCTCCTTGGCCTGCACTCTGCCCGTCCACCCACCCCTCTGCCTCCCAGGCGTCCTGGTTCTTTTGCTTCTCTGCTCTTCTTCTTGAGCCCACAGCACAGTAGGTCCCCCTGCCCCGGCGACATTCCTTCCCTCCCCCAGCCGAATCTCCTTGCATTTATCTCACAGGGCCTTTGCTAATTGTCAACAGTCCATGATTTATCTCTCCCCCCCCCCCAACTGAAAAATTGCATGATATCACAGCCGTTCTGCTCATGGCTGGTGAGCTGCCTAGGGTTGGAGTGATTTCGTGTTTCAGCCTTTCTTAAGTGTTGCAGAAGGCTAAATAGTTGGTGAGAAGCTGCCCAGAGGAGAAGCAGGCCGCGGGTTTTTATACTTTAGAAACCTGAAATGTTTTGAGGCCTTGTCAGTGGCAGTTCTGTCCTGTGCGGAGTGGAGTGGATGCAGGTTTCCTACCTGTTCCCTTACAGGTTCCACTTGAGAAAGCTGACAGGAACCCAAACTCAAAAAGGCTGCCCATGGCTGTTTTTTTACAGAATGATCTCGGAGCAAGTGGTTGTGCGTAGCTTTGCAACTGGAGATGTCTGACACATTGAGATTTGCATGGGAGGGAAAGTGTTAACTGCAGCGCTTGGTTCCTTGGTGGGTAACTGTGGGTTGCATTATACAGGGGTGTGAAGCAAAGGGCCTTGTGGGACCTGCTGGAGAGGAGAGCTCTGGGTTGCCCTCTTTTAGGTCGCGGAGGCCCTGCAAACATTTCTACCGGTCTGTGACTTGTTTTGCTCTCATGTGTTTCAGGGGACCCCCCCACCAAAAAAAAAGAATCGTGGGAACTGTCACTTCTAGAAGAGGGTGCTGAGAGTTCTTCGTAACTCATCTGGGCCTGTTCCGTAGAGTGACAGTTCCCAGAATTCTTTGGTTGGGAGCCCCGGCGGGTGAACTTACTGGCATCTGTTTTTAACTTTTGCTGTGGTTATACCTGTTGTGTGCCGAGAGGTACTTTGTGGGGTCCAGAAGTTGTAGGCCTGGGTGTCCCCTCCCGCTCTCTCTGCTCAGAATGAGCTACCCCAAACGTGCTCCCTCGCCTGTGCTGAAGTGGCTCAGCCTGGTCCCTCCCTCCCACTAGGCTTCCCTCACACAGACAGAGTCTGTCTGTCTGTCTGTCTGTCTGAAGGGCGGG
>NW_015167061.1:2815010-2835369 GCF_001447785.1 Gekko japonicus
GCCCGCTGTCCGGGCGGGGGGGGGGGGGGGCCGCAGCTGGGAGGAGCCGACGCCTGTCGTCATTCCTTGCTGGCAGCCGGTCCAGCCTGGTGCGCTGCCAGAAACAGGAGCATCTCCCTTGACGAGGACGGAGGGTGCTTGAAGGGCGTGGGGCGGTGGGTCTGATTGGGGGAAAGCTCCCCGCTGTAGTGCCGTGGCCCAGTCCTCTGGCTGCCCGGCAGCCTCCGAGTTTCCTTCAGTGGCAGCCTGGCCGTAGGAAATGAGCGCAGGCGCTCGTCTTCTTCCTCCACAGAGCGAGCCCTTTGCTGGAGTCCCTCCTCACATCAGCCACTGAAGTGAGTCACTTTCCTCTGCAGGGGATTTGGGGGTGAGACCACAGGAGCCAGCATCTCTCTCTGTGTATCCCGCAGGGCTTCCCGGTTGGTTCCCCCCTCTCTGCACTGGGAAGGGGATCCGGACCCACCGTGCCCTGCCCCCCCCCCACTCTACCACGTGCTCCACCTCAGACTTGGGCTGCTCTGGGCAAGCTTGGCGGTGTTCCAGGCCTCAGCCAGCCAGCGAACCTTGGGAGCGTGAACTGGCTGGTGGGGTGCCTCTGAGCAGTTCCGGGGGGCTTGGCGAGTCTGCCCCCCACCCGACTGAAGCGTGGCAGTTCAAGGGGAGCTCACAGTTACCTGCTCCTGCATGGCAGTGCCGGTTCGCCACTCAGAGGGAGCGTACGAAGTTCCCTCTTGTTGATTCAGACGCCTCCATCTGGCCCTTGATGCCAGGGGTTGGACCACTGCCCACCTTCAGAGGGTGGTGGTTGGACCCCCGGCCTCCTGCGGCCAGAGGGGGCGGCACTAAAGCCAGCTGCACAGACCCTGTCGACAGGCCTTGCTAGTGAAGAATTTGTGAGCGGGGCTCAGCAGCTCTTTGCCATTCTGGGGCCTGAGCGGGGACCTGATCCGTAGAAGTAATAGCCCCTGATGAGGCATCTGGACCTTAGACTGCAGGGGAAGTTTACAGTCCAGACCCCGGGTTTCTGCCCATCTGACTCTGGAGAATATTCCAGCTTGTCCAAATGGAGAACCTTAAGCCGCCTTCAGTCTCAGGAGCGAAGGTGAAATATAAATGTAGGAAAGAAGGACCTGTTCCTGGTGCTGCTTGTCCCACAGTAGATGAACTCTCCCAGTGACAGGGATGCCTCTTGGACGTGGACGCCACTTGTTTTTCCTGTCCCAGGGTTTATAAATAGCTCCGCGCCTCAAACAGGCATTCCCTGAGGAGATAGGCTGCCACATCGTTTCCTTGGTTGATGCTGCCCGTGTCCTCGGTAGGGCCAGAGTAGGCGGCACAGGTACCCTGCCAGGTGATCCTTTGGTGGAGGTGGCGGACACCTGAAGACCTCGGCCTTCCCTGCCCACACTGCCCGGGTGAACTACCCTCAGGAACCATCCTGGCATCGGGTGAATGGGCTCTGTTGTTGGTCTTTATGTGCCTTGCGCCCGTGGGGGGCATTGGCGGGCGCCAAAGATAGGGTTGTTCAGTGTTGTTTTTACATTTTGGACTGTATTTACTTGTATTATTATTGGACTGTTGTGACCTGCCCTGAGCCCGCTTGTGGGGAGGGTGGGATATAAACCCAGTGGTAAATAAATAAATAAAATCCAGGAGGAGGCCGGGGGGGTGGGGATTGGCACTTACAGGCCGAAACAGTTCTGCGCCCTCACTGCACATTGGAGCTCCTCAGCCAGGTGGCTTTTGAACTGCTGGGTCACGTGAACCCTTCCACGGATGGGGAGGATGCCCTGGCCCCCGTTCTTCCAGGCAGGTGCACGCTGTGTACCTGGGTCTGTGAAGCCCAGTCTGGGGGATTGTGGGCCGAGACGGGGGGGGGGCTGCTCCCGGAATGGCTGTGGGGACACACCTTGCAGTAACTCCCCAGCCTGACTGGGGTAAACACCACCCCCTGCCTCCTGGCCTTGTAATTCCAGCCCTGCTTTTCCTCCCTGGGCTCCACATGGGCTGAGCTGGTTGGGGCCTGGTCTCCTGGAGCAGCTTCTCTTCTGCTAGCCGTCCCGTGCAGTGGGGAGCCAAAGCCCCTCTGGCTTCTGTGGCTTTCCGGCAGCGTCCCCCTTGTGGCTCCTGCCACAGTCCACCCTTGCCGTGTGCTCGGGACACACCGCCTCCCGGCCTGCAGAGCAAGCGATCCTGCCCCCGATGCATGTGGGAAGGCTCTGCGATGCTGCTGGAGGGTGAGGCCAGGGAGCCTAGCAAAGGGCGGTGCCCCAGCACCCTTTGGCAGGTGCGTCTCTTGGCACAGGGAGGCCCAGCCGAGGTTCCCTGTTGCTCGAGCTCTCAGGCCTCCTCCCGACTCACCTGCTCCCTTCAGAGCAGGCTCAGGGACGGCCTCCCGTACGGGCCCGTTTGCAGCAGGAGCGGGCCAGAGAAGGGGGCTGGGAAGCCGCAGAAGGGGGCTCTGTCGGTGGAGACCCCTCAGACGCTGCGAGCGGAGAAACCACCAGACCAGCAAGAGGGGGAGAAGAGGCAAAGATCGCCCGTCCCCTTTCCACCTGCAGAGCTCCTCTCTCGGATCCAAGTGGATGTTTAGATAAAATGCATTCAGCATCCAAAGTTTGGGCTAGAAAATCAGGCTGTGGTTCAGTTTGCTCAGTCGGTCCTTGTGCTTTCCTTTCCCACCACTCAGAACAACCTGAAGCCATTCCTGTTATTGGCTTTTGTGGGATCTCTTGTGCTCCTGTGGCCAGGGAAGAGCAGACAAGGCTTCCTGTGTGAACGAGGCTTGGGAGAGTTTTTCTCCAGGCAGCTTTTAATCCTGATTAAGCCTCCAGGAAACACCCCCCCCCTTGCATTTCTGCATCAGCAGAACCTGCCTGGGCCTCTTTGTGCATCTCTTTCAGCCAGGGAAGCTTAGAAGTGGGATTTCTGAAACATAACATTCCCGGCCCCAAAGATATCCGGCTGGCCTTGCAATGGCTCGTCTCCTTTCTCCAGGGTCGGGGACAGAGGGTGGCGTTAGGGGAGCAGACGTCCCAGAGGGCCCCCCCCCCGCTGTCCCCGGGGCGCCGATGATGTTGTTTAACATCTACATGCGCGCCCTTGCCCAGATTGCCCGGAGGTTTGGGCTTGGGTGTCATCAATATGCGGATGACACCCAGCTCTATCTGATGTTGGCGGGCTGGCTTAGACTGCGCCGATTGAAATTGAATCCAAGGAAGACGGAGGTCCTGTGCCTGAGTCGTCGGGGCGGGTCGGGGGTAGGGATCCCACTGCCGCCCTTCGGTGGGGCGCCGTTGGTGCCAGCGCCGAGAGTCAGGAGTCTGGGAGTGCTCCTGGATGCCTCCTTAACAATGGAGGCCCAGGTAGCAGCCACTGCCAAGGCGGCAGGCAGCTGGTTCCCTTCCTCGAACGCAGTGACCTGGCAACAGTGATCCAGGCAGTGGTCACCTCGAGATTGGACTACTGCAACGCTCTCTACATGGGGCTGCCCTTGTCCCAGATCCAGAGGCTGCAGCCAGTGCAGAATGCTGCAGCCAGGCTGCCGATGGGTCTCTCTACACAGGACCAAGTCCATCCTGTGCTGAGGACACTGCACTGGCTGCCTATAGCGTACCGGATTCGGTTCAAGGTGCTGGTTTTAACCTTTAAAGCCCTATATGGTCAGGGGCTTGCCTACTTGAGGGACCGCCTTTCCCCACATCTGCCCCAGAGAGCACTGAGGTCAGGGTCGCAACACCGCTTGACCCTCCCTGGTCCGAAAGAAGCCAGGCTGGACATCAGCAGGGCCAGGGGTTTCTCAGTGGCGGCCCCAACCTGGTGGAAGGAGCTCCCGGAGGACACCAGGGCCCTGCGGGACTGGAGCTCTTCCACCGGGCTTTCGATTAGGGGTCGCCACTGAGGGGTGCGCCCTGGAGCATCTCCTGGCCTGAGACCTCGCTGGATGCTACTCCTATCATTGGGTCTGATTTGGATCGTCGCCACCATCTGTCGGTTTTATTTGTGAATTGTTGCTGTTTTTAACTTGGTACTGTATTTATTAATCGTTTTAATCCCTGTATTGTTTACGTTATTTTAACCCTGTTAGCTGCTTTGAGCCAGTGTGCCCGGCAAGGTGGGATACAAATAGAAATAATAAATAAATAAATAAATATGAGCGAGTGCGGTGAGTCTCGGGGCCGCTGGCCCTGGCCAGGTCTCCCCTCCCCTGCACACACAGGCAGAGTTCCCTCTGGCCGGCCAGCGCCTCCGAGCAGGCTGTGTTCCTCTGGGGGGCAGGGTGGACGTGCGCCAGCGTATTATGTGTATCTATTTACGTGGCTTCAGGTTTGCCTTTCTCACTGGGCCTCCAGGTGGGTGGCATAGAGCGAGTCAATCCCATTGACCGGATGGGGGCATTCATTGAACAGCGCAGCAGGATTTGGATGGCAGAAGTCCGGGTCCAACCAGAAATCTAAAAGACAGAACTGACACAATGCAGAGGTATTCCCATGACACATCCAGGTAGTGCAGAAATGACACAGAGGCGGATCCTACTTCCAGCACGCTCCACACAGTAGGGCCGGCCACAGTCCCTTAGCGTTTATCCAAGTAACCTGTAGGGCATTTTGTGCAGTTCAGCTCTACTGCTGTTCACTGGCACCCTTTTCTTCCTCTTGCTCTCAGTTGCAGAGTTACTTTGCAGCGTGCGAAGATGAGACGCCGGCCATCAGAAACCACGACAAAGTCCTGCAGCGCCTCTGTGAGCACATCGACCACGCACTGCTCTACGGGTGAGGAGTGGGGCCCGGAGACGGCGGCGGCTCTCGGTCTGAGCCCCTCCCTGCAGGGGCCTGGAGCTAGTGAGCGAGCGCTGTGGCCCCGCAGGCAAAGGAAGGGTGACAGTCGAAGCCCCCCACACACACACACTGTGGGCCATGGACCAGGCGCTCTCTTGGCCTCTGGGAAGGGTGCTGAGGCTGGTTTCTCCAAGTGGCCCCCGGGGTGGTCTGGGCACAAGCCTAGGGGCAGAGGACTGTTGGAAAGCCACAGAGTGGCGCACGCAAAAGAATCAAGTCCCCTTTGGTCTAGAGGCGGCCACCTTGGATCACGAGAGTCTGCTCCTGCCCTCCATCGAAGGACCAGACCTGTCCTGTTTGGGGGGTGGGGGTGGCGGGGTTTCCTCCCACACTGAGGCAGTCAGAGCCTGGGGGGGGGGGGGGGGCGGGCCCCCGCCCGCCGGGGGGGGAGGCCAGGCCTCTGCCGCCGCCGCAGAGCCTACCTTAATGGGAGCCCACCTTTGCCAGAGGCGCTCTCCTCCCTCATTCCCCTGCTTCCACAGACTTCAAGATCTCCCTTCGGGCTACTGGGTCTTGGTGGTCCACTTCACCCGCAGAGAAGCCATCGAGCAGATCCAGCTGCTGCAGCACGTGGCCACCAACCTGGGACGCAGTAAGCATGCGGGCAGCAGCCCTGTTTCAGGCCGAGGGGGGCCGTGATGTCGGGGGCCGGGCCGCTTCCTGCTGCACTTCCCCTGGCGGACTCTGGGGCTGAGCTGTTCAGAGCATCAAATGCCAAAACAAGCCTCTGGAATTAGGTCTGGGGGCCCCAGCAGGAACCAGCGCAGTGGGTAGAATACCGGGAGTGTACTTTCACCCTGGCATGTCTTAGTCAAAGCTTGGCACAGGGAGCTGTGAGGCAGCACAGGGACCGAGCGGGGCCAGCAACACTCTCTGGGTGGCTCTGTGCCGCCTGGAAGGATTCCGCCATCAGCGGCAGAGAAGTCCAGGAGGACCAGCAGGGACACGGCCTCCTGTATGCGCGTGTGTGTCTGTACACACAGAGTTGAGAAACTTTTTCATCAGCCAAATCTTCCTCTCCAGGATACTGGAAGCTCCCCTGGGCTTAGAGGGAACAAGCTGGGGCAGTGAGGTGGTGAACACTTTGGAAACTTATTTATCATTTCTCTTGTTGAATTTATCTCCTTAGTGGGATCAGGCTCAGGGTGGTGCACGACACAATTGTATAAATAGCAAGTTAAACAACCTAAAACTAAGTAAAACGGTAAAAACGTAATAGTCCAGTTTACCAAGATGGTGCTGAAATCCTAACAGCACTGCTGCCTCGTAGGAAGAGGGCGCGGGGGCGGGGGGGGAATGGGGGTGCCAAGACGGAGCCATCGCTGTCCTCGACCGAACGCCTGGCGGAACACCTTGCACGCCCTGTGGCGCTGTCCTCTGTCCCACAGGGCAAGGACGTTGTTCGGCCGAGGGACCCACCAGGTTGGCCCCAGGGCAGAGGAAGGCCAGGCATCTCTCTTGCCAGGGGCCACCATTGAGTCCTGATCTCCCGAGCATCACGCTCACACAGACTCTCAGACATGTCCACCCTTCGGGCTCCTGTCAACTGCCGGGCATGACCCGGTGGCTCTTCCTCGCCGGCTCTCAGCAGCTCCCTTCACGTCTGGCAGCACTTTAGAGAGCAAAATGATTGCCAAGGGAGGAGTGTCGGAGAGTCCGATCTGCGCGCTGGGGTGGGGTGGGGGGAGGCTTGACTCTCGACAGCGCGTCCTTTGCGCTCTGAGGTCCTCCCAGACGGGACTCCGGCTGTTCCTCTGCAGATCAGCCTGGCCACCCCCTGGAAGGGTCAGCCGCCCTCGGCAGTCCGGGCCTCCTCAAGCCCTCTCCAGCCTCACCAGGCTGGGTTTTTCTTCGGGTTGGTTTCCAAAGTGCTTTCCCCCACCCCACCCCACCCGTGTGTGTCTGGGAATCTCTGCCTTGTCTGCAGACGGTCGTGACCTGCAGAAGCTGCCCCCTTCACTGTTCACGATTGGGAACGATGTTAACACAATTTTTTTTTAAAGCGTCCTGAAGGGTTTTAGGGTTGCATGCCAAGCCAGGCCTGAGTCCCAGAACCTGCGTTCGTTCGGTTCTCTGTCTGGGGGTTTGTGGGAGCGTTGCACAGTGTTGGTCAGGTGTCTTGGCCACCTGGCCTTGGGACAGGGGTAATGGGGCTTTTATGGGCCAGCCACGGCCGAGTCCAGAGAAGCCACCACCCATCGCTCTTGGCATTCAGCAAGATGAAACGATCCGTTCGCCCAGGAGGGGCTCTGGCGGGAGTGGGAGGGACAGGAGTGCCCACCAAGAGCCCCCCCTTTGCCGTCCCCTGCAGGCCGAGCGTGGCTGTACTTGGCCCTCAACGAGAACTCCCTGGAGAGCTACCTGCGCCTGTTCCAGGAGAACTTGAGTCTGCTGCACAAGTACTACGTCAAGTGAGTCCCCTTCCGTGGGTGGCTTTGGCATCCTGCTGTCCAGGGGCTGGGAGAGAGCAGAGAGATGGCTTGGGGGGGGGGAGAGGATGGACCCTTTGGTTTCTGAGGTTGATACCATTCCCATATTCCCAGCATCTTTTCCTCCCATTTGCTTTTCTCGTGTATTTTTCAAAAAGTATGCATGTGGTAATCTTAAAGGCTCACAGGTTGGTTCTGCCATAAACTTCCCTGGCCTAGAACTCCCTTCCCCGTACGTGTATGGAAGGTCTCAACGGCAAAGGGAACATGGCAGTGCAGAAATGCTGGGACAGTCTGTATCCGATTCAGACGTGTTCATGATCAGCACAGGGGCCTTTTGCTGCTGCTGCAGCAGCAGCAGCAGCAGCAGCTGTGATTTGGGGAAGTCACAGTCTGCCTACATCCTGGTGGGTCACCGTGTTGGTCTGAAGCAGCAAAACAAAGTTTGAGTCCGGGGGCACCTTTAAGACCCACACAGTTTGATTCAAGGTATATGCCTCCGTGTGCAAGCCACACTTCTTCAGATACAGTGAAACAGAATTTCCTCAACCATTACATATAGAAAGAGAGGGAGGGTTAGTTACCAGTTAGTGGGGGTGACAACCAGGGCTATTTTGGGGCAGGAACGCACAGGAACGAAGTTCCGGCTGGCTCCCGAGTTGGCCACGCCCAGCAGGAACCCATTAGCATAATAGGTCACACCCAACAGCAGAAAATCATTAGGATTGGCTACATTAGGGGTGGGGTGTGTGGCCTAACATGCAAAGGAGTTCCTGCTACAAAAAAAGCCCTGGTTTGACAACAAAGTAAACAGAATAAGAAGCAAAAAGTGGGTGTGGCTGGACGACCACACTCCTGGTAACATGGGAGTGTGGCCTAATGTGCTAATGAGCTGTGATGTCAGGGGTGTGGCCTAATGTGCTAATGAGCTGTGATGTCAGGGGTGTGGCCTAATGTGCTAATGAGTTTCTGCTGTTGGGTGTGGCCTAGTATGCTAAGGAGTCCCTGCTGGGCTTTTTCTACAAAAAGAGCCCTGGACTGACAACTATTTATTACATTACATTACATTCTACTATTCTATAAGAAACCAGTTGCTGAGTTGCATGTTATTATAACACTCAGAACAATGGAATCCCCAGAACTTAACAGGGATGTTGGTTTCTTATCTCACTACACATGCTAACCTCATTCAGCCCTTACATCTGTATTCTCACCAATCCCCCAGAAGGGCCATTTTATTTTATCTCTTATTTGGAATAACAGATTAGAATAGTAGAGTATAATGTAACGTAATGAATAATTTTTGCCCAAACTAACTGGCAACTAACCCCCCACCCTCTCTTTCTATATGTAATGGTTGAGGAAATTCTGTTTCACTGTATCTGAAGAAGTGTGCTTGCACATGAAGGTTTAAACCAGGAATAAAACTTTGTTGGTCTTAAAGGTGCCTGACTGGACTCCCACCTTTGTTCTATAGTCTGCCTAGTGAGGCTAAGCCAGTTGAGCTCCTGTCGTGGGGTGGAATGCTTTGTCTCAAATGCTGATTTGTTTTTGTGGAACTGCCCAATAAGTTCTAGGTTAGCAGTAGGACACCTTTTGCTTTTGTGGCACAAGCAGACAAGCACAGTTTAGTGTCGTGGTCAGGCACGCGGGTTTGATTCCCCACCCCTCCTCCACATGCATCTGCTGGTGTGACACTGAGTCAGTTACAAGTTCTTTCAGAGCTGTTCTCTCACAGGCAGTCCTCGGAAGAGTGGGGAGGGGAAGGGAAGGGAGATTCTGAGACTCCTTTGGGTAGTGAAGGGTGGGGTATAAATCCAGTCTCTTCTTCTTCTTTTAGGAATTTGTAATTCTGGAAGGTTTGGGGAGGGAACCCCAGAGGTTATGCCAGCACCTGCTAGAAGCCCTGAGGCTCTAGGGGTGGGGTCCCCACACCCGTGAGAGGTTTTCACACCTCTGTGTCCCGCTGCCTGGAGCCACGCCCCATAGTTTCGGGGGGGGAGCATCTCATAACCAGGCCTCCTTTTCAGTCTGACCGTTCAAATCTGAATGCAGGAACTGCTGTATCAGAAGTGTGTTGCTCGGGTACGGCTTTTCCCCATGGAGCTTTCTAGGCTCCGCAGAAGTCCCTGCCTGCAGCCCAGTGTGCTTGCCGCAGCCTGGAGCCTCTCAGGAGTCCGGTTGCAGAGGAGAGGAAGGGGAGCTAGGCGGGGAGCCCGGCCCGGGGACTTTGCCTTACCCAGAGCCTCAGGGCTTGTGAGCAACCGACTTCTCTGTCCGGCAGGAGCGCCCTCGTCTGCAGCCAGGACCATCTGACCCTCTTCCTCACGCTGGTCTCCGGCCTGGAGTTTATCCGGTTTGACTTGGATCTGGTGAGCAGGTTGTCGTCTCTTTCCAGGGGGCGGGGCGGTTTCAGGCCCCCCATCCCCATATGCATTCGTGGGTCCACGTCTGCATTGGGCCTCGCTTATTACTGTTAAATCCTTCTCTCCGGCACTTTCATTTGAAAATTCACAAGATGGTTGGCGGGGATCAAAAACATGACGTCTCGTATTCGGCCATCACCACTATTGACAGCATCGGCGCAAACGCGCAGTGTCATATCGAAGCAGCACAGTAGCCATTTCTCATTGGCCAGTGCAGGAGACATGTGCTCCAGCCTCTTCAGAGACCCGCTGGAGGCGGTGCACAGCATCCCCCCAAAAATCAAACCAGGCAAATGTTAACGTATTCATATTAAACAGACCCATAAAGCCCCCGAGCTTCAAACATGTAGCAGCCTAAACCTTGGAAGCCGCTTGTGATGGTCGCTGTGACTGGCACGCGGGGGCAGAGGGCCCTGGCCCCTAGGGGGCATTCCGGGCACCAGAGAGGCTCCCGTCCATTTTGTGACTGTTGTGGCTCTTTGAATCAAGTGGGTCGATCTTGCCCTTCAGTGGCTCCTCCTCTTCTTTCTTGAGTGCATTTGCAGTGTCACGGAGGGGATCCACGATCGCCAGCGTAATGCTCCCCCCCCACCCCCCCGCCAGACTGATGCGTTCCTCCATCTTTCTCTGCTGCTCCCAGGACGCCCCCTACTTGGACCTGGCCCCCTACATGCCGGACTACTACAAGCCGCAGTACTTGCTGGACTTTGAGGATCGCCTCCCCTGCTCGGTCCACGGCTCGGACAGCCTCTCTCTCAACTCCTTCAATTCCGTCACCTCCACCAACCTGGAGTGGGATGACAGTGCCATCGCCCCCTCTAGTGAGGGTGAGTGGCCGGGGAGGGGCTCAGAGCCCCCGTGCCAGAAGGCCTCAGCCTGACCGGGCTTCTTGCCAGCGGTCTTGGGGTGGGTCGCACGGAGCGTGCGCCGGGGAGTGGCGCCTCCTCGAGTTCTTCTGCACAGAGCCCTGCTCACTGGGCCAGTGGGGATTCCCGAGGGCAGAGGGTGGGCTGCCGCCCCATAGACACGGCTGCTCCCGGGGCAGGAGAAGAGCCAAATGTGGTAGGCAGATTCCAGCCCCAAGGCCAGCAGGTGTCGTGTGGGTGCGGGATAAGGGGAATGCCCCGAGGCCAGCAGGTGTCCCGGGGTGAGGGTCACGCCGGCACGTGTCGGTGGCGTTGCTTGGCGGGGCACCGTGGGGGTGGGCTGTCGGCCTGCTTCCCACTCCCTCCCCAGCCACGAGGCGCTTAGTTCCCATTGCGTTCCGATGGGCGTTTGCAGGCCATTTGCCTCTGAGGGGATGTGCCGGCAGCCGCCGCCCTTCTCGCCTGCCAGGAGCCCTGAGCTGCGCAAGCCAGGCCGGAGAGTGGCGCTGAAGGCATGCAGGGCTGGGAGGGTCCCTGGCTGCAGGGAGCAGCCGGGTACGGAAGGTGCCCGTGCCCGGCCGTGGGGAGGCCTCTGGCTGTCTTCGGACGGCCCCGCCTGCTCTCCTTGGCTCGCCCTGAGGCCTTGTGGGGGTGGAGGGAGGGTCGGCTGGCAGCGGCCGTGCAGGTCTCCCCTCCTCCTCCTCCCCCTCCTCCTCCTCCCGGCGAGCCTTCCCAGTGAACCGCTGTGTGCTGCTGGCCGAGGCCCCCTCCCTGCAGCTCTCCTTTCTAATCTGTGGTTTTGTCCCCCACTTTGTAGATTATGATTTTGGAGATGTCTTTCCCGCAGTGCCATCATCCCTGCCCACCGCAGCCTGGGAAGGTGGGACGATCGTGCCCCTTGTCTGTAGCCGCGCTCTCGGGGCCGCTCTTGTTTCTGCACCCAAGCTTGCTGCATGCTCTGCCGTTGGTTTCCTAACACCATGTGGGGCCTGCAGGAACCAAGAGCTTGAGAGGGTGGCCGGTGGCTCCCCCTGTTGTGGGTTCTGGCGCGGTCCGTAGAGTGCGGGCTCTTCCATGTGTGCGGGTCTCAGCCTCTCCCCGTGGCCTCTGGTTTCTCTCTGCCACTCACCCCGCAGTTCTGATCTGAGCATCTAACCTCCTCGCCCCCTGTGACTTGGCCCGTCCTGGCATGAGATGCGCCGTCATTGCTCTGGTCCTTCAAACTAACAAGCCTCCCGAATCGGTCTTCGGTGCCAACGAGGAGGGCGACTAACGGTGCTTCCTGTTCCGAAAGTGCATTGGGGAGGAACGGGAGGAAGCTGCCTTCTTGTCCGGTTGGTCTCTCACGAGGAGCCCTTTCCCCAAGAGCCCCTCCTCCGACGTGGAGCCCCCCTCCCTCTGCTGCCCACGAGGCCGGTGTGGGCAGCAGACGAGCCACAGGCGGTCACCAGCACTCCGGCTGCCCGTCTCCTGGTGCCTAAAGTAAGCCTCTAGTCCTCAAGAATGGAAACCGGAGGACAGGGTGGCAGAAAGAGCTCCCTATAGGGCAGTGGACAGAACAGGGGATTGGCTTACGGCTGCCTCCTGGCAGGTTCCCCCCAAATTAAAAATCCCCCCCCCCCCCGAAAAAGGAGGTCCACGTTCCGAGGCTGACTGCCGCTTTCCGCCCTGGAAGGGAGCCGTTTGGTAAGGATACTGTCGAGTCGGCGGAAGGGGGCTGCAGAGGGCCTCCCGGGTCCTCCGGAATCAGAGCGGAGGGATGTGGGTCCACCTGGGCTTAGGCCGGCCAGTCAGTCAGTCAGTCCGGGTCCCGCCCTCTGCTGCTGCTGGGCCCCTGGTGCTCGGGGGGAGCAGAGGGGGGGTCTCAGCCCTGACTTTGACAGAGTCGTCCTTGGAAAAGGAGCTCTTGTGCTGGCTGGTGTTGGCGTCACGTGGACACAGGCAGCCCCCTTCTTCCGAGTCCGACCCCGGGGCCATCGTGGTCACTCTTGCCTCCCGCCAGGACCGCTCAGGCGGAGGATGGGCTTCCACGTCCCCGCCTGCCTCCTCCGTTGAGCTGGAGGTGCCGCCGGGGGTCCAGCCGGGGACTTCCTGCATGCCGGGCAGATGCTCTCTCGCGGAGCCACGGCCCCTCCTGCCTCCTTTGGCTTTGGGCCAAGGGGGGACACCTCCATGAGACAGCTGGAGACCAGTTCCCGGCTGGCCTGGCTCCCGGGCGGGCGGGCAGCTCCCCAGAGAGGCCCACTGAGGATGGCCGGTGCCCTCTCAAGGCTTGGGCAGCAGCCCTAGGGAAGCCGTGGCAGGTTAGGTGTGCTTCAGGCCACGTGGCATATCGGTCGCTCTGCGCCAGGCCTCTGCCTGCGGGGAGCCCCAAAGAGCAGCCAGCCGCTGGGTCTGCCCCGGCACTGGCGTCCAGCTGGGAGGCCTCCCGCGCCGGTGTTCTGCTGCTGCCAGCCACTGACCAGAGGGGTGGGGTGGGGGCTCTTCTTTCTCTTCCCCAGACGGAGACCTCACAGACACCCTCAGCGGCCCCCCCAAGAGCCCGACGCAGCGCTACAACCCCTTCAACAAGAAGGCGGAAGCGCCGTCCTCTGCGGAGACCACCCCGGTGCACCACCTTGCCTCCCAGGAGAGGGCGGGCCCCGTGACGGAGGGCGCAGACCAGTCCGGGAGTTGCCCTGAGCTGGAGGTCATCAGGTCAGTGTGGGGGCGGTGGCGGGGGGGGTGCGTCTTGGTGCCGGATCAGCGGCCCCGCTGGCCGGGTGCTATCTGCTCCCTGCAGCTTCTGGCAGTGGCTGGCCTGTTCTAGCTTCCCTCGTGGGACGAGGCTCTTTGTGCTTCCTGCGCGGGGGGGGGGGAGGCTGGCCCATCCCACTCTGACAAAAGAGTTTCGGAGACCCAACGTGTTCTCGCTCAGAGCCCACTGCAGATGGCGTTCGATCCGCTAGAGCGGCCAGCGGCTGCACATGGGGTCCTCTGCGTGCGCAGCAAGCCCCCCGCCACTGAACTATATGGCAGGAGGAGCAGAAAAACACTCTGGTGGAAGGAGATGATGTCGGCAGCACCCCTCTGGAGGGGGCAGGGCACTGAAACCAGGGCGAGGCGGTGGGTGGGTGGGGGTGGCGAAGCCGCCCTTGAGGAGTGCTCCGGAGCCCAGAGAGGGGCAGCGTCTCTGTTCTTTTGCATTTGGGAGGAAGTGCTTGCCGGATGTCCTGGAATGTCCCCCGCCCCAGCAGCACTCCTCCTCCTCCTCCTCCTTGCAGGCTGGCGAAAAAGAAGAAGGCCGGGAAGAAGAAGAAGGGCGGCAGGGCGGAGGAGGCTGCAGCGGTGGCAAACGTGGCCCCCCCTGCTGCTGCCGCCGCAGACCCAGCTGGGGGGGCTCCGGGTGCCGGCGGGGAAGGCGGAGGGAGCCTGGTCCCGGAGGAGCCCCCCGCGCTCGGCCAGCTGGGGCTGCGCATCCCTGAACTGAAGGACACGTCGATGGAGCAGGTGGGGCAGCCGCTCAGCCATGTGATCGACACGCTGGACCGGCAGCTGGACCCCCGGGGGTGGGGCTGCTCCCTCGAGCCCCCCGACCAGTCCTTTCGGACCGAGGCCCCAGAGGGGGCCCTCGCGGAGGGGCCCCCCTCTGGTGGCTTTCGCCAGGGGGTGCCGTCCCCCATGGTCTTCTACCACTTTGCCGGCGAGGGTCCAGACGCTCTTGCGCCAGGTGGTGGCCACCATGACTCTTCAAGGGATGGCCAACCGCCGCCTGTCCCTGGTGGCCCTGCGGCTGCTGGACCGGAGGAGGAGGAGGGAGGAGGAGGAGGTGGCAGCGGCAAGGGGGAGACTCTTGGGCCAGTGACGGACTCGCAGCAGGAGGAGGAGGAGGTGGCGGCTGCCAGCATGGAGGCCCTCGGCCGCCTCGAGGAGGAGGAGGAGAAGGCCAGCCCCTCGCCCAGCAGTGCGGAGGAGGACTCCGGGGTGGAGGAGGGGCAGGGCAGCCCTTCGGAAGCAGCCCACCCCTCAGAATTCAGGTGGGTGGCCACGTGGTGTCCTTCCCTCTGGCAAAAGAGGGCTGCAGCCACCAAGGATCGGCTCCAGGGCAGGTGTACCTAACTCGGCTTGCGCAGCTGGGGACAATGGGGGAGCGGGCGGCTTCTTCTGTGGGGCTTCTCCCCGACAGAAGAAGGAGAGAGGGATTGGACTTATACCCCATGGCCCTTCACTACCCGAAGGAGTCTCAGAGCAGCTGACAAACTCCTTTCCCTTCCGCTCCCCACCTACCTGTGTGAGGTAGGTGGGGTGAGAGAGCTCTCCCAAGAACCACTCCTGAGAGAACAGCTCTGAAGGAACTTGTGACTGGCCCAAGGTCACACCAGCAGCTGCATGTGGAGGCAGAGTGGGGAATCAAACCCAGTAGCTTTCCCAGGACAGAGTCCGCGCACTGAGCCACGACACTCAAACTGGCTCTCACGAGAGAGGTGAATGGCTGCCCTTCAGTCCTCTGCAATCCTCCCGTGGTAACCCTGCAATAAGCGATAGACTACAGCAAGGTATAAAAACACTGAAACCGAACAACTGGCCAGAAGCTCAAGGCAAGACGATTGGAGTGGCAGTTAAATGGCGTAATAAATGATTCTCTCAAGTGACAGAGCCAAGGCAAGGTCTGGGATGTAAACGGAAGAGCTAGCCATCTCTGACAGCCCGGCCAAACAGAAGTGCCTTCACCTGTCAAGCGGGGGGGGGGGGGGGGTTAGCACCAGGTGATGAATTCCAGGAGGTTTCCTCTGTAGTCAAGGGGCCACAACAGAGAAGGCACTGTCTGTAGGGGCCATCCAACCTTTGAAAACAGGCACACGGAGAGTGGGGTTTCTGGCAAAGATTGCAACTGTCAGGCAGGTTTGTGTGGGCATAGGTAGACACCCTCTGGTAGTTGGTCGAGGTCCTCTCTTGGTGTGCTAACTGGATCCCTCCGCTGCCCCCTAGACATTGGGGGAGGCTTTTGTGTCTTCATCCTCCCCTCCCCTAATCTCTTCTGCTTTCCGCTCTCTCTTCCTCTCTGCGCAGGGTAGACAATAACCACTTGTTGCTGCTGATGATCCACGTCTTCCGAGAGAATGAGGAGCAGCTGCTGCGGGTACGTCTGGGCACCTCTGTCTCCTCTCCTCCCCCGGTTCGTTTGGGACGTTCCTCACCAGTGTCCCGTTTTGTGCTTTGCTGGAGGAGAAAATCCAATGGCAGTGGAGTGGGTGGGGGTGGGAACCGTCCATCCCCGGGGTGAAGCTGCCCGTTGGCACCCGAGGGGTCGCGTGGCCGTGTTCCCCAGGCTCCCTGCCTGCCCACGCAGCTTGGCTCAGCCGCTCTGCTTTCCTCCTGCAGATGATCCGCATGAGCACGGGGCACATGGAGGGCAACCTGCAGCTGGTCTACGTGCTGCTGACGGACTGCTACATCTACCTCCTCCGCAAAGGTAGGCTGTGGTGCCAGGCCTGCCCCGGGCGAGAGTGGGGTGGAACTGTTCATTTAGCTAGACGATGATCACGCGTTGAAGCGGGAAAGAGCGGGCATAAATTTGCCGTTTTTTCTGTATAATCATGTTGATGTGATAAGCAGATTGCATGTCTCTGCATGGGATGCTAAGAAGGTATCAGGTGAGATTTCTGCTCATGTGTGGGACTTGATATAAAAACTCCTAAAAGATACCCTGAAATCTGGTATGCTTTTAATTTTTGTCATTCAAATATGGTTGAGAAATGCTAGGAGATTTCATTTTATCGACACTTGTTTTTGGAGCAGCTATAGGTTTAATTTTCACAAGTATGTATTTTCTGACTTCTTGTCTAATAAAGAGAATTGTTTCTTTTTTCAATAAAATACAGTTTATTCTCTGACAGTTTTTTGCCTGGTTTGCCAGTAAGAGCTCAGAGAACAGAACTCACAATTAATTCATTGGAATTATCAAACAACCCAGAGACATCAAGGGCCAAATTCTTAGAAGACTCCGTGCTCCAGGTTCTCTCCTTGGATACGAGAGCACTTTATAGAATCACAGAACTGAGAATCTGAGAGCTGGGAGGGGCCCTGCAGGCCATCCAGTCCCCCACCCCCTGCTCAATGCAGGACCAGCCGAGAGCATCCCTGACGAGTGTTTGTCCAGCCACTGCTTGAAGACTGCCAGAGAGGGGGAGCTCACCACCTCCCCAGGCAGCTGATTCCACTGTGGCACAGCTCTTGACTGTAAAAAAGTTTTTCCTAAGATCCAGCCAGTACCTTCCCACCCTTCCTTTAAACCCATGATTGCGAGTCCTCTTCTCGGCTGCCCACAGGAACAGCTCCCTGCCCTCCTCCTCTAAGTGACAGCCCTTCAGATACTTCAAGAGAGCAATCTTGTCTCCCCCCTCAGCCTCCTCTTCTCCAGACTGAACATCCCCAAGAAGTCCTTCAGCCTTTCCTCCTAGGGCTTCTTGGTCTCCAGGCCCCCAATCATCCTTGTTGCTCTTCTCTGCACATGCTCCCTTCTGTCCACATCCTTTTTGAAGTGAGGCCTCCAGAACTGCACACAAGACTCCAGGTGCGGCCTGACCAATGCAGTGTCCACTGGGACTATGACATCTTGCAATCTGGATGTTATGCCTCTGTTGATGTACCCCAGGATCACGTTAGGCTTTTTTTGTCGTTGCATCACACTGGCTGCTCATATTTAACTTGTGGTCCACCCATACCCCAAGATCTTGTTCACACACACACACACACAGTTACCCAGTAGTGTATCCCCCACCCAGTATGCGTGTTCCTCGTTGTTACCCAGATGAGGAACTCAGCACAAATTGCATCTTGCTCACATCCTCCCACTTATCCAGTGTGTTCAGATCTCATTGAACTCTACATCCTCTGGTGTGTTTGCTGCTGCTCCCCAATTTGGTGTCATCTGCACATTTAATGAGTAGCCCCTCCACACCCTCATCCAGATCATTCATAAAAATATTGAAAAGTACTGGGCCCAGAGCCGAGCCCTGTCAGGCACCCCACTGGACACCTCCCTCCATTCCAATGAAACGCCAGTGGCAACTCCTCTCTGAGTGGGGTTCCGCAGCCAGCTCCCTGCCCACCTCACTGTCCTAGAGTCCAGTCCACAGTCCTCTAGTTTACCCATCAGAACATCGCGGGGAACCCTGTCTGAAGCTTTACTGGAATCCATGTGAACTGCATCAGCAGCATCCCCTCGAATGCGCGTTGCAGGCTGGCCCAGAGTGTTCTGTCTGCATGTTGTCCTCTCAAGGCCCAGCGCCAACCTGGCAAGGCAGGCTGCTCCAAAGGGTGTTTGTCCAGCCCAGCTCCACGTCTGCCCCCTGCCAGGCAGCTTCCGAGCGGAGACGTTTTGCGCGGTTTCAGTGGCGCTCTCTGAGATTCTGGCCGGATCTGACTGGAAGGAGTCATTTTAGGCGGGACACCCGGCAATTTCTGCTGCCTCAGTTGTTGTGGCCCCTGAGATCAGAAATGCCCCCCCCCCCCCCCCCACGCAAGCCCGGGATTGCCCTCCTGCCTGCCGCTCCTTTGGGCCAGGGAGCGCTTCTGCAGCCTGCGCCCCACAGGGCCGGGTGTCGTGGCTGTGCGGCCTCCCGGGCTCCTCGAGGGACGGGGAGTTCCGTTGAGGTTTCGGACTCGGCCCGTCACTGTGCGTGAGGATGGGGAAGCTGTGCGGGGCTCTCACGCTCCCTCCCTCTCCTGCCAGGAGCCGCTGAGAAGCCGTACATGGTGGAGGAGGCGCTCTCCTACAGTGAGCTGGACTACATCTCAGTGAGTGGGGGCGGGGGCGGCAGGGGGCTCCAGCGTGCACGGGGGGCTTCTGGGCTGGGCTCTGGGAGCCAAGTGGGGTGGGGGGCAGGGGGGAAAGGGCTGAGCACAAGGGGTTGGGGAGGGGCCCCTGCCTGGCGTGCAGAAGGTCTCAGGCTCAGTCCCCGGGATGTGAAAGTCCTCCGCCTAAGACCCTGGAGAGTTGCTGCCAGTCTGAGCCGACAAGACTGACCCGGGTGGATCGAAGTTCTGTGTGGGGAGGAGGCTGCCGCCCGTGTGTGTGCGTGTGTGTTCATGTGGTCTGCTTTCCTGGCAGGTGGGCCTGGACCAGCAGACCGTGACGCTGGTCTGCACCAACCGTCGGAAGCAGTTCCTGCTGGACTCCGCCGATGCTGCCCTGACAGAGTGAGCGAGCGGGGGCGGGGTGGGGCCCCTGCAGCGCAGCTGTCCTTCCGGGCACTGGCCTCCTGGCAGGGCTTGGGAGCCATGGGCTCCCCGTCTGGGCTGCCTCTCTGTAGCGTGGGAAGGAGCGCTGCTTAGTAGAGCTCTGGGGTTTGGGGCAGCTGAGCAGGAGTGTGGGCTGTCCCGTGGTCGGAGGAGCCCTGGAAAGGCCACCGTGGTTACTGCAGCGGGGGGAGCCTCGGTCGCCGTTCAGGCCAGGGCCCCCCGTGGCCTCTCCGGCAGCCTCGTCCCGTGTCACGGCAGCTCCTAGTAAGACCCAGAAGTTTGTGGGCTTCAGGCGTGGTCCTCCGTTCTAACGGCGAAATGGGACCCTGCAGGCCCTTAAACAGTGTGATGGAGCGCAATGCCGGAACCAGGCAATGAATAAAGCTGGCATGATATATACAGGGACCACGGTCCGAAATTCCACCGGCATTCACTGCTCACTGCCTCATTCACAGCCTGGAAAGGCCCTCTGCACAGTTCTCTCTTACCCCGTCTGGGATGCGAGAGGAGGGTGGGAGAGGGGGCTCTGCTGACGGCTCTCTGGCAAGGCGGGACACAAATGGGAAATAATAAATAAATGAACAAACGATCAGGCCGGCCGTTCCGCCTTGGGGGGCTTTGCAGTTGGCTTTGACTTGGTTCTGAGCTGGGGCCCTTTCTGCTTGAGTCTCCGGGGTGTTCTCCGCCCCCTGATTCTCGGCTCTCCTCCCGGCCAGGTTTTTCCTGATGTCTCTGAAGTCAGCGATGATCAAAGGGTGCCGGGAGCCGCCCTACCCGAGCATCCTGACCGATGCCACCATGGAGAAGCTGGCGCTGGCCAAGTTTGTGGCTCAGGAGTCCAAGCGGGAGGTGAGGGGCCCTGCAGGCTGCATCTCTGGGTTCGCCTGGGGGCCCGCCCCTTGAGGACAGGCCTTCCCAGCCCCAGGCCCCCAAGCGCCCTTCATAGGTGGGGGTGGACTGGGATCTGCATCTGCAGCCCTCGGGGGAGGGGGGGTGGACCGTGGCTGCCTGGCCTGGAATCCGGGAAGGCCTGGGTGTGCCCGCTTCATTCAAGGGAGGAGGGCCAGAACGGCTGCTTGGTGCGAGGTCTCTGCCTGGGGCTGCCCCCAGGTGTAGGTGACAGCCCTGTCCCTCCCGAAGAAGAAGAGGAGGAGGAGGAGCCCCAGCTCAGTCGCCGCCCCGGGGGCTTCCTGCTCCCCCTGTGCCCTCAGCCCTGCCAAGGCCCGTGCCCCCACGCGAGGGCTTCCTGGGCACCAAGAACAGGGGTCAAAATGGGCACCGTGGGCTCTGCTGAGTGCTGGCCCTGCTGACGCCGCGGCTGGGCGGGGCCTCTTGCAGACCTCCGAGGTGACGGTGCGATTCTACGGCCTCGTGCACTGGGAGGACCCCCTGGACGAGACGCTGGGCCCCAGCCCCCCGCACTTCTCCCTGGCCGAGAGCTCTGCCACAAAGGAGGGCATGCTGGACTACAAGGCGGGCACCAACTACCTGGGCAAGGAGCTTTGGAAGCCCTGCTTCGTGGTGCTCAGGTGAGAGGCCGCGGGGTCGGAGGGCAAGGACCGGCGGGGGGGGGAGGG
>NW_015167061.1:2835570-2835922 GCF_001447785.1 Gekko japonicus
GATTGTTGCAGTGGGGAGCAGTGCGGCGGATGCCGGAGATCGAACGCCACCGACCGGCCCCACTCCTTCCAGGTGATCCTGACCGAGCGCCCCTCCCTGGAGCTGAGTGCGGAGAGTGAGGAGGAGATGGCCGGCTGGATGCAGCTCCTCTGCCAGGCGGTCTCCAGAGGGGTGCGTCTGACCGGCCCGGGTGAACTCGTCCGCCCCCCTTGCGCTCTCTTGCTTTGGGGGCCCTGCCTCAGCACTGGGGTGGTTGCGGGGAGTTGGGGCTGCCGGCCCCCCCTTGGGGGGCGGGTGTGTGTGTGGGGGTCTGTGTGGCTTCTGCACATCGGCGCATAGCCAGGGGGGGGGG
>NW_015167061.1:2836085-2836971 GCF_001447785.1 Gekko japonicus
GATTGTTGCAGTGGGGAGCAGTGCGGCGGATGCCGGAGATCGAACGCCACCGACCGGCCCCACTCCTTCCAGGTGATCCTGACCGAGCGCCCCTCCCTGGAGCTGAGTGCGGAGAGTGAGGAGGAGATGGCCGGCTGGATGCAGCTCCTCTGCCAGGCGGTCTCCAGAGGGGTGCGTCTGACCGGCCCGGGTGAACTCGTCCGCCCCCCTTGCGCTCTCTTGCTTTGGGGGCCCTGCCTCAGCACTGGGGTGGTTGCGGGGAGTTGGGGCTGCCGGCCCCCCCTTGGGGGGCGGGTGTGTGTGTGGGGGTCTGTGTGGCTTCTGCACATCGGCGCATAGCCAGGGGGGGGGGTGCCAAGAGGGGAACCTTTGCCCTCATCAGGCCGGGGGCTCAGTGGCAGGGTCCTCCCGTGGAAACACCTACGCAGCCCATCCGTGGGGGAACCTGCTGCAGCTCCACTGCTCCCTTGCAGGTCGTCCCTCCCGGCGTGGCCCCCACCCCCTGCGTGCCCTGCTGCCTGGTGCTGACGGAGCAGAAGCTGTCCACGTGCCACGAGGACTGCCAGACCAGCTTCTTCCGCTCACTGGCCACGGCCGAGCTGGCGGACGTGGCCTCGGTGTCTGTGGAGACTGGCCACGGGGAGTACTGCATCCTGGTGAGCATGCCGAAGGGCAGGGGCCAGTGTCTTTCCCTCTCCTCGGAGCGTCAGTCGTGGCTCCCCCGCCCTCCGCTGTTCCCTCACAGCCACCCCTGCGAGGGGGGCTAGGCTGGGGGGGGGACTGGCCCCCCAGCTGGGCCTCTGGCAGGGTGGGGATCTGAAGCCCCGCCTCTCACGGCCTTATCCCCCCCCCCCGCTCTAAGGACTGCACCGCCATGGACGCCCTT
>NW_015167061.1:2836987-2839337 GCF_001447785.1 Gekko japonicus
CCCCAGCCCCCCCCCCCCCCCCCCGCTGCCCTCAGGAGTTTGCCCAGGACTGCCAGCAGTTCCTGCCCCCCTGGGTCCTCTACTTCAGCTGCCCGGCAGAGCGGGAGCGCTTCCTGTCAGCCCTGGACGCCGTCTGGAGAAGCACCTACCAGGTAAGCCGCTCGACCCGGGTGGGGGGGCTCTCCCGCTCCTCTGGCGGGACCCAAACGTGGTCCTTCATGGGCGCCTCCCGCTTGGTGTTGGCAGGTCGACCTTTTGCACAAGACCATCGAGGACGTTGGCATCCGGAAGAAATGCGAGGATGCTCTGAGCCTGATCCGCAGCACGTGGCAGCGCAGCGACAGCTTGTGCCGTGGCCGGGCCTCCCGGGACCCCTGGTGTTGAGAGGGGCACAGCTCTGCGGGAGCCGGAGGCTTCTGGGAACAGGAGGAGTTTCACCGGCGACTCTCTGGACTGGGACAGTTGTGCGCCGGGGCTGCCTGCCACTCTGCACGTAGCCGGGAGTGGGGCTGGGGGGCCGCAGCTGTGCTGTGGGACATGCTGTCTCTGGGTGCATCCCGGCAGGCGGGCGCATGGGAGGCCAGGTGCGCAGGCAGGAGTGGCCCAGGGAGCTGAGCCGGTGGGTGCCTCTTCGAGGGCCGGCTGCTGAGCCCCCTCTGCTGGGGGCGGGGGGGGGGGGTTTCCCTCCCGAAGCTGGACAACGGGGACCTGCCGCGGGTTCGGGTGGGGGGTCCTCTTGTGGGAGGGGGGGTCTGTGCCAGCCACTGCTGCTGCTGCACTGTCCTGTGGGGGCTGGGTCTTGAGGAGGGGGGCCCGTGCATGTCTTGCCACAAGCTCGCCAGTCTTGTCCCGCTTCACCCCGCCGGAGGAGGAGGAGGAGCTCTGTGAGACCTCTCTCCAGCGCCCTGGCTTCAGTGAGTGAGTCAGGGAAAGGAAAGGCACACGTGCGCCGTCCCCCTGCCCTCTGCCATGACTGGGCGGGGGGGGGGTTGTGGTGTGCAGGGGCACTGGAGGCTTCAGCATGAGGTGGGGGGGGGAGGTGTCCCCTGCCCCCTGCCGAGCCGCCAGTCACCATCCCTCTGGGTTCTTCCTCAGAGCCCCCCCCCCTTTGCTGGCTTTGTGGGGCAAGTGCAGAAGAGCTTGAAAGCGGGTGAGGGGGGAGCAGCGGGGGGAGTGTTTCAGTCTTCGTTTCGGAGGCCAAATCCATGCCAACCGTGGGGCGGGGTTTTTATTTGCCTGTGACTTGGTGTATTAAACCTTATTTTAACGAGGTGGAAACTTGCAAATGTATTCTCTGTTTGCGCCAGGGCCTTGGGGGGGGGGAGGCGGCCTCTGTGAGGGGCTGCACCCTGCGCATACCTCACCGCCACCCACCCGCCCACCCCTAAACGCTCCTTGGTAGTCTGGCGTCCATCTGGGGCCCTGCCCTGTGGCTGTGCGGTGGGGGAGGTGTGCCAGTTGCTCAGGTCTTTCCTCCTTGCTGTGATTCCTTGGTGTGGCCTCAGACAGGAGGGTGACTTTAAAGAGTCAGTCTTTTTTATTTGCACTTGCAAAGTGCAGTCAGGGTCACTGGATTTCAAACAGAGTACAAAAAAGCCAAGCCGAGGCAGAAAGAGGGCACTGGGTCGGGATATTCAGGCTGCCGCTGCTTTCAGGAGCGGTGTGTTGTCCACTTCATGGATGCCGTCTTTGTCAATGAAACGGGCACTGAAAGAAGGCAAGGTCAGAACGAAGCGCTGCTGGAGCGCCTGGAGACGTTTCTTGGGAATCTCTGTTGCCTCTGCACCTGCGACACTTGGTTTATCGTAGGGGTCAAGGGTGTGGGGCGTTGGGAAGGCTCCATAACCGCGGGCTGCAAAGGGAGCTCTGGCCAAAGAGGCGCAGTTGGAGGCAACTCATACCCATTCCTCATCTTGTAGAGGTGGACATTTTTCTGGACGTATTCTGCAAACTGGACCGTGTCACCACCAGCCTCCCCAACACAGAGGAACAAGATTTTCTCACTCATCTTGAACACATCTTGTCCTGGTCGGACTTCACATGGACTGCGGTGGTGTCCGCAGCCACCAGGACTGACAAAGTCCGGCCCCTGAATGCTGATAAGACACTCCGTCAGGGCCTGGCGGACCGGAAAATCTTAAGGAGGGAGCCGGAAAAGAAGAGGGAAACACAGGACAGCGGTCCGGCCTGCGATGCGGCCCCAGGAGGGTGGCTCTTGGCCGCTGCTTCCTTGAGAGCCCCCCACCGGCGGGAAAGCGGCCAAGCAGGGGAAGCCGCCCTGGATCTTGTCCCAGAGGCTCCGGCCCCTTCCCCCAAGCGCCTGCCCTAACTGTGCGGCGGCGGCGGGGGG
>NW_015167061.1:2840690-2844867 GCF_001447785.1 Gekko japonicus
CCTTTCTTGCTCTGGCAGGTCAAGACGCATCTCCAGGCTCAGACCGTGGCCGCCTTTGCCGTGGGCCACCAGCACAACCACCAGGTGGACCGAGGGATGGAGGCCTGGCTGGAGGGGGGCGGGGGGCCATAGGGAGAGGGGAGGCGGGAGGAGGACCCGACCTAGTGCAGAGAAACCAGCTGTGGGGGCAGCCCTGCGGTGTCCAGCCCCACCCCCAGGAAGGCACACCCAAAGAGCCCCCAGCTGGACCCTCAGCTGCACACCACACCTGCTGTGCAGGCACCTGAGAATCCTCCTGAGTGGTTGCCAGCTGCTTATGTCTAATCCCTTTTACTGGCTGTATTAACGTGTATTCCTTACAACAGCCCTGCAAGGTAGGCCAGTAGGAGTTCCCTTCAGTGGCTGTCCAAAGGCCATCCGGGGAGGAGTGTGTGTCAGGCCCGTTTTGAACGGAGGTGGGCCCCCCTGCTAGCACAGGCTGGAGATCCCAAGGAGGGGCGGGGCTCTGGTGGCCGGGGCAGAAGAAGATCTTGTGTGCGAGGTGCCGACACTGGACAGTCTGCTTTCTGACCGTCTCGGGCATGCGCGGTCCCTGCGTTTCCTGCAGGGGCGTGGACCAGAAGGGTGCCTTTGGCCATGGATCCTTCTTTCTGTTTGGGAGGGGGGCACACGGGGCTTGCCAGGCTCGCCCCCCCAAACAGAGCTCGCCCCGCCCACCCTGTGCTCACCCCATTTCGCCCCCCTGCCCAGTGACACCCGGTGTGTTTTGCAACCCTTGGAGTGTCCGAATGGGGCAGGAACGTTGGTGACGCTGGCTGTTTGTGCCGGGCTTTCTGCCGACCTCAGCAAGTGTGTCTGCAGCACACGCGGAGCCGCTCCCTCCCGCTGGCTGATCTCCCAGCCGGGAGCGGAAAGTGACGGGGGGCTGGGAGGAGGAGGAAACCTCACTGTGCCACTGCCCTCTGTGTGTGTGTGCGCGCGCGCGCTCCTGCTCCCTTACGTAACTCCCCTGGTGCTCCTGTGGAATTGGGGGAGGGGTCCCAGCTCCTGGGTGTCAGCACCCACAGTCAAACAACAGAGCACACGCATCTTCAAAGGGTTTACTTTATTGCTAGCACTGTGGTAGCATAGACACAGTTGCTGTTAGGAATAACTACAACATAGGAAGCTGAGAGAGAGAGAGGGTATTCAAATGTACCACCACCACCACCTATGGGCCAATCGGCCTGACTCCCGCGGGCGGGAAAGAGGACCAAGGCAGTTGGAGCCGAGGCTGGGAAAAGAAACTAATCCCACAATTAATGGATGGGAAGACACTACACAGGCTGGCTACAAGGTCAGTGATAACGAGGAGAAGCGAAAAGAAAGGAATGCGCCAGCAACTGGCACACAGGTCATGAAAGCGACTATATGGCAGCATAGCTGACACTGGGGCTGGCCTAGTCTGTTGCTCGAGAATCATAAGAACATAAGAGAAGCCAATGCTGGATCAGGCCAGTGGCCCCTCCAGTCCAACACTCTGTGTCACACAGAGGCCAAAAATACCAGGTGGCATCAGGAGGTCCAGCAGTGGGACCAGGACACTAGGAGCCCCCTCCCACTGTTGTGTCCCCCCCCCAAGCACCAAGAAGACAGCCCCGGAGTCCCTATCTATACCTTGTGGCTAATAGCCACTGAAGGACCTCTGCTCCATATGCCTATCGAATTCCCTTTTGAAGCCGTCCATTCACTCCTGTGGCAGTGAATTCCACGTGTGAATCACTCTTTGGGTGAAGATAGGAGGACTCCCTTTTATCAGTTCTAACCTGACCGCTCAGCAATTTCATGGAGTGCCTACAAGGAGTTCTTGTCTTGTGAGAAAGGGAGAAAAGTACCTCTTTCTCAACCTGCTCTTTCCCATGCATAATCTTATAAACCTCGATCATGTCACCCCTCAGCCGTCGTTTCTCCAAGCTAAAGAGCCCCAAGCGCTTTAACCTTTCCTCATAGGGAAAGTGTTCCAACCCTTTTATCATTCGAGTTGCCCTCTTCTGCACTTTTTCCAATACTATAATATCCTTTTTAAGGTGTGGTGACCAGAACTGCACATGGTATTCCAAATGAGGTCGCATAATTGATTTATACAGGGGCATTATGATATTGGCTGATCTGTTTTCAATTCCCTTCCGAATAATCCCCAGCATAGCGTTGGCCTTTTTTATTGCAGTCACACACTGTCTTGACATTTTCATTGAGTTATCTACTACGACTCCAAGATCTCTCTCTTGGTCAGTCTCTGCCAGTTCGGACCCCATCAATGTGTATTTATAGTTAGGATCTTTGGCTCCAGTGTGCATCACTTTGCATTTGGCCACATGGAACCCCATTTGCCACGTGGACGCCCCCTCGCCCATCCTCGACAGATCCCTTTGGAGTGCCTCACGATCCTCCCTGGTTCTCGCCACCCTGAACCACTTCGTGTCATCCGCAAATTTAGCCACTTCACTGCTTACTCCCAATGTATGTGTTGCACGTCAGGGAGATAAATATTTTCCATGGAACCAAGAGTGGTGGTGCATCTCGCAAATGTGCCAGCATCCCTGTGGCAGCCGTCCTGGAACCCTGGTGCCGGAGGAGGCCCGTGTCCCTGCTGGAGCCAAAGAGCTCTGAGCGCTGGTTCACATCTGGGGCCCAAAACTCTGACGAAGGAGCCTCCCCCCCCCCGAACTCCCGCAGTCTTTGGCTCCCTCAGAATCAGGGAGGAATCAGCTGCCCTGTCCTGCAAGGTCGGCCTGTTCGGGGGGGGCGGGGCAGGCTGGCCATGAAGCTGCACCTCCCCTCTTCCGGAGGGCTTCCTCAGTGGGTGGGGGACCCCAGCAAGCGGGCCGCCTTCCAGGGGCAGTGGCCAACCCTGTCTTTTCCGGGCCCCCTTCACAGAGCGTCTGTGGAGCTTTTGAGACCATCTACAAGAAGCAAGGGCTGCTGGGACTGTGGCGGGGGGTGAACGGTGCTGTGCCCCGCGTCACGGTGGGCTCCGCAGTGCAGCTTGCCACCTTTGCCTCCGCCAAGGAGTGGGTTCTGAAGCACCAGGTAAGGAGCCCCGGCGGGGAGGGGAAGGGCCGGTTGCCTGGCCAGCCTCTCCAAGAGGGTGAGGGATGACCGGGACTGACATTTGCCTTCTGCCCCCCACCCGCGCGCAGTCCCTGTGCCGGGGTAGACACAGAAGCCGTGGAGGATGTCCTGCCCCTCCCTGCCGCCTGGCTTTACGCCTCTCCTTGTTCTGAAGTCATGGCCAAGCCAGACAGCTTGGGGGGGGGGCTGGCATTTAGCACCCCCCTTCCCGCCTCTCCCGCAGTGGTTCCAGGAAGGCAGCTGGATGGTGGCCCTCAGCGGTGGCATGATCAGCAGTGTGGCCGTGGCCGTGGCCATGACCCCCTTTGACGTGGTGAGCACCAGACTGTACAACCAGCCGGTGGACGAGATGGGCAAGGTAGGCGCCAGCAGCAGGGCCATCTCGGGAGGGGGAGGGCCCCACGGGCAAAGCGAGGGGAGGCGTGGCAGCAGCCATACAGTCTGCCACATGCTGCTGCTGCTGCTGCTGGGGAGCCTCTGTTGGCCCCCTGTGGAGACGGAGATGGTGGCCTGGGGCAGGGTTCCCTCTAAGCCGGGTAGATGTGAGCCGGCTCACAGCTTTTTAGCCTCCGGCTCACACATTTCCCCCTTCGCTCAGGGAGGAGGGCTCCAGAGCAAACTAATGTATGCAGCAGCCCAATGGCTCGCTCACCACTTTAATGCCAGGAGCTCACAAAGTGGAATTTTTGCTCACGAGACCCCACGGCTGAGAGGGAGCACTGGCCTGGGGGCGCCCCCCAGGGATCCTCTGCAGCCCCCTCCCCTTGGGAGCTGAGACCCCGGACTGGAACTGCCTTTCCTCCTGCCACTGGGGGGCAGTGGGTGAAGACCATGCGGGTGGAGGGGTGATGTGGGGTGCCGCTGGTGTGCTGTGGCTGTGAGCCGGGGCACGGAAGAGGCTGGCGGAATTCCTGAACATCTCTTTGGCGACTGGGAAGGCTTTCGGAACGCAGCACCCCACCCCACCCCACCCCAGTTTTTGGAGCGCCAAGGGCTGCTGCCTCCAGAGACGGGAATCTTAAAAATGCTTCAGGGAGACGGGGCACTTGGGAGTGGCTCCCTTTCC
>NW_015167061.1:2844892-2845659 GCF_001447785.1 Gekko japonicus
CCCCCCCCCGCCCAGGGCAAACATTACCGGGGTTTCCTGGACTGCTTTGTGCAGATTGTGGGCAAGGAGGGCTCCGTGGCCCTCTACAAAGGCCTGGGCCCGGCTTACTTCCGCCTGGGGCCGCACACCACCCTCAGCCTCCTCTTCTGGGATGAGCTCCGGCAGCTCACGTGCCAGCACCAGGGAACCTGAGTTGAGGGATGCCGCTGGAGGAGTCCGGAGGGGAGCAGAACGGGGCAGCCAACTGGAGGCGTGCATCTTGCCCCCTTGTCATCTCCCTGGGGGGATGTCCCCTCCCCGCCGAGGACCTGGATGCACCTGGGGGGCCAGAGGGCGGGCCTGAGCCAGCCCCCCCGGGCCTTTGTGGGGGGGCAAGTGAGGCGGAGGCCTCCTGGATGGCACTGAAGAGAGCTGGGAACTGCGCCTCCCTTTCTCGGCTGGCTGGTGGGGGCTGCTGGCCGCCCCCCAAGACATCTGTGCAGCCGGGTGGAGCCTGGCTGGAGGGCACACACCCCCCCCCCGCTGAAGTGGGAGCCAAACCGTGGGGAGGGCAGGCCGGAGCCACTCCAGCCCTCTGCTGTGGGGCAGCCTGGGGACCGCACCCCTCCTAAAGTCGTGTTTCCGGCCTTGGACTAAGGATACCTGGATGGCAAGAGCCAAGTGCAGTGGCTCACGGAGGCGGAGACCCACCAGGCAGTGCCAGGAGAGACGGGCCCCCTCCCTGGGTGGCCAGCTGCTGTCACCGGAGCCCGGCGGGGGGGGGGGGG
>NW_015167061.1:2845673-2848895 GCF_001447785.1 Gekko japonicus
GGGGGGCTCCCTGTAGCCAAATAAAGATTCTTCTGCGTTGTTGTATTTTTAGGTGGTGCTTTCTGTGCCACTGTGGGGGAGGGGGCCGGGCCGCCTGTTTACAAGCTCACACGGGAGGAGGGTGGTGAAGGGTGCAAGCCCTGAGCCAGAAGGTCCTGCCTTGTGAGCCCCGCCCCTCTGCAAGGAAGCTTCCCCGGTTGCAAGCACATTTGGGGTAGGAGCTGGCTGGGCGGGGTGAAATACAGAGTGAGTGTTCTTCGGCCACTTTTTTAGCCTGCTTTCCTCCACACGAGGAGGACACAGCGTGGCTTGTGATGTACGGACAGGCGGCTCAAGGATGCAGTCTTTCTCCGCACGTATGTTGTGAGCCCCCGCTAAAAAGGCCACAAATCTCCTGGGACGGGGGGAGACGAAAGCAAGGCTCACGGAGGCCGGATCCTGACGTTCTAGTTCGGGGGGGGGGGGGGCTTACACCCTTGAGAGGCTGGTAAAGTCAAGTCCCGTGGAAGCTCTGACCTTTCCCGGCAGGGAGAACTGGGGTGGGGTGGCAGATGAGGGGCAGCGCCAGGCTCTTGTGAACTCCCCCATTGCACGTGTCCTTGACAGGCTGAGGCGGGTTCTTCTCAGCCAGCAAATGGGCAACTTGCCCCACTCCGTCGGTCTGCTGATTGGCAGCTAACAGAGCAGCCCCACAGGAGCCCTCGGCCAGAGCCATGAGCCGGTTTGGTGTAATGGTTAGGAGTGTGGGCGCTAATCTGGGAGAACCGGGTTTGATTCCCCACTCTGCCTCCACAGGCAGCTGCTGGATGACCTTGGGTCAGTCACAAGTTCCCTCAGAGCTGTTCTCTCAGGAGCAGTTCTCGAAAGAGCTCTCTCGGCCCCACCTACCTCACGGTGTCTTGTGGGGAGGGGAAGGGAAAGGAGATTGTGAGCCGCTCTGATACTCCGAGTGAAGGGTGGGGTATAAATCCCATTTCTTCTTCAAGGGGCACACCCGTGCCCAACACCAGAGCGCCTCTGCTCAGCGTGCCCATGGAAAAGGAGTGGCAAATGGCCAGCGGAGCAGAAACCGCCCCAAACACGCTGGAAGGCCTGTGCCGGCCTCGCCAAGGGAGTGAGAGGAGTGCCCCTGCTGCCATCTAGCGGGGGCACTGCCAAAATGCAATCTGTGTTGACTCCAGCGCTTGGGGGGGGGGGGAGATTTATGACAGCTGACTGCGGACGGGCCCAGGGCCCAGGCTCCGGTGCCGCCTTCGGAGGAGAACGCAGCCACGGCAGGCAAAGGAAGCCTGAAAGATCGCCGGCCGCGCCCGGTCTCTTCGTTGGCCTGGACGTCCGCCACCCCGCCTCCGGGCGAGAATAAAACGACACCACCACCCCCCTCGGCCAGCCCAAAGTCCGGCTGACCAGCAGGCCTGCCCGCGAATGAAGCCGTGTCGGTCTGAAGGGTGCCTGGCTGGCCTCGATCTCCGTTCTCTGTCGCCCCCAGCCAGACGGGATCTCCTTGGTGGGAAGGTCAGATTCAGAATTCAGTCAGGCGCCTTTCAGACCAACACGGCTTTGTCGCAGGCCTTCCTGCGCACCCACCCTCTCCCAAGTACGCGGGGAGGAAAGTGAGGCTCAGACTTCTAGACGGCAACGTGACACGATGAAGGAAGATGTTTTAAGTCATGCAAGACAAAACCAAACAACAAGCTGAGGTCATAAGATCAACAGCTGTAAAGCAACAAAGATGTTGGAAGAAGACTGGGGCGGGGAGGTCACTTAACAGCATTTTTTCCTATCTTTTGGGGGGTGGGTGTGCTGCCGGCCAAACATTCCAGTATTTCTCGTATTACATTCAGTATCTATATATCTAATAGCCAAGGGTCCCTTTGCCTTTGGATTTCCGCAGATCTGGGGCACAAGAAATACACTCTAAAATACATATAGACTCTTCGTAGAATAGGTATGTGAGGACTGAATGAGTTAGCTAAGGTAATGAGACAAGAAACCAGTATCCCCGTTGAGTCCTGGGGAGGTTTTTGTTCCAAGTGCTGTAATAACGTGTAATTCAGCAATTTCCCTTTCCAATCTGTTCCTGAAGCTCCTTTGCAATAAAACACCTGCCTTCCAGGGCATTCAGTGGGGGGGCCTCAAGGTAGCTGCTTCAGACCAATAGGCAGATCACCTGGAGCTATCTTGTTTGGAAGAGAGACTAGAAATCACTTGGGAATGATTGTGCCAACTCAGGAGGAATGTTTAAGGAAAGGCACCAGGATGGGGTAGGCACTGGGGTTCGTGATGGGTGTTACAAGTCATAAACACTTCAGTATTTACAGGGTTAATGATGTTTGTTAAGTCACATGTTTGTTTGTAACCAATCTGTTGAGACAATAGGATGCCCGGGAACTTTGGAGCTAGTTTGCTACTCTGATTGGAAACCAAGGTGTCAGGTATTTTAGCATTTTATGGCTTCTCTTCCCGTTCTTTGTTCTGACTAGAGAAGGAGACGCCATTTCGGCTCTTCCCGTTTTTAACTTTTAGCGGCAAGGATGTAGGCATATTAGCTCTTCGTTATTTTATATCCTGTGTACCTTTTTCCCATGTTAGGTTTATAGTAAACTTTTAAATTTTAATACACACCTTGGACTCGGTCTCTTACTACTCTGTTGACTTACTCGAAAAGAATCCCAACAGTTCGACAACATGGATTCTAGTAACCTGGATTCGAATCCCCGCTCTGCCAGGGAAGCGAGGCGCGCCCTCTCCCCGGCCCTCCTTGGCGCGGCGGCATCGGCTCCTCCCCTCGCGCTGTCGGGTGGGTTGGGGGCTTCTCTGCGGGTCTCCCCCGGGGAGGTTCCGGCTCGGGAGGTGGGCGGAGGGGCTGCTGCGGCCTCCTCGCGCAGGGAACGGGAGGGGCCCTCTGCACGTGCTCGGGGGCGCTGGGCCGGCCAGGAAGCCGCTGCGCCTCGGCAGGAAGCCGGTGGGGCCAGCCCAGCTGCCCTTTGGACCCGGCGGCGTCGGGTGGGGGGGAGGCCATCATGGCGACGAGTCTGCTGGGCGCCTGGCTGCCGGCCTGGCCGAGCCTGGCCTGGGGGGGCGGCCTGGTGGACTCCTTCCTGCAAGGTGAGCGGGGCGGGGGGGGGAGGCGGGGGCGCCCCCTCCCTCCCTCCCTCCCTCTCTCCCTCTGACCCTCCTCCCCGTCGTCGTCCTCCCTTGCAGGGTTGGTGGGGGCCTGCG
>NW_015167061.1:2848913-2853342 GCF_001447785.1 Gekko japonicus
GGGGTGGGGTGGGGTGGGGGGCGGTGCTTCCTGCGGGAACTGCGCTTGCTCTGCTGGGCACCCCGCCGCTGGCGGCGGCGGCGGCGGCAGACGGGCTGGGCTTCTTCGAAGGAGCCCCGGGCGGGTCGGCGGGCGAGGCCGGGTCCCGAGAGGGAGAGGGGAAGAAGGCTCGAGCCCCCGCGGCGAATGCCGCCTTGGTGTCCTGGTGAAGTGCGCGGACTCTAATCTGGGAGAACCGGGTTTGATTCCCCACCCCTCCTCCACTTGCAGCCGCTGGTGTGACCCTGGGTCAGTCACGAGTTCTTTCAGAGCTGTTCTCTCAGGAGCAGTCCTCCAAAGAGCTCTCTCAGCCCCACCTACCTCACAGGGTGTTGTGTTCTGGGAAGGGAAAGGAGATTGTAAATCGCTCTGAGACTCCTCTGGGAAGTGAAGGGCGGGGTGTAAATCCAATCTCTTCTCCTCTTTCTCGTTAGCCTGCGGGCAGCCCGTGTTCTGGCCCCAGGCGGGCTCCAGTGGGGTGAGAGCCGGCCCATTTCTGCAGGTGGCTCATGGCTCGGCCAGGGTTGCAGTCCAAAGGGTCCTGATATCTCAGGGTATAAATAGGCCCAGAGGACCCAGGAGTGCCCAACAGGAAAGGCCGGACAGGCCCCCCCCCCTGTGCCTTGTGCCTCCTTGCCCGGTGCCCTCCCGCCCGCTCCAGCCGGCCACAGGGCACACGCCAGGTGGTTGCCCTTTCACCTCCCCCCCCCTGCACACTCTCCCCCAGTGACCCGGAGCGGCAGGCGGAGAAGGAGGCCGTCCGAGGCCAGTGGGCCCTGCTGGACCAGCTGCACCTCTGCATCCTGACTGGGCTCTTCACGGTGATCGGGTATCGGGTGGCGGCCCTGGTGGTGCTGGAGTTCTCCCTCCGCGCGGTGGCCACGCTCCTCTCCCTCCAGAAGGTGTGTGTCGCCCGGGGGGCAGCCATGGGCTCCCCTCCCCACCCCGCACGCACACACTGTCTCCTCCCTGGGCTGCCTCTCTGGGGCTGGGAGGGCAGAAGCGTGTGGGCCCCAGCTGGCTGGGGGGCTGCCGCGAGGGGCAGGGCTGCTGGGGCTCCTGGCCAGAGGGTTGGGGCAGCGGCGGCGGCGGCGGCTGTAGCCCTGCTTGGCCTGGGCTCTTCCTCTGCGGAGAGAACAGGGCCGAGCAAGGAAGGCCTTTCCTAGCCATGGGGGGGGGGGGCGTCACTGCCCCCTCCCGCCCCGCCCGGGAGGGGATGTGCTCCCGCCTGGCAAGAGAGCTGGGTGATCCTCTGGCGGGGGGGGGGGCCTGGCTGGGGGCCAGGTGGTCCGTCAAGCCAGCCCCTGTGTCCTGGCTCTCCAGGGGGTGCATAGCAGCCAGCTCTTCCTGCTCTGCCAGTATTCCCTGGGATGCGGGGTCTCCTGCAGCCTCAGCTACCTCCAGGAGGGGGCATCCCACCGGACGTGGAACCTGCTGCTCAGCGTGGGCCTGGCCGGCCTCCTGACCTGCTACGTCTGGCGCTTGGCACGCCACGTGTTCACCATGTATGAGTTGCACTGCAAAGAGCGCTACTGCGGGGCCTGCCTCTTCTTGCTCACCACCTGGCACGGCATCCCCCGGCTGCTGTGCAATGCCCTCAAGGTCGCCTTCCTGGTGGCTGACCTGACGGCTGTGGCCTTGATCAACCGGGACTTCCTCACCACCTCGGAGGCCGTCCGCTTCTGGACCCCGCTGACCATCTGCTATACACTTCTGGTCATCTATATGCAAGGTGAGGCCTCCCTCCTATTCCTTCTGCGCCCCTCCTAGCCAAAGTGCCTCCCAGAAACTGCACATCTAGCAAACTGTTCAGCTGCTGACCTTCCTCATCCTGAGGAGCTGGAATGCCTGTGGGCATTCCATGACCTCACAGCAGCTGTCCAAACATGGCTGAAGGGTCAGCTTTTGAGAGACCAGCATGGGGTAGGCAGACAAGAGCACGTAGCACATCATCTTGTAAGCAGAGATTGTCTCTTCGTACGGTTTGGGGTGGAGAAAGGGCAGAACTTCAGTAAAGTGCATTTCCGTGGAAAAGCGTGTTCAGATCTCTCTTTGCGGGGATCGGCGTGTGCAGTGCGGAATGGGCCCCGACAGGAAGAAGGCCGTTTCTCAGTAGCTTCCCGGTGGAAATTACTTTGCTACTGAAGGGGAGTGTGGCACTTTGAGGACAGACTACCAACCCATTCCCTCACGGGTGGTGGTGAACTGGAGCCCCCTCCCCGCTCGGGTGCGGGAGCAGCCCTGACGAAGGAAGGAAGGAAGGAAGGAAGGAAGGAAGGAAGGAAGGAAGGAAGGAAGGAAGGAAGGAAGGAAGGAAGGAGACTCTCGCCCAGGGCTGCTCAGGCGGGAAGAGGAGGCTGTTCCGCCATGGAAGGGCCCCTTGGCGGCAGCGGCCTAAGCAGGCTCTCCCTTCCCTTGGCCGGAGGGCAGAGGAGCAGCGGCTGAACCCCAGCCAGCAGGTGGCCTACCAGACGGTCTTTGTGAGGATGGGCGGCCTCTTGATCCTCCTGATGACGGTCGGCCGGTGGACAGACGTCCTGAACATCTTGATCTCCCTGGTGGGAGAGATCTGGTGCCTCGTGCGGGCAGGAGCCACGCTGGAGATCTGCAGGAAGCAGGTGAGGAAGGGGGCGAGGCCCCGGGGAGGCGGGCGTGGAGGCCCTTCTGTTGAAGGAGAGCCCCCCCCCCCGTGTCCACTCGACAGCCCAAGAGCACGGGGGTCGCCGTGCAGAGGGCCTTTGCTCGGATAGCCTGCCAATCTCTGGCCTGCCGTGATGACCAGGAGTGGGGGGGGGGAGGGAGAAGGGGGAAGGGGTTCTGGAGCAAGCCCCATGGGTGGCCGTGGCGGCGGCAGATCTGCCTGCCCCGGACCCGGGCGATGGTGGCCTTTGCCCCGTGGGTGGAGGCTCACCCATCGCCTTCTCCTGTGCCGCTGCCCATGGCTTGAGTGAGCCACCAACCCGGCCCGGAAGGACTCTGCTCAGCGGGTTCCTGGCTGCCAAAAGGCCAGGAGGCTGTCTCCCGCGAGGATGGCCCCTCTCCCGGCCAGCTGGCGGTCCTCCTGAAGAGGGAGGCTCCCTGCCTGGCCCTCGTGGGCCTCCCTCCCCAGCTCCAGAAGGCAACTGCCAGCAAAGTGCGTTCGTAGGGCAGGGCCTGGTGCCCACCGTGCCGTCCTGAATCTAATACGGCTTTCGGGGGTGGGGGGTGTCAGGATTATTCTCAGAGATTCTCCCACTCGGCTGCTCCTTCCCGGAGGCCCATCAATCCGCACGAAGACCCTCTTGCAAAGTCCTCAGCAGCAGCCACGTCCTGAGGCGGAAGGGCAAGGCAGGTGCTCCGCTGACGGTCCACGCGTGGGAGGCCCCCATCCGCCAGCGCTCCCTGCCCCCTCCTGCTCCCAGCAAGGCCGCCTGGGGAGTCTCTCGGAGGCAGCTGCGCTTCCCTCACCTTCCAGTGGGTTGGGGGGGGGGCTGCTTTTCAAAAGCCGGGCTGGCTGCTGCCCGGGGTTCTGCATATCCCAAGGGGGGGGGCAAGGCGCCACCTCCTGGCCTGGACTTGATGAGGAAGGGACTCCTTGTCCGGGTGCGCTGGCCGTCGGGAGGGTCTTCTGTGCGGCTGGGGGTGTCCTGCCTTCTGCTTCCTTTGCACGCTGGAGCTGTTGACTGGTTCCTGGGTGTGCTGTTTCCAGAAGACCCCCAGCCACCTCCTGCCTACCTAGGAGGGACTTCTGCCTGGTGCGTCCACTTGTCCATGCAGTCATAGCCTGCGTGCTGCAGCTTCTGGTTCCCTGCTGCCGCTAATAAAATTGGGGGATCCTGGAGCCTGGTGCAAAGCCTGTGTCCTCTTCCTTCCTTCCTCCTGCTGTTTCTTCTTCTTTGGGGCTCAGCTGACGGGGCTCCCTTTGGGTTGTGAGAGCCGGCCCTCCTCCACTTCGGGGGCCCCGGCCTGCTTGCTGGGGTGGCCGTGTGCCTAGGCAGCCACACCTGTGGGGCCAGAAGTGCTCGTGGGACAGGGGCCCCTCCTGGCTGGCTTGAGCATGGCGGAGCTCTGCTTCCAGCTCCCTGCAGGCCTTGGGCAGCTGCGGGGCACAGAGGCAGGCCTGGCAACCAGTGTTCCTTCTAAGCTGAGTGAGTGTGAGCTAGCTCACAGTTTTTTAGCCTCCAGCTCACCCATTTTTGCCTCAGCTCAGGAAGGAAGGCTCCAGAGCAAACTAATAGATGCAGCAGCCAAATCACTCACTCACAATTTTAATGCCACTAGCTCACAAAGTAGAATTTTTGCTCACAAGACTCCACAGCTTAGAGAGAACATTGCTGGCGACCCCTTGGCCACGGACCAAACTGCAGTGTGGATCCACTGAACCTTCTTTGCCCGGCTACCGGGGGGGGGG
>NW_015167061.1:2853364-2853791 GCF_001447785.1 Gekko japonicus
TTGATCTGTACCGGGGTGGCCAAATTTGCTTAAGGTAAGAGCCACATAGAATAAACCTCAGATGTTTGAGAGCCACAAGATGTGAACAAATATTACACAGTGTTTACTAGGATATATGCAGATCTGCTTTTTATTAACATGAAACGAGACTGCCAACAATAATATCAAAAGATATTGATAATGATATTTGTTTGCGAATGATATTTAGCTTCCCCCAGCCGCCCTGCTGGGAGCCGCACAATAGGTGTGAAAGAGCCACATGCGGCTCCGGGGCCACAGTTTGGCCACCCTTGATCTGGCTGACAGGGACAGGAGGAGCCACACCAAAGAAGGGGTCTCCCCCCTCCCCCCCCTCCAGAGAGCAGCACTGGCCAGCAAGGGTTGCTCAGCCAGAAATGTGATTGGCAGAGGGGTGTGTGTGTGGGGG
>NW_015167061.1:2855214-2866483 GCF_001447785.1 Gekko japonicus
CCCTGACCCCCACCCCCTCCCCACCCTGGCGCTGGAGGCCGCTGGTCCCAATCCTCCCCGGACCCTGGCCGGCCCCACCCAGGGGGCCCAGGAAGCCCTTGGCAGGCCCAGCGCAGGTGAGGGGATGCATCACAGTCTACCCCCCTGGCGAGGCAGGGCAGGAGGCCCGGGAGGGGACCCGTGCCCAGGGTTTGGGTTTCCGTCAGAGGTCAGCTCTTTTCTACTGGCAGAATGACAAAGATGAGCAGGGCTCTGAGCATGTGCAGAGTGCAGGGCTCGGGCCCAAAACATACTTCCAGGCTGAAGGATCAGCCCCTGGAGCAAACCAAAAGGGGCGGGGGGGGAGGGAGTGCCCCGGGCAGCGCTTGCTTACGGCCCGGCATGTCTTCCTCAGCCCTCCCTGAGCCTGAGCACCCCCCCCCGCCCCTGCCATTTGAGGTGTCTGCAAGCGACCTTGTAGCCTTGGGGACCAGCCAGCACTTTTTGTCTTGTTCTGTTTCAGGTTGCTCCGCCTCCTCGCCTCCATCCTTTCTGCCCAGCAGCCTAAGGGACCCTGATCGGGATGGCTTCCCTCCTCCTCCTCCTCCTCCTCCTCCTCCGTGCTCTGAGCCCTCCTCCCTCCAGGTGATTTTTCCAGACAAGAAGTTGAAGCTGCCTTTTCTCTGCCAGAATAGTCTGCTCCGACTGGCAGTGTGGCTCTCTTGGGTATAGCTTGGGTAGTACATATGCACACCTGGTTTCTTTAAATGAAACCAAGTCCTCGGGGCCAGAGGTACTGCATCCAAGGGTACTAAAAGAACTCGCAGATGTGATTTCTGAGCCTCTGTCCATTATTTTTGATAATTTTTGGAGAACAAATGTCGTCCCCATCTTCAAGAAGGGGGAAAAGGAGGATCCGTGTAACTACCGACACATCAGCTTGACATCTATACCTGGGAAAGTTTTAGAACAAATCATCAAACAGTTCTTGAGCATTTAGGAAGAACGGCTGTGGTTAGTAAGAGTGTTGGGATTCTTTTTGAGTAAGTCAGCAGAGTATTAAGAGACTGAGTCCATGGTGTGTTTTAAAATATAAAAGTTTACTATAAACCTAACATGGGAAAAAGGTACACAGGATATAAAATAACAAAGAGCTAATGTGTCTACATCCTTACAGCTAAAAGGTAAAACAGTAAGAGCCGAATGGCGTCTCCTTCTCAGTCAGAACAAAGAACGGGAGGAGAAACCAATACTCTAAATACTTGACACCTTGGTTTCCAATCAGACTAGCAAATTAGTCCCAAAGTTCCCGGGCATTCTGTTGTCTAAACAAATTGGTTACAAACAAACATGTGACTTAACAAACATCATTAACCCTGTAAATACTGAAGTGTTTTGACTTGTAACACCCAACAAAGAGCCAGCATGGGTTTCTCAAGAACAAGTCATGTCAGACTAACCTCATCTCTTTTTTTGAGAAAGTTACTACCTTGCTGGATCAGGGGAATGCTGTTGACATAGTTTACCTTGATTTTAGTAAGGCTTTTGATAAGATTCCGCATTATAGTCTTGTTGACATGTTGGTAAAATGTGGTTTGGATCCTATCACTGTTAGGTGGATCTGTAACTGGTTATAAACAGATAAAATTAAAACAGTAATAAGAACAATAATCAGACTAATCAGATGGTGTTGAGTATTCCACATCCTTTTCTAGAGCGGAGGAGACGGGGAGGGCCGGGCTTGATGGCAAACCGTTGCGGTCCTCAACCACAGGCCTGGCAGAACATCTCTCTGTGTCTTACGGGCCCTGCGGGACTGCATTAGATTCTGCCTGGCCCAGATGATGTTAGGCAGAGAGCTCTACCAGGCCAGCACCAGGGCCAAAAAGGGATCGCCAGGAGGTTCTTATCTCCAGAGCATAATGCCCTTTGGGGGGGTATATAGGGAGAGGCTGTCCTGAAGATACGCTGGCCCCAGACCGTTTAGGGCCTTAAAGGTCAGTACAAAAACCTGATCCAGTACAGCTGGCATAGGACTGGTTGAATATGTGCTGTTGATGGGGTCTCGATAAGGACCCAGGCCGCTGCATTCTAGACAAGATATAATTTCCAGGCCAGTCTCAAGGGCAGCCCTGCGTAAAGCATGTTACAGTAGTCTAGCCTGGAGAGGACCATCGCGTGGATTACTGTGACTAAATCAGGGCAGGACAGGAAGGGGGCCAGTTGCCTGAGATGGCACAGCTGGAGAAGACTAGTCTGGCAATGTTTGTGATCTGAGTCTCCATAGATAAGGAGGCATCCAGGTACACGCCCAGGTTCTTGGTGGTTGGTGCCAGGGTTAGAGGTACACCATCAAGAGCCAGGAGTTGGCACCCCAATCCTGCACCTCTTCCGCCCAGCCATAGCTAAAAAGGCAAATGCGATATTGGGCTGTATCCACAGAAGTATAGTGTCCGGATCACGTGAAGTGATGGTACCACTTTACTCTGCTCTGGTTACAGTATTGTGTTCAGTTGTGGGCACCACAGTTTAAGAAGGATATAGACAAGCTGGAACTTGTCCAGAGGAGAGCAATGAAGATGGTGAGGGGTCTGGAGACCAAGTCCTAGGAGGAAAGGTGGAAGGAGAGCTGGGTCTGTTCAGCCCGGAGAGGAGATGACTGAGAGGTGACGTGATCACCATCTTCAAGTACTTGAAGGGTTGTCATCTAGAGGATGGTGCAGAGTTGTTTTCTGTTGCCCCAGAAGGTCGGACCAGAACCAACAGCTTGAAATTAAATCAGGAGAGTTTTCCACTAAACATTGGGGATGAACTTCCTGACAGTTCCAGCAGTTCCTCAGTGGAACAGGCTTCCTCTGTAAGCGTCGGCAGATGTGTGAGCGGAAGGGCAGGGAGGGTCGCCTCAGGGCTTAGTTCTCCTGGCCCTTTCTTCTGTGCTGGGGGGGGGGGGGGAGGCAAGGAGCCATTTTCCCCCCAGGCCAGTTTGGCCGGGGATCCTCCCGAGAGGTTTTTTTGCCATCTTCTGGGCATGGAGCAGGGGTCACCCACTGGGGGGGGGTGTGGAGGGGGAGGCATTTGTGAATTTCCTGCATTGTGCAGAGGGTTGGACTAGGTGACCCTGGAGGTTCCTTCCAGCTCAGATTCTCTTTCCCAGCTCCTCCCACCTGGGGATGACAGGGGAACCCTGCAGAGTCGGGGTGTGTGTGTGTGAGTGTGTGTGAGTCACAGAGCCCCTCTATCTGCTCAGTGGTGACAGGTCCAGAAGACTGGCAGAGACTGAGCAAGAGAGAGATCTTGGAGTTGTAGTGGATAACTCACTGAAAATGTCGAGACAGTGTGTGACTGCAATAAAGAAGGCCAATGCTATGCTGGGGATTATTAGGAAGGGTATTGAAAACAGATCAGCCAATATAATAATGCCCCTATATAAATCAATGGTGAGACCTCATTTGGAATACTGTGTGCAGTTCTGGGCACCACACCTTAAAAAAGATATTATAGCTTTGGAAAAAGTGCAGAAAAGGGCAACTCAAATGATAAAAGGGTTGGAACACTTTCCCTATGAGGAAAGGTTAAAGCGCTTAGGGCTCTTTAGCTTGGAGAAAAGACGACTGAGGGGTGACATGATCGAGGTTTATAAGATTATGCATGGGAAAGAGCAGGTAGAGAAAGAGGTACTTTTCTCCCTTTCTCACAATACAAGAACTCGTGGGCACTCCATGAAACTGCAGAGCGGTCGGGTTAGAACGGATAAAAGGAAGTACTTCTTCACCCAAAGAGTGATTAACACATGGAATTCACTGCCACAGGAAGTGGTGGCGGCTACAAGCATGGACGGCTTCAAAAGGGAATTAGATAAGCATATGGAGCAGAGGTCCATCAGTGGCTATTAGCCACAAGGTATAGCTAGGGGCTCTGGGGCAAGTGATGCTCTGTCTTCTTGGTGCTTGGGGGGGGGTCAACAGTGGGAGGGCTTCTAATGTCCTGGCCCCACTGCTGGACCTCCTGATGGCACTGGTATTTCTGGCCACTGTGTGACACAGAGTGTTGGACTGGATGGGCCTTTGGCCTGATCCAACATTGGCGTCTCTTATGTTCTTATGTTCTTCCCTTCTCAAAAGTATATATATATATATTTTTGGCAGGGGCACTCGAGCATCCATCCCTGCTGCGTTTCAGACCTTTGTGCCTCCCCGGGCCCCTCCCCTCCCCTTTTGCTTCCTGCCATGCTTGCGCCACACAACCCGAGAGGCATTCTCTGCCCCGGGATCCTTGGCAGTATCGCAAAGCATGTCGGGATGCGCTAGTTGATGCGTGAAGTCAGACCGTGAGGACCACGTCGTCTGCTCTCTCTGACCGTGACTTTCCAGGGTCTTGGGCTGAGAAGGTCCTTTCCTCACACTGGCTCCCCGGATGTGCCTGGGAGTCAGCTGGGGGGGGGGGTCTGAGTGCTGGGGGCAGGCCGCAGCTGAGCAGTAGGGGTCAGTCCAGGCCCCTCTGAGGGACAGTCTCTCTGGCAGCAAAGCAAAGAGGAAAGACCTCCGCCTCAGAGGGTGGAGCCCGGAGGCCAAGGGGCCGGTGGGTGGTCGGAGTCATGTCCCTGGTGGGCACCCCAAGGGCACCTCAAGCACTCCAGCTGCCCCTGCTTTGTGCCTTTTCTCTCCAGGCTCCTTCCACGTTTCCAGCAGGACTAGGACAGATGCCGATTCTGTCTTCCCACTTTGACTGGGCTGGTGAGACGGACAAGCTGGTAGAGGAGGCTGTTCCTGCAGGTGGGGGCATCGAGGAGAGCTGGGGGGGGGGAGGATCCTGATCCCCAAGGCCCTGGAGGGACGCCTCCCCTGGCTCAACTCCTGCTGCTGCAATTCTTCCTCCCAGATATTTGTGCTTTTTGCCACAAAGTCCTCTGCTCCGGGGCCCCTGCCATTCAGGCCATGAACAAGCAGTACCACGCCAGGTGCTTCATGTGCCGAGTGTGCCACGCTGCCCTGGCGGGACAGCGCTTCTTCCAGAAAGAGGGCCGGCCTCTGTGCACTGCCTGCTACCAGGTAAGTCCCCCGTCTGTTGTCTTTGGCCCTCCCCCACGGGAGCTCAAGGTTTGGACTCCAGGCAGCAGCTCTCCAGGGACAGCGGAGGCCGCTTCAGGCACAGCCGCCAAAGGACTGGGGCTGTGTGCTGGGCAGCTGGGGGGGGGGGCAGGGGGAGTGCTGCCCACTGCGACATCAGTCAGGCCCTTCAACTTCCGTTGCTTCTTTGGGCTTCTCCCCCACCCCAAGAACGCCCTGGAGAAGTGTGCCAAGTGCCAGGCTTCCATCTGGAGCCAGATTGTGCGAGCCCTGGGCAGCGGGTACCACCCGGAGTGCTTCGTCTGTGTGGAGTGTGGCCGGGCCATCGGGGATGAGACCTTTGCGGTGGACGGAGAGGGTCAGCTGCATTGCCTGGGTGACTTTTACAGGTACACCGTTTGGAACAAAATGCTTTTAAGTGTATCGTTCTCCTCCTGCTAGTGGGCCCCCATGGCTTAGGAGGGAAGGTGGCACAGAAATATTTAAAGTAAACAATTTAAAATAAAATAAATTTCCCCCCCAGCTATGTGATACCTCTTGGGGCATTGTAGAAAAGCATAGTGAAACTCAGTCTAACCACACTTAAAAGCAGCCCCTGAAGAACCACCTTGAAGATTTTTTAAATATATGACTTGTAGTGTGAAAGACAGTGAAATGGCCTGCTTTCCAGGAAGTTCGCATCAGTGTGCAGCGCCTGCGAGAAGCCCATAACCCCGAGTGAAGGGAGAGATGACTACAGGGTCGAGTGCCTGGGACGGAGCTTCCACGAGGACTGCTATCGCTGTCAGGTGAGTCTGGTGCCAGAGCGAAGAGGCCTTGCGATCCAGGTGCTTGCAGGGGGACGGGGGGGGCGCAGTTGATTGACCTGCACATTTTAAAATGCAAATTATCAACCATCCTTTTGGCGTAAAACCAAAGCAAGGAAGGCCGTGCACGTCAGGTTGCTTGCAGGCGTAGAAGTCGCGCCAGGGCTCTGCAGTTGCTGTTGCCTTCAAGTCACAGCTGACTTATGGCGACCCCTCGTGGGGTTTCCGAGGCAAGAGGCATCCAGAGGGGGTTTGCCATGGCCTGCCTCCACGCCATGGCCCTGGTGGTCTCCCATTCAGATGCTCCCCAGAGCTGACCTGGTTTAGCTTCCCAGATCTGATGAGGTCAGGCCACCCAGGGCAGGGCTGTACAGACCTACCCAGTAATTTAGTCCACAGCTCTCCCTTATTGTGAGAGGACGGCATTCTAGTTGATCAAATATCTTCTTGAGTCCCCCATGTTGTTTCGCGATTGTATTGTTTTTACTGGAGAAATCGATATGCCAGTTTGCCAGATATCTGCTCGAAGCAGCTTTCGAGGGGAGCAAACCAGTCACAACAAGGCCAGTGGGAGGAAGCTCATGCACAGGGCACAGGCGGGATAAGAGCAGGATAAAGTCCCATCAGACACAACAGGTGTCACTTACAACTTAATCAGGCTACCTGATTGCAATATTTGACATATTGATAGACGTTAAAAGTTATAAATGCCTTAGGTAAAGGTAAAGGTTCCCTTGCTCAAAAGCCAGTCGAATTCGACTCTAGGGTTGCGGTGCTCATCTCCGTTTCAAAGCCGAAGAGCCAGCACTGTCCGAAGACGTTTCCGTGGTCATGTGGCCGGCATGACTAATCACCAAGGCGCACGGAATGCTGTGACCTTCCCACCGAAGTGGTACCTATTTATCTACTTGCAATTTCTTGCTTTCGAACTGCTAGGTTGGCAGGAGCTAGAACTAGAGACGGGAGCTCACTCCGTCATGCGGCACACTCGGGTCTACTAATACAATTACAAATATCCCCAATACTTGAGAGAGAGAGATCTGCGGGCTGATGCACATGAGTTCCAGCCAGATGCTGCCTTGCTCCCTCTGTGGCTAATGGGTGTGTGGGTGGGTGGGGGTGGCTCAGCTCTCAGCGCAACTCTGAGTCTTCCTCTGGGCTTTGGTGCAGTTTCTGCCCCTCTTCCTCTCCCCCCCCCCCCCGGCAGGGCAGGGGAATAAGCAACTTGTTACCCGGTCTGTGGATGTGTGTGTCACAGTGGTTTGAGAGAGAGAAAGGTGAAAAAGTCAACCACAAAGGAAGAGTCAGGTGAAAAGGGCGACAAAAGGTGTGCAGCAGCTGAGAAGTGGTGGAAGCCCTGCATGCTTCCCTCGTGAAGATTAGGCATCCTTCGCCCTGACCCTTTGTTAGCCCAGGCAAGCCCAGTCTTGTCCCATCTCGGAAGCTGAGCAGGGTTGGCGCTGGCAAGTACTTGGATGGGAGACCTCCTTGGAATACCAGAGGTGGGAGGCAGGGGGGCAGGCTTTATTCAGCCACCTCTCTGAATGTCCTCCAGGCCCCCAGTAGGGGTCAGTCACCAGAGGTCGCCATGACTTCCAGGTGCACACACACACGCATGCACATATGGAAAAATACAAAAAATAACCACCACCCCCCGCCCCCAAGAAAAGGATTTGGTATCCTTCTAGGTGCAGAAATGCATCTTGGCTTTAAGAGCTGCATATACCTACAACATGCCCATCTTGTCTTTAACAGCATTTTACTTGTTCCAAAAGAAAATATTTCATAGGAGTTTTTTAGTACTCCCCAAGATTTCCATATTTTTTTTCCTGCTGGAAAAGTTGTAAAGGGTCTCAGGAAAAAGAATTGTGTCCCGTCCCCCCTCCCCTTCACATCTCTATATGTTGATAGGGGGAGATTTTGGAAATCTCACTTGCTAGAGACAACCCCAGCTAGGCAGGCTCTCCCCGCTTTTCTCTTGTATTTTGATAGGCGTGAACTAGAGTAGAAGGCTTTTGCATCATTGCAAAGAGGGTAACTTCAATTTGGGAGCAATTTTTATCTTTTAGGTATATATGCAAATCAAAAGATACAAAAAGTGTACAGCTGGAAAGCAAAAAAAACCCCTACAGCATTTGAGCTGGTAGAGAGTTGGCAAAGAACACTTTTCCTCCTCCTCTCAGAATACCAGAATTCCAGGGCATCCAGCGAAGCTGACAGGGGCATTAGATTCAGGATGGACAGAAGGGAATGCTTCTTTACACTCTAGGGGTGCGTTCAGACGGGGCGTTTCAGCCGGCATAAACTGTACCGGTTGGAACCGGTGCAGTTTATGCCGGCTGAAACGCGATCACACTTACCTCCCTCACAGCGGAGCCCATCGCTGTATGCCCGTTCACATGTTGTGGGCGTCGGCTTTTTTTTTTTTTACTCAATTTGAGCATGCGCATAGGCAGCCATCCACAGAATGGCAATCTTTGCGCACGCTCAAAACACCCTGTATTACATTTAAAGTTTAAAGGTAAGGACTTATCTTTAAAGTGTAAAGCCCAAACTGGCCTCCCTGAAGTCCCGGACTCCTCCGGAAAGTTAAACAAAGGGCCTTTTCTATTTTAAAAAAACAAAAGCCGGGGCGAAGCTTCGCCCAAGCGCATATCGGCAACCTAAACAAAAAAAAAAAATGGCGGGCAAGTGGCTCTGGAACGGTGGAGAGCAATCAGACGGGGGTACAGCGATTACAACCGTTGTACTCAGGATACCACCACTTGGGGACCTAGTGGCAGAGTACAACGGTATAAAGGGTTTTGCAACGGTTAGGGACGGAAGGCAGATGTTCTACGTGTGAACGCCGGTAAGTACACCAATTGCAACCGGCACCTATACCGTTGCAAAAGCCGCGTCTGAACGCACCCAGTGATTAATTTGCTGCCAGAGGATGCGGTGACAGGCACAGGCAGCTTTAAGGAAGGCGGGTCTGTCGGTGGCTCCTAGCCACAGTGACGAAAGGGAACCGCTACGTTCAGAGCTAGTCAGCCTCTGAATCCCATGGCCAGGAGGCCACATCAGAAAAAAGCCTTGGCCTTTATCCCCCGTTGCTGGCCCTGCAGAGGAACTGTGTGAGGCAGGAGGCTGGACTAGATGGTCTTGCTGATCTGATCCAGCAGGGCACTTCCAATGTTCTTAGGGGCATGGGGAAATCCATAAATGCAGCCCTCTTTCCTGAGATCTGAAACTTAATCTCTGCAGTGGCTGAAGTGCCACCAGAGTGTCCCTCCTTCAGAGGCCCCAGAGTCTTTTACAGGCCTGCTTTCTAAAGAATATCCGACCTTTTCCTCTCCTCCCCCAAGACCACACACACTGCGAATTCTCCAGGGAGGAAAGGGACTTTATAGAGAGAGCGTTGTAATAACTGCTGAGACTCTGAAGGCCCCTGGTTCCCGCGTGCCCACTCTGCCCACGTCCAAAATCTTTCCCCTTCTGCACCACCAGCCTGCCCTGCTTTCTGCTGTGGCCCATATTGGTCCCCAGCCCAAGTCCACATCTTGGATGGCCATTTGACTCCCCCCCCCCCCAAGCCGGTGATATTCCAAGATGCAGTTTTGTAAGATGGAACGTTAAAAGCAAACTGAAAACACAGAAGAGTTTTTTGAAGAAGTATTGTACATATCAACACATGCGATCAAGTGAAGCTGGGCTTTAAGGACAAATGGAATTGTCTTTAAAGTAGCATTTTTGTTCCAGTCACAGACGTGCAAGTGCTTTGTGGAGGTGCCGCAACCAATCCCAGGGGCTGTAACAGCTGTCTGCTGGTCTGGGGCTTTCTCCGCACCTCATTGTCCCCTAAGCAGAAGCACACAGTGTGCATTCTGGGGTGCCCAGGAGCGCGGGCACTCAGGATCCTTTCTCTGGGGGCTGTCACAGAGCCAACGCTTGCTTCCCTTTGTGCTGCAGAGCTGCCGGGTCCTGCTGTCCCCAGAACCAACGGAGGATGGCTGCTACCCTCTGGAGGGCCGCCTCTTCTGCAAAGCCTGCCACATCCAGCACAAAGCATCGTCCCACTGAGCAGGAGGCACAAGCATCTTCCGGGTGGTGCGCGGACCAAAGGAGCCAGTGTGGCCGGTTTCCACATTCTGACTTCCTACCTCATCTTTCTCTTGTTTTCTTGCATCTGAGGCTCTCTGTTTTAGGGTTTAATTTCTGGGGTGCAGCAGAACACACTGGGTGGCCATGAGATTTGCTGTTGGGCCAAGGAGGGCAGACTGAAGACAGCCCTAACCCTGCCGCTTTGCCTCCCATAAATCTTGCAGCAGGTTACAGCCACAAGTTCACAGCTGGAACACTGCCTACCTGCCTGCCATGGGCCACGAGGGACTGGGCTGGTTTTAAGGACCGGGAAGGTGGAGGCCAAATGGGTGCCTAGGCCCACCCAAACCCTTCCACGGATGGAATAGGAGTGCGTCTTCTGAAAGGGGCTGGTTGACATCTGTCAGCGGGGTGCATGGGTGGAGATCACACACACACACACACCCCTTCACAGGGGGTGTCCTTTCCTGGCTGCACAGATTGCAAATGAGGTTTGTGCACCAAAGCAGGCAGAGGTCACCAGAGGGAGTGAGAAGACCGCCCCCCTGCCCCGGTTCCTCGATTTCCAGAGCCAGGGCAGTTTCCCTAGAGGTTGTCTGCCCCTTCCTTGGCTCTGCCTGATGGGGAAATCAGGTTGCCCCTCTTTTTCACCTGAGGGCAGGAAAGCTTAACAAGGCAAAGGGGGGATCCTTGATGGGAATGAAGTCTCAGGAAGTGGACTGGAAGAGCCCTGGCAATGCTTTTCACGGGTTCTCTGCCAGCCTGCATTCCACACCACTGGCATCCTCCAGGTTCTGGTCAGAAGGAAGTGGAGAGCAAGCAGGCTGAGGAGGCTGGCTTCACATACCCCACGGGGCTAAATTCCAGGAGCATGGTGTGAAGGGCCCCATGACACAGAGTGCAAATGAGCCTCTCCAGGCGAGCAGGCACAGGGAGCCCACCCATCTGGCAGGCAGGGCCCTTCATTCAGGGCAGGAACGGCCCGCTCATGCTGGCCCTTGGGCGCCTTGCTATCGATTCGGAAACGAGGTACTATTCACTCTCCCTTTTGCTCCTATTCTCATTTGTTTTGCGCTCTTAGGTTTGCAGAGAAGCCCACCGTAAACCAAGAGCGGGCACAGATGTCTGCAGGATACATTGGCAAAGGTCACTGCCCAGTTTAGCTTCTTAAGTAGGCACAGGCTGTCCCTGCCCCCAAGTCCCTCCCTCCCCCGCGGCATGCGCCCGGGACCTCCGGGAGGGGGCAGCACGAGGCCGGGTGAGGCTCCCATCGGGTGTGCCTGTGGTCGCAAGGGCGCCGCCGGGCGGGGGGGGGGTCCTCCCCCCCCACCCCGC
>NW_015167061.1:2866661-2867407 GCF_001447785.1 Gekko japonicus
CCTTTTCTGTGTGTCTTGTAGTTCCCCTGGGTCCCCCCTCCTGCCTGCAAAGGGGGAAGAGGCTGTCTTGGGAAAGGGCGGTCTTGCCACAAAGGCCCTCAGGATGATTCTGCTGCGTGGGAATTGCTTTTTTTCCCCGGGGGGGGGCCGGGGGGTCACTATTAAAATCTGATTTAGTCTGTGCGGAGACTGTGCGCGCTCTCTCTTTTCCAAGTCGGGACATGCACGCATGGGGCAAAGGGCGGTGGGTGGGTGGCCGGCAGGTGACCACCAGGGCAGGGGCGAGGCCCACCGGTGCTTGGGGAGGGGGCAGCCCCCCCCTCCCCTGCCCCGCTTCGGCCGCCGGTGGCGCGCGAGGCCTGGCCGGGCTCCTGAGGGTGGCCCGGGGGAGCGCGCACCCGCACACACACACGCCGCTTCCCCCGAGGGAGGCCCCGCGGCCGGCCTCTCCCCCTCCGCTCCTGGCTGCCCCGGCCGAGACGCGCCCCCGCCAGGCCGCCCTGCAGGCGCCGCTCGGGAGCCCGCCCGCCCTCTCCCGCCACAAAATGGCCGCCCGGCGACGCAGAGGCCACAAAATGGCCGCCCGCCGCAGCCGCGCAGCCCGCGCGCCTCTGCCCCCCCTTCCCTTCCCTGCCGGGGGGCGGCATCATCCTCGCCGCGGCCCCTCCGCGGGGGCACCCCGGCCGCTCGTCCCGCCCGCCCTGGGCTTGGGGGGGGGGGGGGCTAACGGCGGCCGGGCCCCCCTG
>NW_015167061.1:2868076-2870908 GCF_001447785.1 Gekko japonicus
CCCCCCCGCCGCGGTTTTTGGGGTGGGATTCACCTGTTCTCCTTAGTGCGAATTCCTGGCAACTTTCCTAGCCTGAAAACAATCCAAGGTCTGGCTGAAACACACAAGGGTGAGGGGCTGCCAGGGGCCTTCTACCCTAGTTTCCCCCTGCAGTGGGCCTGTGGCCTGTCCGAGCCCGAAATACCAGGGTACTTTAACTGGGATTGCTGCCCACTGTCAAAGGAGAAGGGGGGGAGGAGGGGCTGCTAGAATCCTGACCTGGCCTTCCCCCAACAATGACCTTATTTCTACATCCGGAGAGGAGGAGGCCCCCTGCAGCCTCCTCGGACCTCCTCTCCAAGCAGAGAGCCCCCTCCCCTTTAAGGCCGCTGGGGCAGGCAGACGAGAGGGACTCATTGTCTGCTCCCAAAATGACAGTCTTCTTGCAGGCGTGGGAGGAGGCCACTGAAGGACCACCACGGGGTCCGTCCTTCCTTTTGTTTCCCTGCTGCAGTGTTGATGCCTTGGCAGGCTGCCGGGACTCTGAGCAGCCACGGAGACCCACGGAACACAGGTCTCGCCCCAAAGACCTCTTCAGCGGGGCGGAAGGCACCCAGACTGGCCAGGTCAGGCCTCCTCCTCCGGGCTCCCAGCAGGGCTATGCAAAGGCTTGGCTATGCTTTCCTTGGACGGAGGGAAGGTGTCCTTCCAGTCATAAAATAGCCTAGCCTCAAAAAGCAGCTTCACACCACTCTGGTCACCATGAAAGCATGAACACTCAAGAACGGGACGGGGGACGGACATTACGCCAACCAGGAGAACCTCATTCGTTTTTAAAAAAAGAAAAGCAGCGGTGGTTAAATTGGAGGCCTTTGCCCCACTGAAGAGAAAAAAGACCAGTGTTTCCCTCTCCTTCAGTGGGGGAAGGCATCCGGACTGGTTATGTAGCAAAGAACAGTCGGGGTGGGAGAGACGGAAGGTCACGCATCCAACACCTGTTGGAGGACCCTTCTCCCAAAAGCAGCCTCAGTGGAGGCTTGCTAGTCTATTCTGTGGCGTCCAATGAATGCAGCAAAGCCCGGCAGATTTCCTCAACGGGGGGGGGGGGGGCCCTGGGGGAAAAGGGGGGTGCACGTGACAGCTGCTCGGCTTGAATGAGCAGTCCCCCCCCCCCGGGGGGGGGTGCTCTGAGTCCCTGTGTCTCATAAACTTCACAAATACACCTCTTAATCTAGAAGGCTATTGTTGCCTTTGACACCCTTTTCCTCAGATTTGGGGACCCACATGACACAAATAGAGCATCAGCAACAGAGCACCATCAGGACACAGCTAGCCATTTTATCTCCCCCAAGAAAGGGCTACTCTTTAGAGAAAGTGTGAAGGGACATATCCTACTAGTGTGTTTTGCACCCTGCCCTGGACAGGTTTCCAAAGCCAGGCAAGTTCATGGCATTCTTCATCTGAAAGAAAACAGCAGTCAGAGCCAGACAACATCCACAGTCCCCCAGTTTGAGCCCGGCTTCTCAGACTCCCCCCACCCACCCCATGAGCAGCCCCCCCGCCCAGACTCTCTCCACGGCACCCTTCCGACAGAGGCGTCTCAGATGTGCTCCCAAGCCAGATAAGAACACCGTGACCAAGTCGGGCCTGGTCATCCCCTGCCAGGGGTGAGATTGGGCACGTTGACTTTCAAGGAGAAGAGATTGGATTTATACCCCCGCCCTTCAATCGGAGTCTCAGAGCGGCTTACAATCTCCTTCTCCTCCCCACAACAGACACCCTGTGAGGGAGATGCGGCTGAGAGAGCTCTGACAGAAACTCCTCTTTCCATGCAGCTTCTCTACAGCAGAGTGGGGAACAGAGACGGCGGCGTGGGGAAGCAGCTCTGGGTAAGGTTATGGAAGCTGCTGTGAAGCACTGGCCACCCACAGAAGACAGTCTGGGAATGACGGAGACCAGGAGACTCATGACTTGTGCTGTGTGTGTGTGTGTGTGTGTGTGAAGTGCCCTCAAGAATTTCAAGAATGAAATCAGAAGAGCAAACAGTGTTTTTGCCATGTATCAAAGGAATCACTGAACAGATGGGAAAACTTATGAAAAAACACAACCTGCAAACAGTATTCAGACCTACCAGAAAAATACAACAGATGCTACAATCAGCAAAAGACAGAAGAGACCCCCTCACCTCTGCAGGAGTACACTGCATACCCTGCAGTTGTGGACAGGTTTACGTCAGGACTACACAGCGTGGCATTCAGACAAGAAAAAAAGAACATGAAAGACACTGCAGACTTGGCCAACCTGAAAAATCAGCAGTGGCTGATTGGAATAAGATACTGTGGCCCCGGTCACACGGGCCGGATATCGCGGGGGGTGAGGCGTGGCTAATTGCCCCGGCGCAGTTTGAGCCACGATTACGCGATCAGACGCGCTGGCAGCACACCATGGGTCCTTCCCTCGGCACCGGCGGGTAAACAAGGGACCGGAGGGGAATGCCCCGCGCCGGCGCAATCACACCACCGGCGTCTGGAGGCAGCCCGTGGCAAACGTTTATTAGTACCTTGGAGGTACTAGGTTCTTTAGGTGCATTGTCGGCAGTAAGCCACGGGTGCGCTCCACTTCCCAGATGTTGGGGTGTGATCGCGCCCGGATAATCCGCCCACCATCCGTGCCTCTCCCGTGGCAACTTTGCCGTGTGACCGGGGCCTGTGTCTTAGGAATCACTGGAAATTCTATGGTAAAACCACAGAGCTTCTGGTGATTCTTAGAATGGACTAACTCCGTGTCCAGGTTTCCCACAGAATTTTAGTCCCCCCCCCCGCCAGCCTTTAGAGTGGTTTAAATTAACAAACA
>NW_015167061.1:2871240-2874878 GCF_001447785.1 Gekko japonicus
ACGTGATTAACAGAGGTCTACGGTTAGACCGTCGATGAAGCGGAGAAGAAGATGAGCGGATAAGTTCTAAAAGTGAGTTCCACCCCCCCACCACCTATAGCGGCGCCGGGAGTGATCCCAGACGTAAACAAACCGAACTGTGTTTTAAAGAGAAGGGGGGGAGGAGAAACGAAAAGCACTCAAGTGTGCCAAGGACTTAGCTGTTTTATTTGCGAGTAAATTTGCACTTCTTGAAGGAGAGTGAAACGGCTCTCTCTTAGTGTAAACAAAGCTGAAAATGGCCGGCGTCCGAGGGACAAGATCGAAAGTGACTCGAGGCGGTCTAAGTCCGAGGTAGACGAAGGAGATGTATTCTCCACCTTAACAGAGCTGCTCCGGCCCATAAACGAAAGACTCGATGGTCTTAACCAGTTGATGGCTGCTTCAAACCAGAGTATGGCAAAACAACAGCAGCAAATTGCCGATCTTGTGAAAAAATCGATTCAAACTGATGAAAAGCTTAAAGAGAGTGCACACGATACTAAAAAGCTAAAGAAAAAGGTTGGTCTAATGGAGCAAAGACAAGACTTTCAAGAAAGAAAGCTGTTGAACCTACAGATGGAAAAAGCCAATAAAATTCTCAGGTTCCAAGGGGTGGCTGAAACGGCAGGAGAAAATTTGAAAGAGCTGGCGGCAGAGCTGATTGTATCAGCGCTTGGCAACTCACCGGCTGAAGCGGTAACAGAGATCGAAGTGGTCTATCGATCCTATTCTAAATATATCAAGCAACATAATATGCCGGGCGAGATTGTAGTCAAATTTCTCCGAAGACAAACAAGAGATGACATCCTTAAAGCGACAGCAGCCAATCCCTTGCAGCTGGGATCAACAACTGTCAGGATTTTGAAAGATACTCCTTTTGAGGTTCGACAGAAAAGAAAAGCATATAAAGAACTTAACACTTCAGATCAACCAGATTTCTTATGCCTGGCTCTATCCAGAGGGGGTGCAGTTTAAATACAAGGACAAAAGAGAAAAAATTGATTCGGTGTTTAAAGCAGAAGAATGGTTGAAGCAGTTTTTCGGATCGGAAAAGCAAGAGCAGCAAGAAGGAGGGGGCCCAGCAGACAGCCTGGAAGTGACGGATGAAGACCCAGCAGGAGCAGTAGGAGGCGTGGCCAGAGATACGTACGATTTGCGACTAAGAGTTCCCAAGTAACTCTCATAAACTGAATGGTTTACAGCTGAAATGGATGAAAGAGACTTTGAGCACACTGAGAAGAAAATGGACAATTACTAAATTGGACTCACTAACTCCTAATTTCATTGATTTAAATGGAAAGTTTTAAGCTTTATGACTAACTTTATACTAACCTTTCAAGACCTTCCTTCCTTGGGCTTTTAGTTATAGTGTGGGTTTCTTTATTTACTGTCTTTTCTTGGGGTTTTTTATTTTTTTTATCTTTTCCTTTTCTTTTGTAGGTATGTAGTTGTAACAAAAACAAATAAAGCTACCCTGTCTTCAGGGGATTAAAAAAAAAAAAGAATTTCAACAGCGATTCCATATGCAAAAAAACTCTTCAGGAAAGCTCCTCTATTAGCATGTTCACAGCCTGGGGAACTCCTACAAGATAATGACTCAGCCCTATCCCACCGTCCTGAGTTGATATAAATTACCTGCCTACCATTTTTGTTCTCACATTGACAAAGACAGTACTCTATCTATGTTATACCTCTGAGGATGCCAGTCACAGCTGCTGGCATGACACCGGGTACTACAATGCCAAGACCACGGCCATACAGCCCGGAAAATCTACAACTAATGGAACTCCAGCCGTGAAAACCTTTGACAACGTATTGCCCTCAAGTTGCTTTCGACCTGTGGTGAACCCAGGAACTGACGTCCTCCAAAACGCCCCGTCCTTAACAGCATTGCTCAGGTCTTGCAAGCTGGGAGCCGCTGTGGCTTCCTTTATTGAGTCCTGATCCGTCCCTGTTGGGTCTTCTTCTTTCCCTGCTGCCTTCAATTTTTCCTAGCACTGAAGAGTGCTGTGAGAGCTGATTTGTCATGTTCTGTGGAACTGAGCCACCCTTTCAGTTTGTCACCACTACCTCCAAGCCAGGATGTCATCTTTCAGGAGGGGACATGAATGGCAGTAGCCCCTGCAAGCATCAGAAAAAGAAGTGGGGTGGGGGGGAGGCATGGGAGACGGGGAAGACAGAGGGACTGGATGCGCGGCTTGGAAGGGGCTGGCAGGTAGAAGGTAGAGTCAGGCACTTATGGCTCAGTGGAGCTCTCCATCTTTCACTACTGTGCAGGCTGAGCTATATGCTGAATGAATACGCCCCAACATGGGTAATTAAACATCACTGGAAGATTAGAGAGACTGCTGAATTGCAGCTAATAATGAAGCTCAAGACAATGCATCCACTTGGACTGAATGGAGATCTAGGCTTCCTGTCTCATTACCAATGCTGATTTGTCCACACCCACTACCTCTCTGCATGTGACACCTAATCCCACCACGCCTGCTAATGTCATTTGGCATCTGAAACCACTCCACTTTCCAATAGTTAGGACAGATGTACTCCCATTCTAGCTGTATCTGAAGAAGCGAGCAGGGACTCATGAAGAAGAAGAGAAGAGACTGGGGACCGCCTCTCCCCATACATTCCCCCAAGAGCACTGCGATTGGGGAATCTCCATCGCCTGGAGGTTCCAGGCCCCCGGGAAGTGAAGTTGACCCAAACCAGGGCTAGGACGTTCTCGGTGGTGGCTCCCACCTGGTGGAATGAGCTCCCGGAGGAGATCCGGGCCCTGCGGGACCTAGTGCAGTTCCGCAGGGCCTGCAAGACGGAGCTCTTCCGCCAGGCCTTTGAGGGGGAGCCGCCGCCGCCACTATTCACTTGGGGGGGGAGCCGCCGCCGCCACTATTCCACCAATGATATTCCAACCATCTACCCCACATAGAGCTGGGGAAACATTCTTCCTGGTGCTCCTGCTGTGAAGAACTTGGCCGCCAGTGTGGGACGTCGCCCATCTTGGATTTTATGTAAATTATCAAAGCACCAAATTTTTATGTCAAGATATAGTGTTTTTATTATGCTGTTGTTTGTATGCATATTTTAACTTCGGCATGGCCGTTTGTTAGCCGCCCCGAGCTGTATATTGGATGGGGCGGGATATAAATCCCAAAAATAAATAAATAAATTTATACCCCGCCCTTCACTACCCAAAGGTGTCTCAGAGTGGCTTACAATTTCCTTTCCCTTCCCCTCCCCACAACAGACACCCTGTGAGGCAGGTGGGGCTGAGAGAGAACTGACAGAAACGGCTCTTTTTCAAGAACAGCTCTTGCCTGAACTACGGCTTGCCCAAGGTCATCCAGGTGCACGTGGAGGAGGAGTGGGGAATCAAACCCGGTTCTCCCAGATTAGAGTCCGCGCACTTAGCCACGACACCACACTGGCTACCACATATTTTGTTAGTCTTTCTGCTGGTCTCTTGCTCTTTTCTGGCACTGGAAGAGGTTTGTGTCAGTGCCTTGGGGCATCCCTCTGCCATTGGGGGAGCCCCCCTCTGTGAATTGCTCCCCCAGGTGAGCAGAGGGGGCAAGGATCTGGGCTGCTCTCTCTTTCTGGCCTCCTTCAGGAGGGCG
>NW_015167061.1:2874905-2875367 GCF_001447785.1 Gekko japonicus
CTGGAAAAGGAAGGGGGAGTTTATAAGCCAGATCCATTAATGGCCACCGCTGGGAAGCAGCCGTGGTAATTAATGCCTGTCGGCACAGTGACTGAAAATGAATGGCTGTTGTCATGGCGAGCGCTGAAATCCGTGATGTGCGGGAGGAAGCAACACTCTGTGCTGGAATAGTCAAAAGAGAAACACCCTACAGCTCAGATCCAGAAGCCAGCCCCCCACCCCACCCCCAGTCCCCAATGTGTAGGAATCTCTTTGGGGCCTGTGGCAAGAGGGGGCCGTCTTTATGTGGTCACATTTAAAGGGTAGTTTCCTGCTCATTGGATGCCAAGGATGTTGCTATGTCTTTTGACCAGGAGTAGCTTAATACTACTTAAACTTGTATTAATTTGTTTGTTTGTGTGGGGTTTTTTTTTTTACCTCGATGTCTCCTCCTATAAAAACTGGTGGCCTGATTACTGGCAG
>NW_015167061.1:2875419-2875762 GCF_001447785.1 Gekko japonicus
ACGCGGTTGGGCGCGAAAACATACCTTGTGGCGGGGGGGGGGGGGGGAATTGGGGAGCTCTAATTGCCTAAGTAGTGGAAAGCCCCTGAGAGGGAATCCGTATCTCAATTATCCTCTAATAGAATTAAGAGCTATGAAGAGCAACTGACGTCAGGAGGCCAAGCGGGAGTCCCAGGGCGGGCCACGCCGGTCCCCCCGTTCGTGGGCAGCTGGAGCTGCACCCTGGGAAAGGGATTCCCGCGTGGAGAGAGGCGGGGGCCCTGCCACTGCCCTGCCGGCCTCCGACCGTGGCGCGGGGTTGCCAGGTCTGGGTTGGGGAACACCTGGAGACTTTGGGGGCGGG
>NW_015167061.1:2877253-2893959 GCF_001447785.1 Gekko japonicus
AGAGAGGGGGGGGGGACCAGGACGCCTCCTCCTCCTCCGCCGCCGCCGCCTCCTCCTCCTCGTCGTCGTCGTCCGGTGCCCGAGGCCGGACCTCGGAAGGGCGCCGGCTGGTTGGCTGGCGTGGGAACAGGTTTGACCTGAAGGGCCGCGCTGGCTTCTGGATCCCGCGACGCCTGACCGGGGCTGGCCGCTGCCGGAGTTGGGGATCGTGGTGGCCCTTCTCACAGATGACCCCGGCAGGAGCCTGGACCGACATCCCGGGGCAGCGACGGCTCTTCTCCCAGCCGCCCTTTTCCTGGCGGTTGCCTGCGCGGCTCCTTGCTCGAAAGTAACAAAGCAGAGGACGTGCAAACAATGCAAGTACAGCCCTTGAGTGGTCAGGAGTCGTCGAGGTTCTTTTTGGGTCCAGCGTCCCTCGGGCTCACTTCACTTCATGGACGGGGCTCTTTTCTGGAATGGCGAACTCTGAAGCCCAGATAGGCATTAAACTGGAATTACCAAACCTCTCCTTGCCTTCAACCCAGGGGGACAAACAATCAACTTTGCATGCTTCTTCATCACCAAGAAAGAGATTACATCAAAGTACATCCCTGGATAAATTCTAGATGATGAATGGGTGTCAGGATGAAACCATGGTGTGGAGTTATTGTTATTAATTGCAGTGGAAACCTGACTAGGCTGTTAGAGTGTCCTGGAAGAAAACCGATCCACAACATTTTAGGCGAGTGTTTTGATCAGCTAAAATTGTGACCCATTTTGAAACTCTGGAAAGGCCTGTGGCCTTCCTTGTAATTTTCTTGCTGCTATTTTGAGTCAGAAAATTATGTCGTGTATCAAATGAGTCACCCTGGGAAAAATAGATTTGGTTGCTACCTCATGGGGCTTGGCAGGTGGAGGGGAGAAAGGATGGTGGCCCTGCTGTGATCCCTTTAGCCTTTGCCTGCAGAGGTTTTGAATTTGCGCCAAAGATACTAAGAACTGGTCATATTTTGGGAGGACTGGGAAAATATTATCCCACTGCAAAGGATGCTTCCCTTTGCCTGTATTGTGGGGGAGGGGGGCGTGAGCAGGGAGACCAAGGGTCTTGATTCAGATCTTAATAGTGTTATATTAGACTAGGGATATTTGTTTTTTTCTTCAGTCCTTAACAATGTATTTGTTGGCTGAAGCAGAATTAGATTTCAGTGTACATTGGAGATTCCGTATGCAAAATGAAATGTGCATGGGAGCAGAGCCCCCCCCCCCAACATGCACACTCAGCCATTTGTGTCTTGGTTTCAGTGCATGAGAAAGAGAGATGTAGGAGCACAGAGGCAGTGCGTTGCAGCATTTGCTGTAGCCTGTTCTGTGCAGCCAGGCTTATCTCTTGATGCAGGCATTCTTATGCTCTTCAAGCCATGCTTTTCTTCTACTTCATAAGCTGGAGGAAGGGGATCCTTTCAAGCAATATATGGTGCAGTGGTCTGGTTTGTGTGAATGACTTTCTAAAATGGCGGCCTGGACCTGAGTTAGGTAGGGAAGAACAGAGCAGATTTCAGACTGTACGCAGGGAGGTGGGGGAATGGAGAGAGGAGCAAGGCTGTGCAGAGCAGGCAGCGCTGGGAACTGCGTAATCAGAGACATCGCCCAGCTCCCTTGTTGCATTCACTGCAGAGTTTTCTCCAAAATGTGCAGAGGGAAAATAATACCTTGAAAAAAGCAGTTGCTGCTGTGTGTGTTTGTGTGTGTGTGTGCACTTGAGGGATGTCCCCTTTCCTGCAGTCTTTTCAGGTTTTGTTAGATGGCCATGTTCAGTCCTTGCATTTTCAGACCTGTAAAAATAATGTGTAAATTGTACAACATGCAAAACGATGGGCAGAGGCGTAAAATTTTTAAATGAAAAGATTAATATCTAGAGTGGATAGACACACAATTGCTCCAAACATAATTTAGCTGTGCAGATCTTGGTAGCTTTTACATAAAAAACTGAAGGAGATGTCCTGGTTGTGCCTTTAGAAATCACCCGTTGCCTGATGTGCTGAATGCAGATCACTATATGTTGAAATGACATATATGAGAAGGAGAGAGAGAATATGAATATATCTGGCAGGGTGGTGATGGATTTTGGGTTTTGTTGTTTGGACTGTGTGGGCTTATGTATCAGGACCTTCGAGGGATTCTTCAGGGTAGAACAAAATTTGGCTTTCCGAGGTTTCTCCTTCACCTGCTTTCACAAGGCATTCTCAAAGGTGGAAAAAGTTGCCATGGAGCTGTTGCTTAGTGATGGAGCAGAAACATGGAAAGATCTGAATTAATTGCCTCTCTTTTTCCTCTTTTGCCTTCTGTAGTGTCCAGTTGGTTTAAATATAGGTCTTCAAATTTGTCAGGAGTGTTTGGGCTTGACAGGTTTATTTGTTTATTGTTTTGGGATATTGGGTGTGGGGTACCTAAACGTGTATTCCAGAATTAGTACATGGAAAAATACTCAAATACATATTTCATCAGCTAGCCACCTGGAGTGCTGAATCTCTTCACTATCAAATATCAGAGGTCTTAGTTGGCAGGAGACCAGTGCAAGTACTGTAAGCTCACAATGGAGTAACCCTCCTTTTGTATGTCCTTTGGTTGGGTGGGGGAAGGGAAGAGTCCCACAATAATTGTATTGCTGTCTTGAGCCAGAGCAGTGCATGTGCATATGGAAGGCTGCTTCCTGAGGTGGGTGTAGAATGTGTAAGGCTAATTCTTGGAAGAGACCGCCTGCTGCTTCTGGAGGAGAAATCCTTTTCAAGATTTAGCTGGTCTTGGCTGCACGAAGTTCCCACCCATCCCCCAGTCTGAGAATAGGACAAAGAGTATGCAGAGAGCCTGAGTAAGCATGTAGCTGCAGAAGCTCAAAGGTATCTCTGGCCTACTGGTGTGTTGCAGGACATCAGTGGCAGATCACAGCCAAAGCATAGCCTCTGTTTGAGCCACACCCCAGTGTTAATTTTAGTAATTCCAGTTTATGCTTGTGAAGGACATTGCCATTTCAGTAGCAGAGGATGCATTGGAACCAGATGTCCTTCACTTAAAACCGTTTATTATTCAGTAATGCTTGTATTAAGTAGGTAGAAATTCGATAGTCCTGAATGAGACGTGCTCATTGACTCTTAATCTTGTAAGGTGGTCAGGAAGGAGATTGGCTTTGTAGTGCTGTGACTAACTGTGCCTGCTGTGAATTAATCAGAGACCTCAATGTATAAGATTGACATGGAGTGTTTTCCAGTATCACTGTCTGTTTTTAAGATACTGACGTCCTTTCTAGTGATCTGCACGGAATAGCAGTTTGTGTCAAAATATTTAATTATACAGTGCCAGTTTTAGAAGGGGGAATAAAGATCAGTCTTTGGCCCCAAGGAACTTACAATCTAAAATGGCTTCAGGTAAAGGACTGTGTACACGGAGTCCAGAAGAGAGCATGCTAAACATCTTTGAAAATGCAAATCTTTTGCCTGTTCTGATAATACAAGTGTATATATTACATGGAGCATCACTGTAGTATTGGGGGAGCTTGGAGGAAATGTAAAAAGAGACAGGCCAAGCTCACTTCCTAGCAAGAGACAGGCCAGGCTCACTTCCTTGTTGCCTCATATTCTGATATGCTGCTGAAATTCTCTCAAGGAACCTGAAATCCCTTTGACTTTTGCTGGAAAAGTGAGTGACTAGTGACTGGAGGACTTGATTCTTGCATTCTGAAATATTTAAAGCCCTTTGAAGCAGGACTCTGGAGAGGACGGCATATGGATTTCCTAAATAAATGCCTGTTTCAAGAGGAGGGTGAGCAGACTAATCAGACATTTGCACAAGGCCAAAGGTCTAAACTTCTCATGGATCCACTGGGAAAATAGAGAATGTGCCTCTCAACCACTCTGTTCTTGAAAGGCTCCCTTTTCCCATCTGCTCAAGTCATAAGAAGGCTAACACAGCTACAAAAAACACTTTCTTCCATCTTCATTTCACCTTGAAGATGGCTCTCTAGCTTGAGTTGGCCAATCTGGTGATATGGATTCATGCTCCAGTAACCCCAAGCGTACACTGCTGCAGTACGCTCTGTATCAGTCTGCCCTTAAAATTAAGGAGCTGGTGCAGAACATTGCTACTTGGTTATTATCAACAGTTAGGCAGAGATTGCATATTACACCCATTCTGCGTTCACTCCATTGGTTCCTGATAGGTTTCTCATTACAGTTCAAAGCATTTATTGTCACATACAAAGCCCTTCATGGCCTTGGGAACCACATCTGCCAGACCACCTGTCCTGCTAACCTCCTCCACCACAGCTTCACTCTTCTGAGCAAGGCCTTCTGCTGGTGCTACTCTGTATGTAAATGGGTAAAAACAGCTGCCTGTACTGGAGCTTTCTCTTTTACTGCCTGCGCCTTGTGAAATGCTGAGATCAGGAAGGCTTGCATCCTTCTACTATTCCATAGAATGGGCAAGACAGGAATGTCCATGTGGGCATTTTTATTTATTCATTTACATCCCACCTAACTCCCCAATGGGCACAAAGTAGTTTCCATTGTTCTTCTCTCCTCCATTTTATTCTCAAAACAATTCTGCAAGACAGGTTAGACTGAGTGTGTATGACTGATCCCGGGGTCACTCAGCAAGCATCAATGGAAGGTGGGGATTTGAACCCGAGTCTTCCAGATCTTGGTCTGACACTCTAGCCACTACACTGCACTGACTCTCCTTATGAAAGAAATAGGAGAATGGGATGGTTGGGGGGGGTGTTCATACAGGGAGTAAGATTGTAGTCTGTTTCGCTGTTGTATGTATTATCTTTCCTTTTCTGCCTTCTACATTTGTCATCCACTTTTGCTCTGGATATCGTATGCTGTGTCAGTCTCCATTGTCTTCTAATTTTATAATCCTAGTCCTGTGGCCTTGTTTATTGCATGTCTTATGATGTCTGTCTGATTGGGTTTTTAAAATATTTTGCAATCTGCCGTGAGCCTCAGCAAGAGAGGCAGGCTATAAACAAAGTAAAGAAGCCGGGTGACGGGGCCTTTTTGGTGGAGGTGCCCTGGTTGTGGCACTCCTGTCCAGATGCACTCCCAGCGGTACCTGTACTGCTTTCTTTTAGGAGCCAGGTTAAATGTCCTGGGCCTCTGTTGGTGAATAATATTGACCTTCCTCATGTCTGGTGTATGATCTGATGAAGTGTTTAGACTATCCAGCCTTTAGCTTTTGTGGCATTTTTCATCATTTTTAATTGGAGTTCTCCATGTCTGATGGAACCTGCCCTGAGCCTGCTATGCAGGGTGGGCAGGATACAAAGCCAATAAAATAAAGAAATAAAAACGCTAAAGGCCCAGTGTATTGTTGTGAAGTTTTATCCCACTTGTGGGGAAGGCGCTACTTTGAAAATGGGCACATGGAAACTAAGAGTCTCTTTGACTGTTTCAAAGCAGGGCATCAGCTGCTAAACCACAAGGTGATACTGAGTTGAATATTCTCTCTAATAATCAGTCTCTGACAGGCAATCAGCTGTTTGACTGAAAAGAGGTCAGGAGTTTATTCCAGTGAAATTTCTTCAAGTGAAATCCCAGCCAAGAACCACTCATTTATCGTTTAAGGTTTTTAGTTAAAATCAGTCTAATGACTCATGAAATAAATAAATAAAAAGAATTACAATGGTACAGAAATCTTAGCATATGTCAGTGAAATTAGAAATAGAATAAGGGATGACATATGCTTTTCTATCTCTCTTAAATGTAAAAGATATAATACTATTTTTAAGATTCTTACCAAAGCATTTTCAGACAATATAACTCCAGTCTGAGAGATTTAGGGGTATTAGGGTGTGGCTACAGTTTATAGGCAGATGTGTTCTTAATCCCCTAACATAGAGCCAATCACATGAAGCTCACATGACTTTATCAAAACCACCTGATTTGTTTCCTCCAGAGGCATGAAGTATGGCACCTCCCACGCATCGAATGACAGTTTCCCAAGGAAGACTGGCTTCACTCTGCATTCTGCATGTACTAAAGTGTATTCTAAGCACGAAGAAGGCGCTTTCATAAACTGTCTTTCTCAAGGTTGGGACAAAGAGAACAATGGCTGAAGCAGTGAAAAGTTAGAGTCCGTGACTAGGGAAAAGGCAGTTTATAATTCTTTTTTAAATTATTATTTTGTTGAGTTCTTCCAGATCAGGACAGGCATCACAAATGGAGCAAGCTGGTTCTTGCCCTTCCAAATTCAGAAGGTGGTCATTGTCCCACCTTTTCTGGAAGGTGCTGAACCCCATCTAGACATTACACTGGTTAGAGGAAAGTGATATTAAAGTTCATTCCTTGTGATTTAGTAACCTCCTGGCCTGGTTCCTCAGTCTTAAGAGAGCAAACCACCAGTCTTTGTGACAATAGGTAGTGTTTACGACATGCTCATCTGTAGCAGACGTAGATTCTGCATTTGTTTGAGGGCTTCCTTTTCGTGTTACACAGTGCTTGAATTGTGCTCCGCTCCATCTCCACTGTTTCTTTTCCAGCTAGTGGATGGACTTAACCTGGCGTGTGTTTCATGACTTTGGCATTTCTGTGTAGTCAGCCCTATTGTCTTTGCCTGGGAAATGGAAATTTCACTAGCTTTTCACAACTGGAAGAAGCAGGAGGCTCTGGGATCTTGTGTTCTTAAAGTCAGCTGCTTCTTTAAGTTGTAAAGGATAGGTAGCTCTGTGTCTGACTTCAGAGACGTGAGCTTGCATAGAAAAGGAATCCTGAGGAAGGATGTGGGAGAGAAAGGAGACTTTCCCCTTTCAAGTGTAAGAGGAACCGAGGTCCCCGACAGCAACTACTGCAAGAAACAGAACCTGACTTGCTACTTGATGTCCGATCTTTATCAATTCCACCTCTCTTTAGTGGCATCTACTCCTTGAAAGCAGCAGAGCGCAATCCTTTAGTTTTTCAGCTGCTGGATCATTCCAGTATTGTTGACAGAATCATTCTTCATTTTGCTACTTTGTTCTGTGAAAGGGCAATCGGATTTTTAGGCTGTTATGCGCTAAATAGTTGAGGCTGTCATAGGAGACTTGGTGACCTCCAAACTTCTTGGGCGTTTCCTTTTTAGCAGCAGTCCGATGGATCAGAAAGATGCATGGGCCTCAGAGTGTGGTCTCGCACCTCATTCCAGCTGTGGCTAGGATGGCCTTGGTCCTGCCTTTCACCTGGGAAGCAGAGCCAGAATTTGCCTGCTTTGTCAGTGTCCTGTGAGGAGGAACAAATGCTCCATGTGTTGCTCTTTGCACTCACTGACAGTGTTATATAAATAATGTTTAAGAAAAAGAAGTCCACAGCGGTCAGATCTCTAGAACATGCCTGAGGATGGATGAAATTTCTTATTAATGTTTGGTATTTTCCTTAACCTTCTCATGTAGACTCAACTTTGATTCACTCTTCCAGTGTTGTCTTCATAGTTGTGACACTGGTGCGCCTGTAGCATCTCTCCAGCTCATTTTAGTATCCTAAAGAGATACTTTGTCAGGTGCTTCACAACCGGATCTGTCCCTTGTTTCGCATGTTGCTTTGCTATTTGAGTAAGGGAGGTTCTGAAAGCACATAATAGCTGGCTTAAAGTAAAACCTTCTGCTAGGCATGACGGCAGCTGCCCAGAGTTGAATTGCACTCACTTGCTGGTTGGTGTGCTCAGGGCTGCTGTCTGAGGCAAGTTTTCTGCCACGTTCTGCCAATGTAGTCTGTTCCCAGGCGTCTTAGCCGGTCAGCTGTGTCTGGTGAGGTGAGAAATAAGCCAGAGCAGGAATCGTTATACTCTATAACCTCTGAGCTGTGGGTTTTTTGGCCAGGAGTAAAATAAATTCTGAGGACCAGCAATGTGATGTCGCTGGCTAGCGGCTTGTGTTCGTAGAGGCGGGGCTTGTTCTGTGGGCAGTGTGCTGTGAAGCTTATCCCAACAAGGTCACGTGTGGTAAGATGCACTGACAGATTGCCAGGGTGTAATAGCTGCAGATGCCTTTCCCACATTCTTAACCTGAGCTTTTGTGGTGAAAGGTAATTGGACGGGGTGGTCTGTCCCCTGTGTGACTACAACTTGATGGAATGAGTTCTTGACTGCTCAGTAAATGTGTGTCTGTTTCATCCTGAGCTTTTCAGTGACGTAAATGAAGTGGGGTAGTCCAGTCATCGGCCCTGCACATGATTTCTGATCAAAATGGTGCTGCTGTGTTTATTTGGGGGAGGGGGGGGTTGCCACTTCCAGTCACTTTCCAAAAGTAACCTTCCAAAGCCTGAAAAGTGCATTTGGGTGTGATTGCTGTGGCTGTCACCTTGCACAGGACATGAAGAAGCCAGGAAATGGGACAGACCAGTTTGCAGTGTAGTATAGCAATTAGAGGAGCTGCGGTGGCTCAAGTGGTTAAGATGCTGAACAGCAGGCTGTGGAAGGTTGGTAGTTCAGCAGTTCAAGACCCAAGTTGCTGCATGATGGAGTGAGCTCCTGTCTCTAGTTCCAGCTCCTGCCAACCTAGCAGTTTGAAAGCAAGACATTGCAAGTAGACAAATAGGTACCACTTCAGTGGGAAGGTAACAGCGTTCTGTGCGCCTTGGTGTTTAGTCATGCCGGCCACATGACCACGGAAACGTCTTCGGACAGCGCTGGCTCTTCGGCTTTGAAACGGAGATGAGCACTGCAACCCTAGAGTCGGACTCGACTGGCTTTCAAGCAAGGGAACCTTTACCTTTTATAGCAATTAGAATGTCAAATTAGACAGAGAGAACCTGGATCCAGATCCCTACATAGCCACGCAGCTTGCTGGGAGACCATGAGCCGATCATTTCCCCAGCTTAATTGAGGAGAGAGAGGGGAGATGAAGCTCCTTGAAAGGCAGGATAGATATGTTGCTGTTAATAACTGAAAAGGCAAGGGGAAAGTTGCTTCTGTTTCTCTCCAGAAAGAAACCAAAAACTGCCCTGTAACCTGTTAAGTTAAATCCTGGAGAAGAGAGTGGTCGTTTTTAGATAAAGATTTCAGGCTTCCAAGAATCTAAAAGTTAAACTGGGTAATCATGCCAGACATTGTAACGAGATATTTCCTGGACCTCCTGTAAGCTGATGGCCCCGTGCGACTGCTTGTACCTTTTCCGTGTGCAGTGCCTGATTTCCCCGTCCACTTGGAGAACTGCATTTTTGAAGAGAGAGAAAATCACCAAAAAGGAAACCAGCTGTAACATTTGGGGGGGGGGGGGGAGTTCCCTCCAGGGCACCTTTTCCTGGAGGAGCAGGACTACTCAGTGAGCTGTGGAGCAAGTTGGCTCTTAGCTGAAAGTCTTTGTCGTGGTGGTGAGGTGTTCTTCAGGGAACATTGGGATAGGTCTGGTTGATCTGGCAGCTTTCTGCTTCAAGTGGCATCCTGCGAGTCTTCAGTTTTCAGGTCCTGGGCCAGTCCACCTTATTCGCATCCTTCTCTTGTTGGAATGGGCAGGTGCAAAAGCCACTGACCTTCTTGCTCCGGCTGTCAGTTCCTGGGGCACCACTTACTGTCCAATGGTTCAGCCATCTAGAAAGACTCATTCTAAAAATAGCCATTTATTCACTCACATGCTTATACAGACTTCGTTTTTTTCCTGATGGACAATGAAGACAGTACTTCATTTGTCCAGATCCCTTTCCTTGCTTTGCCATTACCAGTCTAATCATGCGACCCACGCAGGTGCCCTGGCCTGCTTTGAAAAGATCCTACTTCCTCCATGGCAGGAAGTTGGTGTCAAAGCACTCGCTATTCCCATTTTATTTATTGGGCCCTGTAAGCTCCCTTTCTACATAATTAGGCCTCTGTGGGCTTTCCCCACTGTCACAAAAGTGGGTTTTGTCACAGTAGTAAAAGGGTTGGTGTTACTTGCTTGCCGAGCACTTCTCCTGTCCCAAACTGTGAATTAGAAGCAAATCAAAAGTTTCTCTTCAGGTGACACATGGGGCTGATTCCTGGTTTGCTTTTCTATACTTGGAAGTGCACCCCTGAGTCCAAAATGCGTATGCACCCTGTGAAGTACCTTCATGAATCTGAAGTGGTAACTTGCTTTTCCCCCTGAGTTTTTCCCAAACAAAGCATGCCTTCCACGCTTCATAGGCAGTGTAGAAGTTTTGTACTCTTCTCTGGGTATACAAGAACATAAGTAATAATCACCTTAGTGGTTTTTCATGGTAGACATCAATTGATACTGTCTTTTAGCAAGGAATCCCTATCATTGTCTCCCTGCTCTGGGGTGCGCAAGCAGGAACAGCATTGACTGGCCTGTCTTCATGTAGAGGAGAATAACGCACAGCCTCAAATTCTTACAGTAATTGAAACCCACCATTGGCTGTGGATGCCAAGAGATGTCTGTCTGTCTGTCTCTCTCCCCCTTCATCTCCATGGCCAGTGCCGTGTTGCATTGGCAGTTGGACTGCCCCACTTCTCTCTTATATTCTGTAGCATCCAGCCTTTCTAATGAACTTGAAAGCTTGCGCACTGTTTTGTGCCATTTTGGTTATTGCCAATACGAGGTATTATGTGGATCGTGCTTTGGTCTTGGATTTGGATCAGCACAGATACAGACAACTTTTGTCTGCTCTGGAAATACTTAAATTCAGCCAAGTCAGCTAGAAGACAACGGAACCAGCAAGAGACAGCTGTGCATACAGGCATTTACCCATAATGCAGGGTTGAGCTACCCAGTATGGCTTCAGTTGACTTTACACTTTGTGCATAATTTTAAATTTAACTTCCAAACAGTTAATACAATGCCTGCCAAGTAATTCCTCTGCTCTCAGTCTGCAAGGGACCCGTGAGTCTCACTTGGTGTCAGAGAGATGCAAGGAACATTGCTGGCCTATGTAATTTGGGTGGAGAGACCAACGTCATGTGTTTTGTCTTCTCACAGAAACCAGGGTGCCACCCGGGACCAATGGCACAACTTTAAGCACAGGAATGCAGGCAAAAACAGGCCTTAAGGGACATCACTTGGAACATTGTTGTGTTCCCCCCCCCCCTTTTATTGTCTACCATCCAGCCTGATGGAGCTTGTACCATTGTGTTGTATCATTTAGGTTGGTCCTAAGAAAAGGTATTATGTACCATGCACTTTTATTTAAAACCTGACTCACTTTATCTCCTCACGCTCAAGGCAGCTAAGAACACACTTCAATTTAATATCAGACTGTGCCCCCCTTTGGTAATTTCATTGGACCCTTTACTGTTAGCCAACACTACTTTTTGATTTGGCAGACTGGAGTGGAAAGCCGCCTGGACTGCTCGGCTTCTTTATGCTCTGAGCCCCTCACTCCTGAATGTCGAGGGCTTTTGCTCAAGCAGTGTTTTGAATGAAGCGTCTGCAGTGTCTGAGGATGAGGAAGAAGCGCGTTACCACAGCTCCTCTGGTGGGAAAGAGCCGTTCTTGTAGGTTTTGTGAAACATTTCCTTTTTACTGTTGGGTTAAAATCTGCATGCCAGCATTTTTGCCGTGTGTTCAGCACTAATTCCTATGTGGTGATATACACGATCAACATGTCTGTCCTCTTCACGTTTGAACATGTGCCTGTGGCAACGGCAACTGCTGCTTAGCAACGGCAGCATCGGGCACAATGCTGGATGCCTTGATGGCACCCAATAGGGGAAGGTGCGGGCACCATAAAGCAAGCCAGTTTACGCCTGACATACTGCCAGCGTGCCTGACTGTTCTGGATTTATAATAGCATCTTGGCAACCTTCTGATCTGATATGTTCAGCCATATGCAACTAGGTTAGTGAAAAGACATAGGAAGAGAGGGAATAGGAGATTATTTCTGCATTGCTCTCACCACTGAATACATTTATCTCTAGTGACGGCAGGTGTGGAGTATTTTGTTTTTGTGGTTTGTGTGCATGAGGTAGAGGGAAAACAGTCTGTTGTCAGTTAGGAAGGATCAGGTATAGAGTAAATTACATATGTAGTGTGCAGGGGCCATAAATCATCCAGAAATTCCGGAGTTATTTTGGTAAATATCATTCCTTGGCTTCATTTGGAACACTTTCTCATAAACCAAGGTGAAAACATGCTCACCTCTGCACTGGCTAGCAGGTGCCTAAAGGATCCGTGTGTATATATGTATGCTTTTCCCCACCTTCCTCAAATCTGCTGTGCGTATGTGTGCAATGTTACTTGTAAAATGGTGATTTGCGGGTGCTGGAAACTGGTTTCCCCAATATATTTTGCACCCCTGAGGATTTCTAAGGAAAACTGCAGTGGATTATCCTAATCATCAGGGTTAATTGAAGTACTTTCTCCTTGGGCCACAGGAATTTGTTCCCTCCAAGTTAGCAGACAGACCACAAGCAGTGAGTGTGGTGGTTAGGGTGTCTTGCGTGGGTCTTAGAGGCCCTGCTGTGAGTCCCTGCTCTGCCATGGAAGCTTGCTGAGTGACCTCGAACCAGATTTGTGTGTGTGTGTGTGTGGTTAAAATGCTTTATGAGGGGAAAACCTGTGTAGTTTTCAATTAAGATACATTGTAGCTCAAAGACCGAATAGGGATTATAAATTAGTAATTGTTGTATGAAACAATATATTTATGTAATGTTTAAGAAAAGTTTTGTAAATAAATTCCAGTATCTCATGGATTAGGAGCCAAATTTCATTCTGTGAAGATTATTTAGGTTAATATTTTCTACCTACCCCACACCTTCAGTCTAGAAGATACCATTGCAGTCTAGAAGATACCATTGCAAATGCGTAGCTGTGGTAAAACTAACCTGAAAAGTTTCAAAATAAATTGGTATTTTAAAACATACAGTGTGTACTTTCTATAAATGGAGCCCTGTATCTTTCTCTGAGTTGTGAAACTCAGGCTATAACAACCAGTAAGGATGGATTTTTTGGGAAGAAAACGTGACTAAATTGCGTCTTCCTGACTGTCAAACCACACTCTCAGTCTAACCTATCTCACACACGGTTATTGTGCAGATGAAACTGAGGAGAGCCCGTAAGCCACTTTGAGGTCGCCATTAGGGAGAAAGGCAGGATCTAAGCGCAGTAAATAAGGTGCTGTTTCACTCCCACACTTTACAAGGATTAAGTAGTTGTAGTCCTGTTGGATGCCTTGAGTTTGGGATAGGTGAGTGACTCCAAGGACGTGCCCACTGACGGGCTGTAGTCTTTTGAACCTGTTTCTTGTGTACCATCTTGCTTTGAAGTGCAGCCTTGCCTTCGTTCTCTCTGAAAAGCTGTTTTGCTTTTGCAGGTCCTTCCCTGACATTTCTAAGTTCTTCAGCTTGTAACCAGTTTTCTTGATAATAGTTAAGAAGCTTGACTTCCTGCAGGTTAGCCTTTACCTTTGGATGTGTGGTGGCTTTTGGTACACAGTCCCCACCCACCCACCCCAGTCTGCTGAAGCTTTCTCCAGTTCAGCAGAAGTCTGTCTTGTTGTCCAAGAAGGTTTGGGGGAATGCAGGTTTGAATCCCCAATCTGCCACAGAAGCTTGCTTGGGTGATTGAGGGCCAGTGGTACAGGTCTCAACATAACCTACCTCGCAGGGTTGTTGTGAGTAGAAAATGGAGGAGAACCTGTTAAGATGCACCAGACAATGTTAACTGAAATAATTACAAAGGCAATAAAGCTCTGGGGAGGGAGGGATTTCCAGCAAACCTATACAAAAAACAACAACAATAAGGATCAACTTGTCCTATACTTGGCAGTGGTCTGTAACCCAGCCTTGCAGAAAGGCTAATCTTTGAGTCAGAAGTGAGAATTGTTGTCATCCCTAAAGGATCCAACGCTGGTGGTATTGTATTGCTTTATTTCACTGCTAAACCAACCCCTCCCAGCATCTGGGTTAAACAAAATACATATCTTTATTTATTTATTTACTGAAACCATTTTTAGGCCACCATTCTACTCAAATAGGGTCCACAAGTCTTGGGCCAAATAGGTTTTATCCCACACAGACAAATAGCTGGTAATATTTGTAGAACCTTTACTATCATTAATTGTCAACCGAATTATTTGCAAGTAGGTATATTGTCTCTTGACGCCAAAAAGGTGTTGATCACCTGGAGGGACTCTACCTCAGATCCCTTCTACAACGTATGGAATTCGGGGTGGCTTTCTTCTGGTGACTTCTGCTCTTTGCCAGTCCCCAGTAAAAGTAAATAATATTAGAGCTGATGATTTTACAAAGGAGAGGTGCACCCAGCAAGGCTGTCCTTTATCACCCCTGCTACTCACCCCATCAATGAAACTTATGCCAGTGGCCATTAGGCATCATAATAAAATAAAAGGTATAACAGATAGTGATGTCCTGTGTACAATTGGTCTGTCTGTTGATGGCATGGTGTTATATCTGTTGCAGTGTGAATCCTCTTGGCCAGCTGTTAAGGAAGTCCTGGGCAATATAGGCTGTTATCAGGCTTCAAGATAAATTATGATAAATTAGAGATTACATTTATCAACTTTTCCCAAGACATCAAGAAATCTACCCACTTGTGTTTTAATTTTCAATGGATGGGGAAATCATGGAGACATTTGGGTGTGAAGATAACTAATTTACAAAATGTAATGCAAGCAAGATAACAGCTGTCACTCTCAGAAATGTCTCAAAATTTTGAAGACTGGGATAAATATAATCTCTCATGGCTAGGAAAAATTCAACTAAATAATTTCCCCCAAATGTTCTGTTTTGAAGTTCATATTCCCCATATAAGATGGTTAATGAATGATGTACATTAAACAAATTTATCTGGACAAATAAAAAGCCCGGAATATCACTATATGAACCCTAACAAGGGCTATGAAAAAAGGAGGCCTGCGCTGTCATGATCTACACCTTTACCTGTGGGCACAGTAGTTTGGAACACATGTCCAGCATATACTTTGAAATGGGAAACAGAGACGAGTGTGACTCCTAGTGAGCAAGCAAGTGCTCAGATATAGAGTATGTATTTCCTTTGTCCTCCCGAAGCATCCAGGAACTATAACGTAATATCCTAAGCAGATGGTATCTGGCATCTCTGAAACCACTGTGATATATGGGGGTCAAGCTAACAAAACAAGTTGTTATAAAATACAAATATTTATTATGATGTACACATTAGTCAAAGATAAACTAGGTTAAAAGAAATGATTCAGATATCTCTTTTTACACACAGAGCTGTTAGTTTCACACATACGATTGATGGGTATCTCTTATGACCAGAAGGCCATACGTGTTTCGGCCCCTTAGGGCCTTCCTCAGTGGTCAATATTACTACTGTAAAACAACACGCAATCAGAAAATAGATATATGAAAAATATTTTCTTTAGAGCCAGGTGTTGATTTCTCATGTGATGTGCAATTGCTAAAAGTTTACACGGTAGGCCCATGGGTAATCTCTCATGGTGACTGCACAGGCTCTCCAAATTGTTCTGGTAACAAATATCCAATGTGTCTGGATGTGTGTCTCTTCCATCAGAGGTAGTAATCCTCTGAAACCACTGCATGTGACCACAGTACCATCTTGTGCTGGAAGTGCTGTGGTGGTGGAGTTGGCTGTTCCTCACATTGTTGGTGGCATTGCTCCAAAACATTTCAGGATATAAGATCCCATTAAGAATGTCTGCAGTTACACTGGAAATGTTTGACCACAAAACATTTACCAAAATAATATCAGAGCTCATTTAATTGCTTTTGTTTGCTGCTAAATTTCTAATTGCAATACTTTGGAAGAAAATAAAATACAATTTTTAAAAGTTTTCTTAAGGTTTGAGAGCACTGATCCTAGACAAACTTTCTTCTCAGCTTAAAATTTCTGATAGCCCATTTCACACAACTACCTTCACAAACAGGTGGTTATTTTTCTTTGAATTGATTAAAAGATCTATACAGCAAATCCACCAACAACCTATCCTGTGCTCCATCCTGTGCCATGTTAACCTGAAGGTGATGGGGAAAAAATCAGTCTTAAAGATTCCCCTCTAAGCTCACAAAAAAAAGGGGGGAGCGGAGAGCCATGGCGCGCGCTCTCTCTCTCTCTCTCTCTCTCTCTCTCTCTCTCTCTCTCTCTCTCTCTCTCATAACCATCTTTCTTATTGTTCTTCATTTAGTCTTAGTTTCTCAGTATTTATGCTTTAACCAGTCATAGAACGCCCTCCATGGTCCCATAAATTCTTCTTCCATTTTTCCTTTTAGTATATTTGTCAATCTGTCCATTTCAGCACATTCCATAATCTTCATTATCAACTCATTAAGCGTTGGGATTTTCAGTGTCCTCCACGTCGTTGCAAATAAAATTCGAGCTGCTGTTATAACATGTAAAATAAAGTATCTATGGTTCTTATCTAAGTCATCCGGTAAACAGTTTAACAAAAATATTTATTGTTTAAAAGCTGTTGTAATGTTCAACACTGATTGTAAAAGGGTACGTACTCCAATCCAGTATCTCTGAACCTTTTTACATGTCCAGGTGGTGGTTGAGAAATTCTGAGAAGGGCTGTGAGTTCCCCTTTTACCGGAGCTGGCGGCACCGTCACATCTGGGGGGGGGGGATGGCAAGTTTGGCCATCTAGCACGAGGTCTTGTTTCTATCAGAAACAGCCTCTTGAATACCGTAGAAAAGAATATTATGCTAATTTCAGAGGGTGGCCGTCTTGGTCTGCAGGACAGCAGCTAGGCTCTAGTCTGACAGCACCTTCAGAGACCAGCAAGAGTTGGGGGGGGGGGGGGGATAAGGATTTTGAAAGGAAAAC
>NW_015167061.1:2893993-2895005 GCF_001447785.1 Gekko japonicus
GTTCGAGCGCCCCCTGCAGAGACAAGGGGGGGGGGGGGGGGGGGGGGCTATAAGCTTTTGAAAGGCAAACCTCCCTTCATTGGGTACCAGTAATTTTGGCTCTCAGGAGCTCGTACCCCGAAACTCTTGCTGGTCTCTGAGGTGCTGCTGTAGGGCTCAGATCTGGCTGTATCAGGTGAGTGTATAATGCTTAGTGTGCCAGATTAGGATCTGGGAGACCTAGCATCAGATCCCCCCCCCCCCGCCCTTGTCATGAAAGGGGGGGGGGGGGGGGATCTTAGGCTGGTAATTTGCTCTTGGTCTGACCTACTCCACGGGGTAGCTCTGAGGCTGAAATGGAGGGGAGAATCGTGTGTGCTGCCCCGAGCTCCTTGGAGGAATGGCTGAATAAAAATGTACTAAAGAAAGAAAGAAATGCAGGGAGCAGAAACACATTATGAGGACAGCTTTGCTTTGTCTTCACTGGGTTCTTACAAGCAGGCATATTCAACAGATGCCTCCCTGGGGTGTGTGCGTGTGCTTGCTTGCTTGCTTTGTTCAGTCTTGGAAAGGGCTGGTGTAGGTACAGAGATATACAGAATGAGGGTTTCACAAGAGCTGTTCTTTCAGTGGCGTTGTGAAGGTCATGGTGGCTCTAGCCCTTTTTGCCTGAACTCTCCAGCTGGCTGGTGCTTGGACAAAGGTTGCATTAAACAGACATGTGCCTGCTCCTTACAAATACTGTGCAGGAAACCAGCCACTTGTGTTGCATGTCCTTCTGCAGCCTTTCTGTAGTACCCTTTTCTTGCCATGCATTGTTCTGCTGCAGCAACCGATCTTGTGATGCAGCATTGCAGATCTCCCTCCCTCCCTTCCTCCCTCCCTCCCTCCCTTCCTTTTGGATCAGTTAGCATGAAGCAATGCAGGTCCCCTCCCAGCGGTAACGGCCAACATGGGAACAGTTTGGAGACCAGCCAGTGGGTGGGGCTGGATCCGATCTCTCTGCAGATTAATCTTCATGGTGGTGGACTGA
>NW_015167061.1:2895058-2936106 GCF_001447785.1 Gekko japonicus
CCTCATGAATACCTTTTCTAAAAAGGGACTCCTGCCCTCCTTCTCTGCTCTTTGAAAAGCAGTTGTCCCTCTGGTTCATCACAGAAGAGATTGTGCAGTGCCAGTTGTTACTGTACTGAGTCTGAATAATTTAGGGCAAATCCCTATGGCAGAAATCTGGCATTGGTTCTGTTAGGTGCAGTGTGGAGATATTTGGGTTGCTTAGATTCTCTTTCCATCTCAGTTATTCCATGTTAGATTTTGTTTGTACGTGTCCTTACTCCTTGGATTGGTGAGGCCAATAAATGGTACTTTATCAAGTGCTAACAAATAAGCGTCATGTCTGAGGAAGGATTTCAGCACTTAGAGTCCATTTTTGTCATGATCACTGTCATTTGCTAAACCTGTGTGGACAGGAACTTTATTGGAATGTAGAGATGCATATATGCGGCTGAGACGTAGGCCTGGGAGAATCCTGAGGGTCTGGGATTTTGCTGAGTTCTCTCTCATGGCCACAAGCTTTGGCCCCAAATTTAAATCCGTTGTGTAGAAACCAGCAGTGTTCAGTTATGATGAGAGCTTCACATGAATTCTAGAAGCAAGTCCTTGGACAGCCTTGCAAAACCACATGGTGAAACTCAGCCTAGAACTACTTGGAAGTAAACATATTTGATAGGTCATTCTTAAAGGTCATCTCATTATTTTAATAGTAGATGGACTGAAAATATATTGGAGGGATGAAATAGATATGTCAAAATGCACAGTTTCCTTAATTACATCTTGCAAATATTGGTTGAATCTAGGAGAACTTAAAACTGAAGAATAATTTGGATTAAGACTTTTAAAAACATAAGGGTGCAATGGAAGGGGCAGGGGGGAAAGCTCTTGATGTTACTTGAAATGCTTGTAGATTCTCTTTATGTGAAATAATTTTATTTCGAGCAGACTAAAGTCATGAACTGAAGCATGGCTGTGCAGGTGTGTTTAGGACTGCAGTCCCAGTTTTTGAAATATGAACTCAATAAAACATCAGCTGAGGTGCTTTTGTCTATATGAGCATTAGTACATGTGATTTGTTTTTTTCTCTCTCTCCTAGATATGGACGTGTTGAAAGTGTCAAAATTCTCCCCAAAAGGGGGTCAGAAGGTGGCGTGGCAGCCTTTGTGGATTTTGTGGACATCAAGAGTGCTCAGAAGGCACACAACTCCGTCAACAAAATGGGAGACAGAGATCTTCGGACGGATTATAATGAACCAGGAACCATTCCTAGTGCTGCTCGGGGATTGGATGATACAGTTTCCATAGCATCTCGTAGTAGAGAGGTTTCTGGGTTCAGAGGAGGTGGTGGTGGGCCCACATATGGCCCCCCACCATCGCTTCATGCACGGGAAGGACGCTATGAGCGGAGACTTGATGGGTAAGTTCCAAGGTTTCACTAGGCAGGTATTTTATATTTGATGTAGTGAGAAACACAAACTCTTGTCTAGGGCCCCCAGACGGATTTAAAATTGGGGGAATGATCTGTGTTTCCTGTTTTGGGTTGGAAACGGAATTCGTACCTGTCCCTGTGACTGGTATCTTGTGGATCCATAGAGGATGTTTCCTGCAGCTGGTTGGATATCTGCTGTCAAGAGACATTGGTCCTAAGATGGAAGACTTCCTGTAGCCAGCCTTGATTGTGGAGCTATCCTTCTAGATCTTAGTGATCCCACCTCTTGGATAATGTTAAGGCCGTTCTTGGATGGAGCTATTCGTTACAGCGTGCCATGAGGCCCAGTATGGAGTACCGCCAGAAAGTAGGACCTACAGATTTCTTACAGAGCTTCCTACCTAATTCTAAGGGTTTTATTGGTATATAGTTGATGTGTAAAACCGGATTGTTGCCAGAATGTTCCAGTAGACATTGCAAAGTGATACATCATCTTGGATTCTACAAACAACTTCTAATCATTGGAATACATATGGTACAATGAAGACAGCAGAAGGCAGCTTTTGAAGTTTCCGCTTTGGGATCTACACCGCACATGGGATTACTGTTCTTTATGGTATTGGCAAAGGTGGAGATGGACATTGCAAAGCCTTGGAAATTACAGGTCCTTAAGGTGCTGGAATAATGGTTACTACCTCGAGCTTGTGGGATGGCCCAGGGGAGTGGATTACTATCTAGTCTTGTTTTTGTTTTTTTTTAAAGAATTTTCTACTGTGCAGTTAAAAAGTGCTTTAGCTTTAAAGACATGGCGCTGATAATCAGCTTATGTGGATACATCAGACAAAATTGACTTGGCTGGATGGTTACAAAGATGGACAGTGGATGCCTGTTGGCCAGCAGTGATCCCTTTTTTCTCATGGTGGTACCTTTTTGAGCAGCTGCTTGATTCAGACTTAGGGTTGGAGACTCTCTTCCCTGTTGGATGTACTTAGAAGCACCTGCTGTCTCAAGGTGGAAGTCTGGGGGTTTCAAGTCACTCTGGGACCAACAACTTGCTTCCAATGGAATTTTTTATCCTTTTTCCACTAAGAATTTTTCTTGCTCGCTCATCTAAAATATCACTTGACACCCTTGCCCATTAAGAAGGTGGATTACCCCTATAAGAGGGGCCAAAATTTGGGGAAGTTATGTTCACAATTCTCTCCCTAGATTTAATTGGGAATATAGGTCGTGTTTCCACACGTGGAAAAGGTTGGTATGTCCTGCCCTGTGTATCTTAGCCCCTTTCCTAACCCAAGTCAATCCCTCTTTCCACTAACTCCAGTAGTAATTAGCACTAATAGATAATCAAATAAGCTCTGCTGTAGCCATTAGATTTTCAGCGCTGCTAGTTCTTTTGTCTGTCTTCTGCATCCTTTTAACTGATAAGGAGATCTTTTACTACACAGTAACCTTCTAGAAGGATTGCTTATTCTGTTTTACTATATCATCTTTTAACAACTATCACTATTTCAACGTTTGGTAGACTGCAGAATGCTTATTGATTTGTTTTTTTCAAAATAGGGAGACACATGACACTTGGGGGAATATATATGCATATATATATGCATACGTGTGTATACACACACACATACACACAAACACAGGCCTTGTAACAATTTGCTACCTTATTTGCAAGCAGCTGCAAATAATTAGAAAGCTTAGGTGATGACACATTTTAATTGGGATTTTGTTTTGGTTTTCGTGAGTTGTTTGGAGCCAGGAGTTCAGAGAGCCCTTATGGGCCAAATGCCTTTCTGGCCCTGGGTCTAAGATACGATCTTAGCAGGAGCGAGAGCTGTATACAAAGCAGGGAATATTCTAAACTGGCTTTCTGTGATCTTAGCAGGAGAGAGCTGTATACTAAGCAGGGAATATTCTAAGCTGGCTTTCTAAGATAAAAACAAAACTGTTCCATATGATTGCTGATAGAAGATCTATCCTGAGACCCAGCAGAGAGGAAGGACTGTGGCGTGTGTGCCCTGGATACAGACAATTGCGGTGGCTGATAATTGGTGTTCAAGGAGGATTTAAAACCCTTCTTCTGAAAATGGATGTTAAATTTTGTAACTGACATGGGGGCACAGGCTTTTAACTAAATCTGCAAGCATGTATTTCACATGTTTCACATCTTCCCCAGCAATGCCATAGAAGATGGGCCATCCAATTATCTTCACCAGCTAGATGACTAAACCTGGCCCTTTGTTCTTTCCGAAAGGCCTCAGGAAGGTCCTTGAGCTGCACAAATGGCATGCTTTAACTCTGACTCCCCCCAAAGTGGCCTGGTTGAGAGCCAAAGAGGCGATTGTATGTGAGGAGCGAAGAAGTCATTTGAACTCCTGTAGCTGGCTTTATTTTTTATTAGAATATTTTGTATATGCTTTTCCTTCATCCCAAGCAACTTGCAGCTTTCCAATGGCCTTACATGGATGGACTGATCTCTCTTGCTTTGGGTGCTTAACTCTGTTTTGCAGAATGCCTCTGTCTTATTATTTATGGCATTAAGTAGATGCCAACGCCCTGATACTGGCATTTAGTAGAATTGATATACACAGGGATAATGATCCTCTGATATTCTGTACTTTTCAAAAGGGGGAAAATGCATGGCAACAAGCAAGATATTCCTTTTTTCAAAAACCCAATACCTTGCCCCTTTCTGGGCTTCTGTGTAGAGAATACAGTCCTTTTGGCAGAACAGGGCTGCTTCTGCTTTTGCTGCTGGGTCCTGCTTTTGGGGGAGGGGGGCTTTCATGGCTGATGCTCAAAGCTGATTGGTTGTCTTCAGCGAGCTCTTTCAATGAAATATCTGAACAGCTTTGTTCTCTTAGACTCTCATTTAAAACTTTTGAATTTAAAAAAATTAACAGAATTATATAGGATTGCAGACCTCACTTGGTTTGTTCTGTAGTGCAATACTCAGCTCATGAAAGCCCAATTAAGTAAGTGAAACAGAGTCTGTTCCGAGTGGGTTATATCTACCTATCTGAAGGGCCAAGCTCACATTTTGCTTAATGAATTGTTGCCATCTAGCAGCCAGCTTTGTAAAGGTGGCTGATGCCATGTTAGACTGTTTGCATGATGTTAGGACTGCCTCCTCCCTCTCTGATTGATATAAATATTTTCCCCCTCCTAAATGCAGGGCTTCAGATAACAGGGAGCGTGCTTATGAACATAGTGCCTATGGACACCATGAACGGGGGACAGGAGGATTTGATCGAACAAGACATTATGATCAGGATTACTATAGAGATCCTCGGGAGCGGACTTTACAACACGGACTCTATTACAGTTCTCGGAGTCGGAGTCCGAGCCGCTTTGATGCTCATGACCCCCGATATGAACCTCGGGCCCGGGAGCAGTTTACCTTGCCCAGTGTGGTGCATAGGGATATCTACCGGGATGATCTCACACGGGAAGTACGAGGCAGAAGGCCAGAGCGGAATTACCAGCATAGCAGGAGCCGGTCGCCGCATTCCTCCCAGTCCAGGACCCAGTCTCCCCAGAGGCTGGCCAGCCAAGCGTCAAGACCCACCAGGTCCCCGAGTGGCAGCGGGTCTCGGAGTAGATCATCAAGCAGTGACTCCATCAGCAGCAGCAGCAGTACCAGCAGCGACAGGTATGTTTTGCTAGGCCTGAGACTTGATTCCGAACTGTCACTGGTGTAGAACAACTGTTTCCTTCTCTCCTCCTCCCCCACCGCACCGTTCAAAATAAACCTCACATGAAGGAAAATCAGCCCTTCATCTATTGCAGGGCGTTTCTCCTGAAAGTGCTGCACGCAGACAACCAGCAGAAATGAGAATATGTGACTTGGGCTGTTTTGAAGTGAAGTTGTTCACTCCGCCATATTATATGTAAAAATGGGGGGCGGTTCTCAGCATTGCCTCTTGTGAATCAAGATTGAAGTGTGTGCGTGGCAGCGGGGGGTGTAATGGGGGCTTTTATTTTGTTAGCTTTAATTTGTAATGTTTTCTTTGTGAATTATAAGCTGCCTTGAACCGTGAGGAGATGCGGGATATGAAGATTTTAATAATTAAATGAGGTTGGTTTCAAATGTGCTTTGACCAAGGAGAGCATTCTGTTTAGAACGCAGCACCAGTTATCTGTCTTTGTTCCCATATCCCTTGGATGGTATTATTTTGCTAGACTACTGCACCAGCTCTTGGTTGTCTAAAGAAGGGCCACACAGTTCTTAGTAACAGAATGCTGTCTGAGAAATGAATGGGCCACTGGTTGAAATGTTGGTGTTGGCTTAAAGGGTTGCTGTCTGTACAGCCAGCGCCCTCCTGGCGTAGCAGCAGCCCTTTTCATTTCAGTGGGAATGAGAGTGAGATCAGAATAGAATATATGTCAGAAGGAAATTCAGAATGAGCTTGCTCTTGTTCTCAGTCATTGCGAGAGTGTACATAAATGCTGAATTAAATTTGGTGATAAAAGCATACCAGAAAGTTGCTGTATTATTGTCTGTAGTGTAGGAGAGCCAGCTGGCACTGTCCGCCATTCATGTGTGTGGAAGTTTTTTTTAGTGATGAAAATTTTGATTACAAAGCTATGATTTAAATAGCTAACATGTTTATTGTGTAAACATTAACAAACTCACAGTATGTCATTCATATACATACCCTTACATATTAGCAACTCTGCTGCTGATTTTTAAGAGAAATCAGCATTGGTGTGTGCACAGGTATCAGTTCTGTGTGCAGACAATTAACTGTAAGGCCAGCATTGGAAAGCATGTGATCACAGGCCTCGGAATGCACAGCGTTTGAAAGCCACGTGAGTCTCCTCTTGCTGGTGATAGTGGCATCCCCTCCGTTCTGGCACACCTGTGTTCATGCCTGAGCACGGCAGTTATGCTGTGAGACTGGTGGCATCATGGCAGGGTGCTTCCGACAGTGTGGTGACCTGTCATGCCACGACGTCAGCTCTATGGCATCATTTCTGTTCGTATTTTGGTGCCATTTTCTGTAGCATCCTTTTGCAGTGCCATTTTTAGCTGAGCTACGGCTGGAGATATAAAGTTTCTGGAAATATTGATATCATGGGGAAAATGGAAATTTGTGGGGAAACTGTGCAATAGTTTCCATATTAAACCCTAATACATCATTTATAACTTAGCATATTAAATGTTACTATTTTGGAATATTTATGTAATTTAAAAGTACAAATGTCTCTGCTGCCAATTGCTGCTCCGTCTGGTACTGTGTGTGTGTGTGTGAAGTTCCATCAAGGCTCAGCTGACTTACAGCAGCCCCCACAAGGGGGCTTTCAAGGCAAGTGAGAAAAAGCAGAGGCAGTTGGCCATGGCCTTCCTCCACAGAGTTTTCCTTGGTGGTCTCCCATTCAAAAACTGACCCTGCTTGGCTTCCAAGATCTGATGAGTTCGGGCTGTATCATGCCACCTTCTCTCCCCTTTGCTATTTTAGCGCACGTATATTAACTTTTACTGTCCGAGAGATAGGGGAAAAATTGAATGCAGTAAACAAATTCTGTGGTAAAACAAGAGAGTGGTGTTTGGGTAGAAAGCCTCATACAGTCACAATAGGTATCCAGCATATTTGGATATCAAGTTAAAAGTTATAACATTGAAAACACTTAACTTCTTACTCATGTAGTATCCTTAAACACATTGTAGCATATTATTTACTGCCAAAATAATTCACATTCGAACATTTAAAAGATGTCAGCTGTGCAGTAGCACTGGGTTTACAGAAATGGGAAACCAGGCCAAACAAGACAACTCTCTAAAGCATGATATGCCATAATGCAGGAAAAGGATATATGTCTACAGGATACATAGGAATTATCATAGGAATTATCATCATTGAGCTGCAGTGGCTCAAGTAGTTAAGACGCTGAACTGCAGGCTGTGGAAGGTCGGTAGTTCAGCAGTTCGAGACCTGGGTTGCCGCATGACGGAGTGAGCTCCCATCTCTAGTTCCAGCTCCTGCCAACCTAGCAGTTCAAAAGCAAGAAATTGCAAGTAGATATATAGGTACCACTTCGGTGGGAAGGTAACAGCATTCCGTGTGCCTAGATGTTTAGTCATGCCGGCCACATGACCACGGAAACGTCTTCAGACGGCGCTGGCTCTTCGGCTTTGAAACGGAGATGAGCACCGCAACCCTAGAGTCGGATTCGACTGGCGTTCAAGCAAGGGAACCTTTACCTTTACCTTTACCTTTAATGCTGTAGATTGTTCTATATACATTATTTCATACTGCACATTTTGCATAAAACCTCATCTTAAGAACCATTTCATTCTTCCCAAAAGAAAAAAACTATTTCATAGGAGTTTCTCAGTGCTCCCTGCAAATTTCCTAATGTTTCCATTGAAAATGTCCTGACAGTTTTTAATGCTATACATCTTGAGTAAGAAAAACAAGTATTTCACTCATTCTAAAGGAGAAAATAGCTTACAGGAGGGATTTTTCTCCCAGCATCCCTTAAAATTTCCATCAGAAAAACAGGGGGAGGGTCCTTGAGGGGGAACCCCCCCCCCCAGCCTCTGTGTCTTCAGCTATAGAACTGACATTACACTCCGACAGTACAGGTCATGATACTTGCATTTCCAGAGTGGGAAGCGCAGGTAATCCCAAAGATTGCACACAAAGTGGAGTCATGCTAGGTCTTGAAATCGTCTTGCCAGGCTTGCTCAGATTCTTACCGTGATACATACGCGGTCAGGGAATTCTAATAATTTAAAGATTTTATGTTTGTCCTCCCTGGTTTTTTCCAGAATGTTCTTTAAAAGGTGCCACCTCCTCAGAGGCTCATAGAATCACTAGACATCTGGATGAACTAGAACTGACCAGTTGCTGCCCCTTTGTACGTTTTGAAGTGGTTGTGAAGACGTTGTCAGTGGTAAAGTCCTTAGGGTCCCACTTCACAGTCCAGTGTAAGGGATGCATGCAAGGTACATGACTGCATGGTCATTTGGATTGTGCATCTGTTCATCACGCCATTCCTTATGTTTGTAGCATTCTTCACTAGGTAATTAACAGAATGTATATCCTGCCCTGTGATACTAAAAGGGTATCCAGGGCAACTAACAACACCAGCAGCAAAATCCAATAAACCAATAAGTATATACTAGGACATCAACGGAGACCATGTCAGTAAAATAACATTGATACAGAAAAGCATTGTGGACTTCAGGGTGACAATGGAAGTAATTCCAAGCCAATGTTTTCTCAAGTTATACCGTAAGACCTGAAAAGACTGTGCCAGTAGAACCTCTAGGGCAGGAGAGTTGCACAGATTGAGGACAGCTGCTGGGAAAAAAGCTTTTGTGGAGGTTGTCAGCTGAGTCCCTGCAGGAAAGCACCGCCAGCCAGCCTTGGGAACTGGGCTGCTCAATGCGGGTGAACACCCTCTGCCTTCAGGGACTTCAAAGCCAAGCCGTTTGGGACTTTGACCTTTTGGAAACCAAATGGAAGCCAGTGTAGTTGATAATTTGCTGGTCTCATGTGTTCATCATAGTCCCTGCATTTTTCAGCAGCTGACATTTTCAGATAGTGTTCAAAGGCAGCCTTATGTAGAACACATTACGGTAGCCTATTCTGGCGGCTGCTGTGGCTAGAAAAGCACAGGGGAATACGTGGGTGGGAGATATTAGAAGGTATCAACTAGTACATGTCTCTGAAAAAAGTGGGCCTCTCTTGATACCCAGTTCTGTCAATAAAAGCAGAAATTGTAAAATAACTCTGGATTGGTTTCTGTTTTTCAGAAAGCCCAGTTGGTCCTTTTAATGCTGATTGACTTGTCTCCAGTTATGACAAGGTTATGTAAATGCAGTTAGGTAGCCTTAATGCTGACAGCATCAGCAGAAACTGTGCTTGGTGCTCATAAGAATAGCCTTTCATGGATGGTGAGCCTATACTTAAACTGGATGGAAGTTAGAAAAAGAATGTATTGGAATATTTCTGTGGTAAATATTACCCTCAGAACACAACAGGCAGGAAAAACTCATTTCCCTACCCTTCTTTCCTGCTCAAGAATTTGCCAGGTAGTGGTGAATCACTGGCTTAAAAGTTGTCTTGAGTTTAGTGAGTGGGCAAGGAGTTTTCTGCATGGTGGGACAACTGTGAAACTGCTCCAGAGCTAAGCCTCAAGCAAGCGCAGTTTTTCTTGACTTTTTGGTCTAGGGGAAGCTAATGGCGGGAAGAGTTGTACCCTGGAGAGGCTGGAGAGGCACACGGCCTGATACCTGCACAGGTGTGGGGAGGAGTGTATGCATGGGAGACAAGCGCACTTGCATACATACACACACTGCTTTATCAAAAGAGTGGATGTGGAGGAGCAGGCCTCGTCTGAAAGAAGCTGTGAACCCCAGGACCTCCTGTTCAATTAAACCCATGTTGGCATTGTGGGATGTGAGGAGGGCTTTTAAAACTCTGCATACAAAATCTAGCTTTTGCCTGTCATTCTTATTGTCATATTACGCATGTTTGTGCATTGTTGTGCTGCCGAAGCTGAAGTCACCCAGCGCCGCCTCTTCAGTGCTTTCCTGCAGAGAGTATCCAGTTCCTTCTTTAATGGAACACAGATTTTTTTTCCTGCCGTACTTCAAGAGGAAAGACAGCTTGTTCGCTCTTTGTTTCCCTCAGGAGAAAGAGCCTTCTGAGGTCAGGAGGAGCCCAAGGAACGGCTGTCCAAGCAGCTAGCTTGTGGAGTTGTGAAAATGGTAAAACAGCAGCACATAGTGTCGGCTCATCTGTAGCTCTCTAAAGTAGTCTGTTAACAGCTGCCATGTAATGTATATGTTTCTTTTGATTCTGAAATGCTCCTACTAGCTACTCAGGCTTTCTAGCACTCCTTGCCTTAAACTCTGCCCCACTGGCCAGCTACGTGGAATGCTGCTTTTTGGTGCTGGGGGGTGGGTGAGAGAGAGAACTGGAGGGTTTCTTTCTGTAGCTGCTTCCTGGGATGTGCCGTTCATTGAGAGGATGTCTTCAGCATAGCACGTCATTTTTTACCAATAGCAAATCTTGTGGAAGGCTCCAAAATATTATGCAGATGAACTTTGCATCCAAACCAGTTTCTATCCCTTGGGAAGCTGTGGAAGAGAGTAAAGACTGGTTTGGAAATTGGACTGAAGTGTGAGTGGAGGTGGCTTTGTTTCTTCCTGTGTTCAGATAGGAAGGCTCTGCAGAGGCAGGGGCTGCGCTCTTCACAGCCAGGGAGCTGGGAACATTGTCTTCCGCGGAGGCCGGGCTAGCCCCGAGTCTATGTCTCCTGAACCAGCCTGAACTGGAATCATCCTGCCTGCTTTGGCCCAGTGCCACCTCCTGAGAGGCTGCTGGTGCTCTGCACGGCCCGCCAGCAAGCGGGAGGCGGTGGCTGGAGGCTGAGGGAACTAGCAGGCTTCCCGGCCCATGGGCAGCCCTGGTACGCAAGGGCACACACAGGTGACAGGCCAGTGGGAAAGGCGGGCTGGCTGACTTGGGCAGGTATTTCTGAGCTTTGCTGCAACCCTGAGGGCTTTTCTGGGGCTCTTCAGATTCCTTCTGAAAGGGAGCCCATTTCTGAAATGTAGCTTCTCATATTTTGTGTTTGCTTGGCAGAGATCTTGACCTCGGAGCTTTGGGGTGGAGTTTTTCTACTGCTGGGGTCTGAAGATTTTTTTTCTTGCTGCAGTTGTAGAAATTTGCGGCTCTAGATAAGACATTTCAGAAAAAGCAGTCTCCCCTCCCTGATTTGATAGCAAAATATTCTGATTTCAGCGGCTGTGTGCACATGTGCACACACACATACACACAAACACACACACACACACAGAGTATTGGGGGTGGGGGTGGAGTGATGCCTCCCTTCCTGTATGCCAGCCTCCGTATTGTATTTTCCTTCAGTTTACGCTGGCATGCATACCTGAGCACCCGATTCCTCTGGTGGGTGGTGTTAGTGGCTTGATTATGGTACAGCTTGTGCGCTGATCAAAAGCACTCCTGCCTGGCGGAAGGACACGGGTGGATTCCAGGTTTTCAGTGCAGGGGACTGTCTTAGGAAAACAGAGTTCTTCAGGAAGTCTGCTTCCCACCCTTACATTTAGAGCTGGAAATTGGAATTAAGGATACAGAATTAAATGGCATAATGGCTCGCCTCCAGGCTGAAAACACATCAGGCATTTGGTTGCTGGAAAACCCACGCAGGACTCTTGGGTGGTGGTGGTGGGATACATATGAACACTAAAAGACATGGACTCTTGTGCACTAGAACCCACTTCATAATGCTAAATATTTTGATGTTACCACTTGATGAAAACATGGGTGGTAGTGACAGTGTTTCTAACTTGGGTCCGTTCTTTCCTTTTCTTCTAATATACTGGGGAAAGAAGCAGGAAAAATGATAAACTTTCCCCTCCCCTCCTTCCGGATTTTTTTTCAATTGTTAAAAAACACAACAACCACCAAACCTCATGTGAAATATTTTTATCTTTTGGAGTGAAAGAAATGCTTTCTGAAGCAATAATTTATTTTCATTTGAAATGTGTCGCATGAGAAATGTATACAGCATTAATTGATGATTTCTGTGTAAATACCACAGCCATTTTTTTTTTCTTTCCCCCCCTTGGTTTTCAGATGGCAAAAATTTAGATACACGTCCCAAGGTTAGTGTAGAGTGCTGCACTTTGCAGGTCTCTGTCAAATATTGACTGTTTTTTGGAGTTTTGCTTGTAGAAATCTTAAGACATCAATATTTTTAAATTTCATCAGTAGGCCAGGTAGTACAATTCTTTATGCTAAGTTATGATATCAGTCTGAGTAGACAAGACTGACCGTGATGGACCAAGAATCTGAAGTGTTGTGTATATTTCATTCTACAGCTAGTTTCACTGACCCACTTCCAGTTTTGGTTGAGTAATAAAGGCCCCCGTGACAAAATGAACCCTGCGCATAACCTGGAAAAACTGACGCTTTCTGAGTGCCTCTGGGCAAACCTCCTGCAGGAGGAGAGAAGATCAGGCCCTTTCGGTTGAGCAGCAGTGGGGGACGACTTGGCTAAGCTTTAAGCTTGTTGTGTATATTCTCTGTGAGCTACCTTGGGAACAGAACGGGGAAGGGCAGGGTGTTTTTGTTTAAGTAGCTCTCAGAGAAGAAAAAATACTATTTTCTGCTCCCAGCAAATTTACCTTGGAAAGACAGGTACCCAGAATACCTGAAAGGCATTGATGTGAGAATCTCACAAGCAGTTGTTGTGCAGCACTGGCTGTGTCATGACGAGTGCTGCTGGCACACAAGACAGAAAAAAGCTGATACCAGTCTTTGGATGCAGATTTTTTCCAAAGGGTTGGGTCTACTGAGAGACCTGAAATGAACAGGAAAGGCACTTAAGGTCTTGCTATGGGGGTAACAATGCTTTTAAACCACCGCCCCCTTTCAGTGTTCAGAGGACTTTACAAGCAATAACCTGCTCCTGTCCTTCCAGCAGGCAATTGCTTTGAAGCAAAAAAAGTGGGATAAACCTTACTCTGGTTCACTGAGTTCTTTGGAGAGAAGAGTAGGATATAAATGTTGGGCATAACCAGTCTCTCTGGCCCATGTGGGCGGGGGGGGGGGCTAAGACAGAGGAAAGCAGGGCCTGCTGTGGCCGCCCAGTGAGTTTCAGGCAGATGTGACTCCTGAATCACAGCTCGTTCTCTCCGCTGGCTTTGCTAGGCCAGCCCTGATGCCATGCCTCCCATTCACACATGTTCCTTCTTGGTTGTGACTTTAACATTATTTATTTATTTTATTTCAATTTATAGCCCGCCTATGCCGGGGCAAATAAGATGAATCCAACGTCTGTCTGCCTGTCTGTCCCTTTTTATTTAGAGTCAACCAGAAATTTTCTTTTCCTCGCTGAGGATCTATCAGTTTTGGTTGCAGATTTCTTGATCTAAGTATGGCCTTAAATGCTTAGTGTCAGTGAGCTGTTGCTCAGCAATGCCTTAAGCCAGTGTTCCTATTAGTCATACCTGGAGGAGAGTGAAAGAGAGTGCAGGCCTCAGTTGTGGGCCAGCTGGGTGGGCCTGCAGTGCTTTGGAATGAAGGCAGCGGGAGGCCCTGGCAGGCTCCGCTGACGAAGTTCCAGGTCGGCCAGGATGAGAGGCATCCGGTTGCACAGTCCTCCAGAGGAAAAAATGGAGGCTGGGAAAGACAGAGGGAGTGGAGAAGGCGTGCCAAACAAGAAGGCTTTTTATCACTAGCACCATCTCTTGCATCTTCTGTGCCTCCCCTGAATGCTTATGACTCATCTCACGTCTAGGGAAGGAATGACATGCAGTTTGCAGTTTCCACGCAAAGCAGGATGTTAAAAGTGGCAGGAATTGTTCCATCGCTTTGTGACAGTACCTGGCACCTCATTAGCAGGAGGCGGCTTCAGGATCATGTGCTTTGCAAGTGGCACACACCCTGGCACAGATTCTGAGGCACAGATTCTTGCTCAAGATATTTGTTTACTGCCTTGGTTTGCCCTGTTGTTAAGGGTGAGCTGTTGTGGAAAGAAGAACATTGGCTTGCTACGCAGGGCTCTGCTTTTCTTCCTCTTCAGGCCCAGGGCAGCACCCATCCTTTCCAGTGCCTGGATTGGAACATACTCAAGAAGGGAAAGAGCTCGGGGGCATTTTCACTGGATGAATTTTGAGAGCAGTTTAAGGCCTCGTTTTGTCACAGGCAGAATGGATAAAAAGATGTCGAAGGCAAATGAGTACCTAAGTAGGAAAAAACCTCTGCTGGTCGCAGCCAAGAAGGAACGTGTGTGAATGGGAGGCACTGGAGCTGGCCTAGTGAGGCCAGCGGGGAGAACGAGCTGTGATCCAGGAGTCACCTCGGTCCCCTTTTCTCTGCCTCAGCACCCCCTTCCTTGCCAAATGTGGGCCTGGTGGGGGGGAAATCACAAGAGTCTCTTAGAAGTACAAATGCCGTCGTCTTTTATTAAGAAAACCTGCAAGCGTACCCATTATTTGAGAAAGTTACAAACTGCTGCACCGTATGCCACCACAGCATATGGACAGTCAATTTTTGCCATCTAAGAGGGAAAAGAAAGAAAATTCTGCAGTAAACAGAAGAAAGTGCATTATTTGGACTGAAACACTCTCACAGAGTTACTATAGGTAGGACTGCCAGCAGGTTTGGATTTCAAGCCAGACTTTATAACACTGAAAACCATCAACTCTTTAATAATGTATAATAATTAAACACATTATAGCATATTGTTGCCAAAAAACCTTGAAAATGCTGGATATGTTTATAGTATGTTTTAGTGCTTCCTCAAATTCTGGTGTGAAATTGTAACTAGGCTTTTCATTTACACTGAGAATTGCTAAGAGATGCTACAGTGAAATCGCTGCAGAAAATGCTAGGCACCACGGTGACCTGGTGCCACGGGTTTGTCAAGCCTTGCTTCTGGGTTTTAAGACAAATATCCCGCACTTTGGATTGTGTCCAGAAGTTAGTTAATGGCAGTCTCACTGTGGGTCTTTCAGAACTGATGAGGTGAGTTCCTGGTAGCTCATATCAGTCGGCAGTTGAGCTGCCACATTTTGCACAAGTTGGAGCTCCTGGACTGTCTTCAGAGACAGGTCCACACATAGCCCAGTCTGGATGTGATCAAAGCATGGATGATGGTAGCCAGGTCAAGCTCTCATCAAGGGAAAGCCAACCAAAATTGAGCAAAGGCACTGCATGCCACCAAGGGATAGCAACACACACCTCTGTTTGTAAGTGGTGGAGATCGTGGGGAGGTGGTAGATGCTCCTTCGCTGAACGTTTTCAAGCGGAGGCTTGAAATCTTTCGGGTATGTTGTAGGGCTATGCTCCTGCAGAGTGCAGGGGGTTGGACTAGATGACCGGCAAGATCCCTTCCAACTCTAACATTCTATTATTCTAAGTGCCGGGGAAGATTCCTGCTAGTGAGGGAGGGAGTGGAATGGAACCCCACCCCAAGCACACTGGCTCCTTAGTCCTGGGCGTGCAACATTGCCTCTGCCTTATCTGGTCCGTTGCTGTTACTGGCTTGAGGGGGACTGCTTAATCAAGCAGAGGCTGGCTTTTCACAGTAGATGGAGGAGGAATTCCTGTTCATAGTTCCCTGACCTCCTTCAAGGGCAGCTCTGTGGTGAATATGGTAATGTCAGACAGCTGCTGCTGCTGCTGTGGCCCAAATACCTACACTGATAATTGCGCACCACAGTGGTGGGAGATTTTTAACGGAATGCTGATTGAGGCAAGGAAAGTGCCAGTGACTGGTGGCTGCTACTCCATGAAATACTGTCTGCATAAAGAGACCTGAATGTTTATGAACATAAAATGAGCATGTGTGGTTTGGTAGACTTAAAAAAAAAAAAGTTGTACCATCTTACCAATGGTACAAGTTGATCACTGTAGTATTTGAACATGGGCTTCTGTGAGTGAACACGAATCCTCACTAGAGGATTAGGCAGGAAAGTTCTGGATGATAGTTGGGGCCCTTGGTGCGACCCAAGTAGCAGGCCAGTGGGCTCATAATTAGCTTCTGATATTACTTTAAGCAGAAGGAAAAGGAGTTCATAAATATTTGTAAATATATAAGAATATTCTTGCAAGACTGCCTGAAATGCTTCCGTTTTCTATGTTTATTCTTCAGGATGTGGGAACTGAAAGAAGCCTTCAGTCTTGGGAATGCTCCTTTGTGCTGGGTAAGGGGTGAGGAAAGATAATGCCAGAAGCTCTGGAAAGCCTTGTTCAAGATACCCCTTTTCCCCTGTGGGAAATTGGCGCCTGCTTGGTGCTAATTGTCGGGCACATGCAGAGTTCTGAAGTGACACATCATCACAGTAGTTGTGATGTGTGGTTGTTGCATTAGGATGCATTAACAGAAGCATTGTGTCCAGATCATGGGAGGTGGTAGTTCTGCTCTATTCTGCTATGGTCAGGCCTCACCTGGAGTCCTGTGTCCAGTTTTGGGCACCACATTTGAGGAAGGATGTTGACAAGCTCGAGCGTGTCCAGAAGAGGGCAACCAGGATGGTGAGAGGGTTGGAATCCAAGTCTCATGAGGAAAGGCTGAAAGAGCTGGGTATGTTTAGGCCTGGGAAAGAGAAGGCTTAGAGGGGACATGATTGCAGTCTTCAAGTATTTGAAGGGCTGTCATGTAGAAGATGGAGTGGATCTATTCTCTTGTTCCGGATTGCAAGACTAGATCTAATGGGTGGAAATTACAAGGGAGTCGTTAGCAGCTAAATACCAGGAGAAACTTCCTAACTGTAACAGTGGTTGAGCAGTGGAACAGTCTGCCTCTGGAGGTGGTGGATGCTCCTTCGCTGTACGTTTTCAAGTAGAGGCTGGATGACCATCTTTCGGGTATGTTGTAGATATGTAGGGCTATCTTTTGACTATGCTCCTGCAGAGGGCAGTGGGTTGGAGCTGCAAGGTCCCTTCCAACTCTAACATTCTATCTATGCATCATGGGGGTTGCAAGTTTTGTCCTTGGGCCTCCAAAATACTGCAGTGGAGAGTAATGGCAGCTGGTCTCCAAGAGAAGAAGAATTGCAGGCTACGTAGGCTGGAATACTTGCTAAAATGCATTCATATATGCCCAAGGGCATATTGTCCTCTTCAGTGGCGAGTGATGGAGTACGGCGTTGACCCGATGGCTACAAAATTAACTTGAGTACATATATAAAATATAAAAATAGCACTGCACACTTGAAAAATGGGGGTGGGTGGGTTAGAGAATAACTTTCAAGGGGAAGGTGGCATAATATAGCCTGATCTCATCAGATCTCAGAAGCTAGGCAGGGTCGCTATTTGGAAGGGAGACCACCAAGGAAGACTCTGCAGGAAAAGGCACTGACACACCCCCTCTGCTTCTTATCACTTGCTTTCAAAGCCCCTTGCTGGCGTTGCCATAAGTTGGCTGCAGCTTGACAGAACTTTACGCACACCCAAACTTCCCAGCAACAGCAGTGCCAAAGTTGTGAACTGGTGCTTCATCTCTAGGTAATATGTATCCTGTTGCATCTTGGCCCGTGACGGCTGCTGCTCTGATTGCCATTGCGGCAAAACATGGAAGGGCGGCTTGTGTTGCCTTGTTCAGATCTTCTTGCCAGCACTTGGTGTTCCTCTTGGGTAAGCAAGGTCCTCTTCTTGGAATTACAGAGGCTTGCTTCCAACCCAAACATTCAGAGGGTTACAGGTATTATTATTTATTGTTATTGTTACGGCCTTAAGACCAACATACAGAGTAAACATAATATGTGAGGGAGAGAAGGAAAAAACCAGTCATAATATACAAAAATAGAAATCTGAATTTAAGAACTTTTAAAATGCGATTCCCACAATCTAAAAATTAATGGACAAAACTCAGCAACTGAATGTGTAATCTCTACATTCTTATCTGATAGGAGCCAGTGAAGCCTTGCTTTGTTTGTGTTAATGTGCCCAGGTGTCCTGTCAACTAATGTGGTAATAATTTTAAGATGAGCCTCCCTGTAAAATGGACAGCTGAAGAACATCTGCTTTACCGATTCAACCTTGCTTAAAAGGCATGGGCAGAGCTTTTAGTCGCTTTTCCTTTCTGCTGTCTCACCGGGCACCCAGACAAGCCAGCCATCTAGCTGCTATGGGTGATAGCTATTGATGGACGATCCTCTGTAAACTGATCGAATCCCCTTTTCAAACATACTTGGCTGGTGACCATAAGAATTTTCAATGAGTCACCATCCCCATCTCAAGTATAGGGTTCCAGTTTTACATGTTTTCTGTTTACAAGACACAGAGTCAGAAATGAGGATCACAACCTGCCTTTTACCACTGCCAAAGTCAATATAGGTAACGAGTCTGCTGGTCTCTTACAGAGGATCTCTGGCATAAGAGCACAAGAGAGAACAGAACAGGACCAGTTCAAGGCATCCTAGTGAAGCCCGTGCTTTAATGCAGGCTGGCTTCTTGCATGCTTATTTTTAGCTGGGGGAGGGATATCATAGTGATGTTTATTGACACAGACTTGGTCACATGGCAGCATTAACTAGCAGGGCATGGCACAGAGTGGCTGTCAGCTGATTCCCTTCCTTATGTAGGTCAGGGTTGTTGGGATAAAGTTAGTTCTCCTTAACATAAAGCTCCAGGGGACCTTTGGAAGGCATCTTCCTTTATGCTGCTGGCTTCTGGAGTTTACATTCCACCCCATCCCAAAGGTTTGGTGGGGGATTACAGCTACCACCTATCTATTCTTCTTTCCAACAGCCCTCTGGGGTAGGTCACTAGCTTTCCACAAAGCCAGCGGATTCCCGTGGCTGATCTCTTGGTTAGGGAGGCATGGGTTCAGATCCCCACACCATACTGGCTTGTGAACAATGGGGGGGGATTAGCTGTAATTATTTTTACCTGTATGCCTCTGAAAACAAAGTTGGATTATTGACTCACTTGAGATTGTTCCTGGGCTAACCTGATTAGGGTTCAGCTGAGGTCACTTGTGTTTGTCTCCCAGGAGATGCACATGGTGTTCCCTGGAGGGGCTGGTGTCCAGAAGCCTGTTTTTAGTTCGCAAGTGCTTGAGTTTGTTCACCTTCTAGTCTGTCTTCTGATGAGAGTACCTGTTGGAAAGGAACACCAAGAGCCCTCATGGTCAGGCCTACATTCTCTCCCAAGGAAACACATAGGAAGTGCCCAAGAAATTCTCCAAGTCTGGTACAATTAGTTTGGTAGTAGCAAGATCACGTGTGCTTTATCATGAAAATAAGAGGCAGCTGTCTTAATGGCTCAGTATTCAGAGTCTGCTTGGGGAGGCCAGTCCAGTAGATATAGGTGTCTTTCATGCCCCTACCAGGACAGAATGGTTGCACAGTGCAGAGGCCCCACAAGTACCTTTTCGAGAACAGCCTCCCCCCAGTGTCACGGAAAAGTCTTAATTTACAAGGGAATCAGTTCCCTGTGTCCCTTCCCACCCTGAGAGAGCAGATAGCTGTTCAGCAGCTCTTGTCAGGGCTGAGCGGCAGCACCTCCACTTGTTTGGCACTCAGTCCTCATTCTTCCCTGGTCTTGCCTTTCATGTGTTAATGTGCATCAGTGTGGTGTTCTCGGCTCTGCCTTATTTCTGTCTCTGAACTTTCATAGAGAACGTGTAAATTTTGCTTTTCTACGCTTCTTGTAGGTCACTTCAGAGGCCTGTGCTTCTTGGTCTATTGAGGGGTGGCAACTGGGGTTACTTGTGTTGTTCTTCAACTGACTGGGAAGGCCACATTTTAATGTTGAAGGTACTGATAGGTAAAACAAGAACGAGAAAACAAATTCACTTTATTCTTACACGGCTGTCTCCTCTGTCTCCTGTTGTTGGTGTCATTCTTCCTTGCAGTGTATAATCCAAAAGGTGTAAATTGCCTATAGGAGGTAATCACGGCACAGTTCTAATGGAGATGTGTTCACAGCATCTCTTGTTTGTTTTTTTATTAAGACATTTGTATCCTGTCTCTCCTCGTGGCTCAAGGGGGCTTACAAATTCCAATTTAAAAGATCCAGAAGAGCATCAGACCCCAGACCGCCCTCTTCCTTGCAGCCCATACCCTTTTAAAGCCCCAGCCAATAGGATGGCCTTGCAGCACTTCTGTCTGTAGACATTTCTAGGCAACCCCACCCCTCAGAGTGGGAGTGGCAATGGAAAAGGCACGGGTCCCAGTTGATGCCAGGCAGGCTACCCTGAGCAGGGGGCAGCTGGCGAGTGGCAACTTGAGGGCCACAACTGGCACATGGGGAGATGCAGGGAAAGACAGTCAGAGAGAGAGAGAGAGAGATGTGGGTCCTGGGCTGGAAAGGACTTCGGAGGTCATAGCCGACACTAATGGGCAACCAAGGCAGCTGTTCAAGGTAAGCAAGGTGTTCCCATTGGTTTGCCCTGACAGTAATCAAAGTGCTGTGGTCTGAAGCAGCTGCAGTTTCTGGGTTGTTGTCTTCAAGGGCTCTCAAGTATAAAGTAGATTATAGTAAGCCAGTGGTGAGGATGCAAAAGCATGGATCAGCATGGCCAGATTAGGTGGACCAAATGCAGTTGACGGAAGAGGCATTCTTGGCCACTACGCCAATCTCTGAATACCGGTTGTAGGAGGTAGTTGCATCTAGAACAACTGGATGGTCACTGTGTAAAATAGTACGCTAGACTAAGTGGACCACTGGTCTACAAAATTTGTGTGTTCTGTTTTCAGAAGATGTGCTGAGACAGCATACCTGCAGGAAAGAAAGATAGCTTTTCCCCAGAGGGAATTCAACTGCTGTTGGCTTCTGCCAATGACATCTTCCCCCTCTCCAAGCCTTTGCCTTCTGTCTTTATTTAACCTGCCCCCACAGGGCTGTTAGGATACAATGGAGGAGAGAGGGCCCTGCCCAGGAGGACCCTAAGCTTCAAGAAGGAAGGGCGGGATAAAAAGGTGGCAGCTGGGTAGACCCTTCCCACGTGCCTCTGTACACTTGGTGGGAATAATGCCCCTTGGAAAAAGGGGGGGGGACCAGTGAGTGAGCCCCCTGTGAACCTTGGAGCAGGGAGTGGAATGCCTGGCCGGTGCTCACCAGCTGGTAGCTCTTGGATGGGGAGTTCCCAGAGTGATTTGGGCAGGATGAGAATGGCTTTTCATAGAATCATAGAAAGAGTTGGAAGCGGCCTTGCAGGTCATCTAGTCCACACCTCCTGCACTCTGCAGGAGCACAGCCGAAAGATAATAGCCCTACAACATACCTGGAAGGTGGTCGTCAGCCTCCGCTTGAAAACTTTTGTCGTTGGAGGCATCCTTGGTTTTGGTACTGATATCTGTTTGGTGGCCCTGATTAGGCAGGAAGTTTTGTAAACAGGTACAATAAATACTTGTGTAAAATGGGGGGGGGGGTTTTCCTTCCCTGCCTTGTCGCTTAGCATGAAAGCAGTGGAGACACTTTCAAGTGCCAGGGAGAGAAAAGTTTTCCACCATAGCCGGGCCTTGCCTGAAGAGCTCCTGCAGTGCCCTTGATGCTGCTCCTGTGGGGAGGTGGCTGTTGGGGGCCCATGAAGTCCTGGTACAGGGCTGTGCGGCATCCTTGGGAGCAGGCACCTTCCGGGGTCAGCTGGTTGTCTGAAATGTTGCCAGCTTATAACAGTCATCTTGCTCACAGGACCGGGGGGGGGGGGGGGCGGAGCTGGAGAGCAGCGGACAGGTCCCCTTTGCCAGGGCTCCTCTCCACTTGTTTCTGGCGTTGTTGTTTTCCTGCAGGGAAAGTCACTGGTTGCACTTCGAAAGGGCTTAACTTTTTAAATTCAGTGTTGAGGTTTGCTACAGTTTGAGCAAGTGGGAAAAAGCAGTTTGTGCCTCAGGAGACTAGCACCAACACCTTTTGTATCTGTCCACAGTGTGTGTTTCTCGGGGGGGGGGGCGCACAGATAACGGCAGGTGAAGAGGATTTTGTTCCAAAACCAGTCTGGAGAAGTTACGAGGGGGCTGCAGAGGAGAGGGGCGGATTGTGAAGATGCTTTGTGCCATGCCCTGCCGTGGGCCCCTGTGGGGAGCCCGCAGGCATCCTGTGAAGTGGGATCCTCTGGTGTCCATCGTCTTCTTTGGCGGGGCTCGCAGGATAAGCTGCTTTTTGCTCTAGCTCCCCCTCTCAAAAAGAAATCAGAAATCTCATGGTCTTACTTGTTGCTAGATGAAAATACTTTTAGTAAAATACTCATGGAAATACAGATATAACATTGGACAGGATCAGTGTGGGGGAGGTAAAATACTCGGAGATCAGGGATTTGTTGCTGCTTTGATGACAGTATGAGGCCGATTCATCTTTTCACCGCCGGTTTGAGGGTCCATTTTGGGTCCCAAGAGGGGCTGCATCTTTGCTGGCGTCTTGGAGTTCATTTCTTTAGGGGTCTCAGCAGTTTGATCTGGCTTAGGGGTGGGTGGGCCCACGTGAGGTGGGATACGCAGAGCGCTGTGCCTTTCTGCCCATAGCTTATTGCCAGGAGCCGTTTGTAGTGCGTGGCCACAGGTGCGGGCTGTTAATATGTCTTGCCACCATTATATAACATTGCATACTAGCACTTTACGATCAGTTTTACAAATGTTCTGTTTTTAGCTGTTTTAATGGTTATGTAGGCCGCCCCGAGCCTGCCTTGGTGGGGAGGGTGGGGTATGAATTGAACAAACAAATAACTAAATAAAATGTGTTCCCATGTGGCTGGAATCCGTGTCCCCTCTAAGCCGAGTTAGTGTGAGCCAGCTCACAGTTTTTTAGCCTCCAGCCCTTTTTGTCTTAGCTCAGGAAGGATGGCTCCAGAGCAAATTAATTTATGCAGTAGCCAAATTGCTTGCTCACAACTGTAATGCCGGTCGCTCACAAAGTAGGATTTTTGCTCACAAGACTTCACAGGTTAGAGGAAGCATTGGCTGGAATATCTCCCCAGCGTGTGTTTTAGAGAAGAAACCTGGGGGTGGGGGTGGGGTGGCTGCTGTTGTGGGAGTATAAAAGTAGTTGAATTTTACCTCAAAGACACAAGAGCTCTTTTAATTGACAGTCTAGGGGAAAACCGCCGCGTAACATGACCTGCAACATTTTCCAGCATTTTGGAGGGTATTCATTGGTTTTTTTGTGTAACCCAAAGTCCCAGCTTTATTCTAGATAGACACCTTTGCACTCTCATGCTTGAACATTGGTCTGACTGTCTCATTCCCAACACTTTTCTATAGCCAATTCTGAATCAGATAGTCTTGATGAGAGGGGGGATTCTCTGCCCTGCCATTCTTGGTTAATGATTACCCCATCCAAGGCCATATGTTTTCCTTAAAGCTCCAGTCAGGGCTGGTATTCTGTCTGTTTTCAGAAGGTGGAGTTCTTGGCTAAGATCTTAATCTGTTCAAAATTTAATTATAGATGTTGCTGTTCTCTTGCTGCGCCTGGTAGGGTTGTGTGATGAGAATGCCTAAAGGATGGTGAGGCTCCACCAGGCCTGTGTGCCCGACAAAATTTTTCGGTTTTCCTACACATCTCTTAAGCTGGTGAAACTCTACATTACACTTAATTAAATCTTTCCTATTGTTGGAAAATGTAACAGGATCTACTTGACGTATTACCCTCATTCAGTTTCCTCGACTGCCATCTCTCTGGATTTTGCAAGCAACTGCTTAGATGAGGATTATGAATTCCTTGTATGGGTTGGAAGCAAGTTATGGAAATTGCTTTGTGCATTATAGAAGCAAGAAAGGAGGAGCCAAATCAAGAGATAGCAGAATGCTTCTGCCGGAAAGCACCAATCTAGTCAAATTAAATGCTTTTCCTTTGTGCTGGCTGGGTAGAACAAGAACATGTCTCCTGACTTGTCAGAATCTCTAGGTTTTAGCTGTGTTGGATTCCTTAGGAGGTGCCACTGCAGTGCGGTTTATGAATGCCTTTTAGTACACAGTCTACAGGGCTGTTCAGCAGACCTTCCGTGTAAATGGTGCGTGGTACAGGAGAGGGGTTCCCAGTTTCTCGTGGCCTGGGTAACCTATTCATTGTTCATGCAGACACACACACAGATTCTGTCTGTCTCTCTCTTTCTCTCTGTCTGTCTGTCTGTCTGTCTGTCTCTCTCTCTCTCTCTCTCTCTTTCTCTCAAGCAAACTGGGCTGAATCTCAGTTCCTCAGAGAAAATGTTTATATTAACAGTCATATTAACCCAAGTGGGGTACATTTGGCTATTGAGGGGCTAGAAGTATGACGTGGAGTTCTTTCAAGGTGGCTGCTTGCATCTTCCTGTGTGCTGAACTGCAGTGGTCTCTTTCACTTCCATAGCAGCGACTCCAGCAGCAGTTCAAGTGATGAGTCTCCAGCCCGGTCTGTTCAGTCCACCGCAGTTCCAGCACCCACCTCCCAGCTGCTTCCATCTCTGGAGAAAGATGAGCCACGGAAAAGTTTTGGGATCAAGGTTCAAAATCTTCCTGTGCGCTCCACAGGTAAGGTTCCAGTTCATGAGGAATGCTTGACACCTCCCGTGCAAAGTCTGGCACCACTCAGAACTCATGTAGAGATGTTCCACTGTCCAGTACATGGGGTTGTCTTCTGCATACCTTCGTGGGGTTGGAAGGCAGGAGCTGTGCTGCAGCTCGACAGATCCGGACCTGGTTGAAGTCTGGAGGACTGGAATCCTGGGATGGATTCCTGTGGAAGCAGCCTGGAGGACCATGGCAGAAAATAAGATGAAGAAGATTTCTGTAGTTTGCATTGAACTTCTGGGCAGCGAGGGAGGCTGGCCAGGGTGGCCCAGGCTAGCCTGACCTCGGAAGCTAAGCAGGGTCAGCCCTGGTTAGCACTGGGATGGGAGACCATACCCACGATTCAGCCTCTGCTCCTGTCAGAGGGAGGGAGAGTAGCAGAGCACTGAAGTTCTGGCCAATGGCCGTCGTCTTCAGCCTCCCATTTGGCTTCCCGGACTTTGCTAGGCTGCCCTGGGCAAGAATTGCCGGGCGGTGGGGGGCATGGGACTGGGCTGGGAAAGGGTGCTGGCCTCTGGGCATGCCTCCAGATGCCAGGTGGCCTGTATGTGAGTGTATCTCATGTTGCACCACAAGTATGGATGTGCCTCTGAGAAATTAAAGTCGCCACCCTGTGCAATAAAGTCGCCACCCTGTGTCATAACAAGGTGTTGCTGTTTTGGCTTGCTCCTTGGGTTTAGACACCAGCCTTAAAGACGGGCTGTTCCACGAGTTCAAGAAGTATGGGAAGGTGACGTCTGTACAGATTCACGGGGCCTCTGAAGAGCGCTATGGGCTGGTGTTCTTCCGGCAACAGGAGGATCAGGAGAAAGCACTGAATGCCTCCAAAGGGAAGCTCTTCTTTGGCATGCAGATTGATGTTACGGCGTGGATAGGCCCAGGTGAGCGTGACAACGCCTTTGTGGTGACACTGGAGGGAGCAGAGCCATGCTGGAGTGCTTGAGCTTGACTTGGAAGAAGGGGACCCGTGGCACGGAGCCTTCTCTCTAGACCAGAAGCACCTGTCAGCAGTGCCTCCTTAGGCAAATCTTTTTCAGGAAGACATGGTTGTGGACACACCCTCTCTCTCTTAGCTGCCACTGGGGGGGGGTGCAAATGAAAAAAAAGGAGCGGATTAAAAGTGTCCCCCTATTAATGAAGTTAGTAGACGCAGAGCCATCTGAGGCAGCACAGAATCTAATCTCAGCCTGAGTTTGCCTTTTGTCGTTAGGGAAAGTAATGAATTGCACTGAAATCAGTTCAGAGCCTCCCACTGTCCTTGTTTCAGCTCCTGGTTGAATTCCGCTTTCTGCTACTGGAATTCCTACTTTCCATGTTTACCAGTCTGCAGGCTGTGATGGTTTTTAATTTTCTGGCACCGTTTGATCCCAGGGGTGGGGGTGGGCAGGACACTTCTCTCTTGACACGGCTCATGTGCTGAGATTTTTAAGAAGGTGACATCAGATAACTCTTTATTCTCCCATTTCAAGAAACAGAAAGCGAGAATGAGTTTCGGCCTTTGGATGAAAGGATAGACGAATTTCACCCAAAAGCAACAAGAACTCTCTTCATTGGCAATCTGGAAAAAACCACCACGTATCATGACCTTTGCAATATTTTTCAGCGTTTTGGAGGGATAGTGGTATGTACACTGGTGTGTTAGTGTGTGGAAAATATGCTAACTTTTGCAATTATGCGCACAGTTTTCATCTTGCAAGAATGCTTGGATCAGCTTATTAAAAACTAGAAATAGTAAAGATACACTGTTTTTAATTTTCTTGAGTCTGTTGCATGTAGCCAAACCTTACTTGAGAGGCTGCTTCATCATCCCTGGAGAGCAGCGTATTAAGATCCTTCAGAAGAGAATAGCCCTCCCGTCTGATTACACGTCTCTGTCCTGTCCAAAGAACATTGTTTGCCTGGGTTGGGCGCTAGAGTGAACAAACGCTGACCAAAGAGTTCTTTCTGTTTGCTTAAACCCACTAAATCCCCAGGACTAGATTTTCTTTGTCAGTCACTGACTGACTTGGTAGATTTTGGCTGCAAATATTTTATTTATTTATTTTATTTTATTTATTTTTCACATTTATACCCCGCCCTCCCCATAGGTTCAGGGCGGCTTACAGAGGCAAGGCAGAACCTTGCCATAATAAATAAAAACATAAAATAGGTAACACAGAGAAAGTAAGGAATCAATAATATTAGTTGCATTTTTACTGTTAGGTTTCCTTTTGACTGCTGCTGGGGCACCGTTGTAACTGAGGGAGTAGTCCAGCGGGCCTTTTTTCCTCTCTTTAAGCTGGCCTGGGCCTGGGCAAGGGCGCTTGTGTGGCAGTGGAAACCAGCTTGTGGGGCAGGATGGGGGTGGGTCAGCAGAGGAAGAGAGTTCTGCTTTCTCTCAGGGGAACTTGGATAAGCAGGTGGCTGAGCAGAGGGGTGGAGAGCCAGCTCAGGCAGGCAGACAGGCACGCGCACACACTCAACCTTCAGAGTGACTTTGCCAGCAAAGACTGTTTGAGGGGTGGGTGTGAACAATGGAAAGGTGAGCCAGTTGTCATCTTGAGGCGCACCCCCCCCCCCCCATGCGCTGGCTTCCCCCTTGCATGTCATGGATGAAGAGGAGGAAGGGCTTTCCTTTTTTATTATTTATTTATACTTTCAATTTCTATACCGCTCAATCCCGGAGGCTCTGAGCGGTTTACAAGCATTTTACATTTCCTAACTAGGGCCACATACAATGTATATATATAGGGAGGTGAGTGCCTACCAGGCACCCCGCCGGCGTGTGTGTTCTTTTCCTTATGGTGGAAGCTTGTCTCGGCGGGCTCTGCAGCGGCTCCTTCTGGGGAAGCTCCCATAGTCTGCGACTGTGCGACAACTTCCTGCGCTGGCCTCTGTCCAATTGGCTCCAGCCAAGCAGTGTCGCCATGTTGTTATTAAATTTATATCCCACCCTCCCCGCCATAGCGGGCTCAGGGCGGCTAACAGACATAGACGTAGATATATACATTAAAACTCCATAATATGATAAAACAGGTTAAGTTAAGACTACAATATAAAACCATAACTGCTCAGTGCATACGATGCTAAAAGATGGCGACGTTCTGTCAACACTTGAATGGCCGCCTGCACCCTAGTCCAGGCTCCTGCCAGGCTGTTAGCTGTCCAACTGGTGGTGATGTTGGTGTTAGGGCCAGGGCCACGATGTTAAAGGCAGCCCCCTAACTGAAGGCCTGGTGGAAGAGCTCCATTTCACAGGCCCTGTGGAACTGCAAAAGGTCCCGCAGGGCCCTGATCTCCTCCGGGAGCTCGTTCCGCCAGTAAGGGGCAGCTACAGAAAAGGCCCTGGCCCTCATTGCGGCCAACCTGGCTTCTTTAGGGCTTGGGAGAGCCAGGCAATTTTGGGATCCCGATCGTAGTGCTCTCTGGGGAACATGTGGGGAAAGGCGGTTCCTTAGGTAAGTAGGTCCCCAACCATATAGGGCTTTAAAGGTAAAAACCAGCACCTTGAACCAAATCCGGTATGCTATAGGCAGCCAGTGCAGTGCTTTTAGGGCGGGCTGGATGTGTTCCCACAGAGGAAGACACAGCAACAGCCTCGCCGCTGCATTCTGCACCAGCTGCAGCTTAAGGATTTGGGACAGGGGCAGCCCCATGTAGAGAGCATTGCAGTAATCCAACCTCGAGGTGACCATTGCATGGATCACCGTTGCCAGGTCATTGCGTTCAAGGAAGGGAACCATCCCCCCGGCCACTTCTGGGTGAGTGAGTGAGTGAGGATCCGGGGTCCCAACTGGCATGCAGGGAGGAGGAAGAATTGGCATGTTTGCCTGATTTGGGGAGCTGACACCTGCTTCAGTTATTGAGTTGGGGGAGGGAGGGTGTGTCATGCTAGCCACTGGTTTTCAGAAGAAGGACATGAGTGGAGGCCTGCTTCCCTCCTTATGGGGGCGGGGGTCATGCTGCATCCCTCTTTGATCTCAGGTGGCCTTCCTCTCCCCCCACACAGGACATTGACATCAAGAAAGTGAATGGCGTCCCCCAGTATGCCTTCCTGCAGTACTGCGACATTGCCAGTGTGTGTAAAGCAATCAAGAAAATGGATGGGGAATACCTTGGAAATAATCGGCTGAAGGTAAAGAAGTCTTCTCTTAGCGGTGCTCCTCTTGGTGGTCAGCGGTTGCTTCCAGAGACAGAGGTTCATTTTCACCAGTTTTGAGCAGAGTGGGGATGGGGAGGATTCTGCTGTGTCCTCCTTAGGGCTTGTCGCAGGCGTAGATTGGGTTCTGCTCTTTCCTGGGTATCATCTTTTCTTAGTGGTAGCCCCAAAGCGGGTGTGGTGCTTGTAAAGTCCCCTGAACTTTGGAGACTTCTGTGCTGATGCCCTTTTTTGCCCTTTTGTGTCCAGCTGGGCTTTGGGAAGAGCATGCCCACCAACTGCGTGTGGATAGATGGTCTTTCGACCAGCATAACGGACCAGTATTTGACGCGCCATTTCTGCCGCTATGGGCCTGTGGTCAAGGTAGGTGGGAGGCTTGCCTTAGCCAGATGCTCTCCCGGCTTCCTTCCTCGGCAGTCTTGCTCCCCCCAGCTCCCTGTCCGCTGCCCTTTGGGGGCTTTATGCTCCTGCACCAGCTTTTTGGCTTGGGAAAGAACTGAGCTGAGCCCAACGGAGCAGTGAAGCCCCAAGCTGTCTTGTTGCTTTTCAAAGTGGCGTTGAAATTGGGGGAGCAGTTCCAGCTCCAGGGGCTCTCGCCCGTTCAGTATGGAAGGAAATGCTGGACTCACATTCTGGACATGGAGGGGGACATGCAGTGCCCAAGCAAGGCCTGTGCCACAGTGCATGGGCCAGTTTGCATCTGACTGACCTTGGCCAGCCCGCCTGCCCATCTTCCGTGTGGAGCACAGGCCCTTTCCTGAACTTTGGCCATTCTCTGGGTCCGGCAGATAAGCGGTCAGGCTGTGTGGAAGAAGCCCAGGGGAATGACGGTGGAGCTTCCTGGCAAGTGGTGTGCCTCCTGTGGTCTTTCAGGCAGCACATATGGTAACTCAGTGACACCAGCACTGAATCGTGGGGTTTTAATATCCCAGTGACGGACCTCCCCACACCTCCAAAAACCCTTTGCGGCCTAAAAACTCCTAAAATTCCATGAGACATAAAATGTATGGCGCTGCAGTGTTTGCTAGCTAGAGTTGAAATCAGTAAAGTAACATAAACAGGTTGAAGGACAAGCGCCCCTCTCCACAGTCCAGAGCAGACCCTCCTGCCCCGTGCTGATGGCCCCTCTTCAGAGGAGCCTTATGGGAGGGAAGCCAGGACGCCTTTCCTTCCGTGGTAACACCACCCTCTTCCCTCGTCCAGCCCTCCGCCTTGGCAGAACTGGGAGCAGGGGTGGCCCAGTGGACGAGGCTCTTACGTGTTTTTTGTTTTCACTTTTTTTGCAGGTGGTGTTTGACCGCTTAAAAGGCATGGCTCTCATTCTCTATAATGAGATTGAATATGCACAAGCAGCTGTAAAGGAGACCAAGGGGAGGAAGATAAGCGGAAATAAGATCAAGGTCTGAAAAACCTGAAAGATCTGAATAAATGAATAGCTTAGTGGCCCCCATTCCTAAGACCTGAATTATCATCATCATCATCATCATCGTCATCATTAGTGAAGTTGCTCCCTGGCCTCCCTTCCGGGCCTCCCTGATTCTGCTTTCGGCTTGGCTCCGTTTCCCCCTCGGGCCTGGCTGCCAGTCCCTCTGGAGGTGGGCAGGGGCAGCCGTCCTGCCTGGAGTGGCCAATGGGGGTGCATGAGAATTTGCTGTGTGCCTCCTGGCCGGCTCAGCCTCCTTTTCCTAGCATGAGCTGCAGAATGGCCTCTGGCAGAACAACCACTGCCTTCGAGAAAGAAAGTAGCCTTGTTTTGTGATGGGGGGGGGGGCAGACTGGGTGGCCCCTGGAAGTTTTTCTCCTGGAGCATGTTTCCCTTCCTGCCAGCTGGGAGGCATCGCCTCATGTGAGTCTGCAGGCAGGCAGGCAGTAGGATCCATGCACGTGGGACGTTGAGGTGTCAGACCCACGTTGTTTCGTGTGTGTGGTCCATGACTGTTATAGCCTCTGCAGCCCCTGGGCCATGTTGGCTTCCCAGGGCTGTGGCCACTCCATTCTCTTGCATGCAGATCCTTAAATTTATTTTAGAGATAAAGCTGTGAATGTTTTACGTAATGCGTATCTACCCTCATTAAGAGCCAGTAGTGTCACAGGAGAGGCTGCGATCACACAAATTCAATAATCCACTTTCAATCCACTTTCCAAATAGTTTTTTACTGTGTGAACTGGCAAAATCCAGTTTGAAAGTGCATTGAAAGTAGATTATTTAGTGTGCGTGATCGCAGCCAGAATCGTATAGTTGGAAGGGGCTTCCAGGGTCATCTACTCCAACCCCCTGCACTATGCAGAACATTCACAAATACCTCCCTCCCACACTCCCAGTTCCACACCCAGAAGATGACAGAAAAACCTCCAGGATCTCCAGCCAATCTGGCCTGGAGAAAAATTGCTTCATGACTCCAAAGCCAGTTTGGTGTAGTGGTTAAGTGCGCGGACTCAAATCTGGGAGAACCGGGTTTGATTCCCCCACTCCTCCACTCGCAGCTGTTGGATGACCTTGGGCAAGCCATAGTTCTGTCAGAGGTGTTCTTGAAAAAGGCCAGTTTCTGTCAGAGCTCTCTCAGCCCCACCTGCCTCAGAGGGTGTCTGTTGTGGGGAGGGGGAGGGAAAGGAGATTGTAAGCCGCTGTGAGACTTGGTGCTTGGGCGGGGTCAACAGTGGGAGGACTTCTAATGTCCTGGCCCCACTGGTGGACCTCCTGAGGGCACCTGGTATTTCTGGCCACTGTGTGACACAGAGTGTTGGACTGGATGGGCCTTTGGCCTGATCCAACATTGGCGTCTCTTATGTTCTTATGAAGGGCGGGGTATAAATCCAATCTCCTCCTCCTCCAAAGTGGCAATCAGCATTTCTGTGGGTGCGTAAAAACCGCTCTGTCAGGAAGTTCTTCCTAATGTTTAGTTCTTCCTAATGTTTAGTAAGTAAAAATTATATATGTGTCTACAGCAGTCAGTTGGCAGAGAAAAGCAGTCTCTTGTCCTGAGGAAGGGATTTGAAATATGAGTTTGGCTTGCCATATCATGTTTGGGCATGTTGTTGTGGGGAGGGTACAAAAGATCTTAATATTTAAAGCAGTAAAAGCTGCTAGTTGTGCTCCTTTTGTCCGGAGGTGGAAGGTTTGTTTCCATTGTTTGAAGTTAATTGCAACTACTAGTCATGACAGCTAAATGTTCAGATGCAGCATATTTTTTTGTTCTACTTTTGATCTGACCGATATTCAAAGAGCACGATGCAGGGTGTGATGAGAGGGCTCCTTGGCTGACTCAGAAGGTGGCTCTTCCAAAGAATGACCTAAACTGCTTTTTCAGGTGGATTTTGCCAACCGTGAGAGTCAGATGGCGTTCTACCATACCATGGAGAAGACGGGCCAGGATATCCGAGACTTCTATGAGGTGCTGGCAGAGAGAAGGCGAGTATCCTTAACTCACATAGGCCAGTCTGGAGCTCGTATGGTCAGACTGGGACATGTGCCCTTGCATTGTTTTGAAGTAGTGTGTTATCAGTTTTAATATTTTTTTCATATATCATTTTAACTTGGTTTGGAAGATAATTTAAAAATAAACACTGAAAGAGACAAGTGAAGCCCAGGCTACATCAGACATCCTTGTTTGGCTTACCTATCAGTCAGATCACCTCAAGAGCAGTGGTTGTGATAGGGATACTTAAGATAAATAGGGGAGGAGAGGGGTCTTCAAGTAATGTAGATTTCTTTAAATGGGCCTGAGAAAAAGTGACTCGATCAACTACCTTTTGCCTCCTTGTTGTCTTAGCACTGCTGCCTGCCAGTTTGGTGTCATGGCTAAGTGCGCGGACTCTAATCTGGGAGAACCGGGTTTGATTCCCCACTCCTCCACTTGCACCTGGCTGGATGACCTTGGGCAAGCCGTAGTTCTGATAAGAGCTGTTGTTGAAAGAAGAGCAGTTTCTGTCAAGAGCTCTCTCAGCCCCGCCTCCCTCACAGGGTGTCTGTTGTGGGGAGGGGAAGGGAAAGGAGCTTGTAAGCCACTCTGAGACACCTTTGGGTAGTGAAGGGCGGGGGATAAATCCAATCTCTTCTTCTTCTAAGGCCTGGTGTTAAATCTGCCATTTAAAGATATGAGTTAGGCTTTGGTCCACTATGCCCAGCTTGTTCAGAGGTTGAACTTTGTTCCTTTGTTGCCACTCGGTTTCCCCTTTTTAAACATTCTTTTGGCCAATGTCATACCTTTAGTGCCAAGATTTTGGCAAACAGGGGCTGCTTCCTCTAGCGTACTAGAAGAGAGTTCCTTGGATGGCATCGGCTGCTTTTTCCCAGCACCATTCTCAAGGGGTACCAAGTGGTTTCAGCTCTCTCCTTGGTTTCTTGGCATGTGATTTCAGTGAGCACATCATATGAACACTTCCCCCCCCTCCTCAGTAAAAAAAAAGGTGGATAAGAAGAAGGATGCCATTAGAATAGTTCTTCAGAAAATGTATTGAAAGTGCGCATGGTGTCTGATCAGCTTGGGAGAAGAAGCAGTGTTGGCGGGTTAGCCTGCGACATGGAAAATGGTTCTGAGTGATTCTTATTTTGATGAATCTGGCTATTGCTGTATGTGGTGACCTCCAGTTGGGGGCCAGCTAATTTCTTGGTGTCCTTGGTTTTGGCAGAGATGAAAGAAGAGGATCGTACGACTATGCTGCTGACCGCACTTACTATGAGGCTGTGAGAACTCCCGGGACATATCCTGAAGATCCTCGAAGAGAGTATCCAGCTCGTGGTAGGGAATTTTATGCAGACTGGGATCCTTATCAAGGAGACTATTATGACCCACGCTACTATGATGATCCACGGGAATACAGAGATTACAGAGGTGACCCTTACGAACAAGACATCAGGGAATACAGTTACAGGCAGCGGGAGCGGGAGCGATTCGAAACTGACCGGGACCATGAAAGGAGGCCGATCGAACGGAGTCAGAGTCCTCATTCCCGGCGGCCACAAAGCCCAGGAGCATCTCCATCACAGTCTGAGAGACTGCAGAGTGACTCCGAGAGGAGGATTTACAGCAGGTCTTCAGAGCGAAGCGGTAGCTGCAGCTCACTTTCTCCACCACGCTATGAAAAACTGGACAAAGCCCGTCTGGAGCGCTATGCAAAAACTGAGAAGGCAGAAAAAGAGAGAGCCTTTGAGCCAGAGAGACCTGACAAAGACAAGCGGCTGGTTAGGAAAGATAAAACAGAAAAACTTGAAAAAGATAAAATGGACAAACAAAAACGAAAAGCCAAAATTCATTCTCCTAGCTCTCAGTCGTCTGAGACAGACCAAGAAAACGAGAGAGAGCCCAGTCCAGAGAGGTTAAAAGGCAGCATTAAGCAGAGCAGGGAGAGAGCGGAAAAAGAAGGGCCAGCTAAGAACCGCCTCGAACTGATGCCGTGCGTAGTGTTGACTCGAGTAAAAGAGAAGGAAGGGAAAGTGATTGACCAGCCAGCTTTGGAGAAATTGAGAGGGAAGCAAGAAAATGACACAATGAAGTCTTCCTTGCCTGAGCCAAAACTGCAGCTATCCCAGGCAGAGTTCGCCAAGTCTGATCAGCTGAAACTTGAGCCCATTAGAGCTAAGGTGCCAAAGGAGAAGATGCTTGCCAGTCACGTTGAAGTGGTTGATAAGGATGGGAAATTGAAGCCCAAGAAGCACCTGAAGGCAGAACTGCCAAGTGAAGTGGCAAACCCAGTTGACCTGGAAAAGCTGGAGGCTCGCAGAAGGCGCTTTGCAGATGTCAGCCTGAAGCCTGAGAAGCAAAAACTGGAAATCAAAAGAAGTGCTCAGGAGGAGGAGGAGGCGGCGGCGGCGGCAGTGGCGGCACGAGTGGTTCTGAAAAAGCAGACTGATGTTTCAGTGGAATCTGAACGGAAGTCCTTGAGGAAAGAAGCATTTAAAAGGGATTCTAAGAAAATTAAGGTGGAAAGATTCATTCCTGTTGCCAGTCCCAAAGATACTCCAGAGCCTACAAGCATTTTTGCGGGTGTCAGTTCACGGCCCAATTTGGAGCTGCAGGCCAGGCTGGGAGAGCCAGTGGATGAACCTGTGGAAGCCCCTGAGATCCCTTATGCAAGGAAGGTCAGTTCAGTGAAACTGCAGCACAAACACCCCCCCCAGCTGCTGGGTGATCAAGGAGCGGAGAGAGATGATGTACGGAAACATTACAGCAGTCTTCCAGAAGAAATGCCTGACCACAGACATGTCCAAGAGAAGCCCCTGTCGTTGGAGATTGAAGAGAAAATTCCTATTGACATTGATCACACGCAGAGTTACCGGAAACAAATGGAGCAAAGTCGCAGGTTAAAGCAGCAAATGGAAATGGAAATAGCAAAGTCTGAGAAGTTTGGCAGTCCAAAGAAAGACCTAGATGAGTATGAAAGGCGGAGCCTGGTGCATGAGGTGGGGAAGCCCCCCCAAGACGTGACTGATGACTCCCCCCCCAGCAAGCGTAAGAAGTCATCTGATGCTTTTGATTTTGAAATTAGCACCAAGAGGGAGAGAAACTATCGAAGCTCTCGTCAAGTGAGTGAAGATTCTGAGAGAATGGCTTGTTCTCCAAGCCTCAAACCTTTTCCTTTCCATGAGGAGGACGAGGCGCTGGATTCCCCAAGGCTGATACCTTTAAAAGAAGCCAAAGAATCACCGAAAACAGATGAAAGGGGCCCTGCATGTTCTAATATGGCCATTAGAGAGGATCCTCTGAAGTTTAATCCCTATGATTCCAGTCAGAGAGAACCGGTGGCAGAAGTGGCCAAAATAAAACTCTCTTCGATGAATCCCGAGGAGGAATCCAACCGGTGGGAACCCCCAGTGAAACCGGAGCCTGGCCGAGTGGATATCAGCTTCCCCAGTAGCGCCGTCAAAAGGGACGGCCTTCGGAAACGGTCGATTCGAGACCTGGAGCCAGGAGAGGTGCCTTCGGACTCCGATGAGGATGGCGACAGCAAGGCCCGGTCTCCTAAGGCCTCTCTGCTGCTGGAGAGCTCCCGCTTGTCTTTTTTATTAAGGGACAGGGAAGAGAAGCTACGTGAGAGGGAGGACAGGCTGCCAACCTCACTGGAGAGGAACAAATTCTATTCTTTTGCCCTGGACAAAACTATCACACCTGACACAAAAGCCTTGCTGGAGAGAGCCAAGTCTCTCTCCTCATCCAGGGAAGAAAACTGGTCTTTTCTCGACTGGGACTCAAGATTTGCTAGTTTTAGAAACAACAAGGACAAGGAGAAGGTGGATTCTACTCCAAGGCCAATCCCCCCATGGTATATGAAAAAGAAGAAAATCAAAACTGATTCCGAAGGGAAGCTGGACGATAAGAAAGAAGATCATAAAGAGGAGGAGCAAGAGAGGCAGGAGTTGTTTGCCTCACGATTCTTACACAGCTCGATCTTTGAACAAGACTCAAAGCGCTTGCAGCATTTGGAAAGGAAGGATGAAGACCTGGACTTCCTTTCTGGCAGACTATATGGGAGGCAGTCTTCTCTGGATGGGACCAACAGTGTCCCAGATGTCTTGGTGCAAGAGCCAGTGGTTCTCTTCCATAGCAGGTTTGTTGAACTCACTCGCATGCAGCAGAAGGAGAAGGAAAAGGACAGGAAGCCCAAAGAAGCTGAAAAGCAGGAAGAGAAGGAGGACCGCCCCAAAACACCCGAGGTGACAGTGCCCGAGAAGAAGGAGCCTGAGCAGCAGTCTCCCGTGATTGTGGGTCCCATGCCAGTGGCTCCGGCCTTTCAAGACCCAGAGAAGGCCACAAACGAAAAGTTACCAGCCGAGCTGCCCACTTCCAAAGAAGAGAAGGCCCCTGAGCTCGGTCCGGAAGCCGAAGAGCCTCTTCCAGAGCTTGTTGTCCCTGTGAAAGCTGAACTGCCTGAGCCACCTCTTGACGCAGCTGCAGAAGATAAAGATGCTGCTCCTTCCGCTGCAGATCCTGAGGAGGCCGCAGTCTCTGTGGAGAACCCTTTGTATTTGGATGCCAAGCCACCTACGCCTGGATCTTCTTTTTCCCAAGCAGATGTCATCAGCACAGACCCAGAAGCAGTTGCAGCCCCTCCACAATTGGCCACGGTGGCTGAGGAATCGTTGGAACCTAAAGAAGACAGCCTTGCAGTGGCCCCCGGGCCAGAACCTGCTGCCGGTCAGAAAGCGGAGGCAGTGGCTGAGGCTCTCCCCGCAGCTTCTGATACAGAGGTGGAAGCCGAGCCTCCGGTCGTGAAGGACAAGCGGCCTTGCAAGAGCAAGAGGTCCAGAACTCCTGTCCAGTCTGCTCCTGCAAACATTACCGATAAACCCATCACGAGGAAGAGTGAAAGGATTGACCGTGAAAAACTGAAAAGATCCGGCTCTCCCCGTGGGGAAGTGCAGAAGCTTCTCGAATTGAAAGGAGAAGCAGAGAAGACTTTGAAAAATGCAGCTAAATCTCCAAGCGCAACGGCGGAGTCAGACAACCCAGAGCCGAGCCTACCTGTCGGCCGAACAAGGCGCAGAAATGTCAGGTCAGTTTATGCTACCCCAGGAGACCACGAAGGTCCCTCGCCTGTGAAAGATCCTGTGGAGCTGACCAGGTCTACCAGAAAAAGAGCCGAAAGAGAGCCGCCCGAGATTGTAGTTGTTCCTACTCCTCCCAAAAGAGGCCGGCCTCGAAAGTCACGTCACAAACCTGAGGAGGAGATCTCTCCGGTCAAGACAGAGTCGGTACAGCTGGAAGCAGAAGAAGCAGAAGCAGTGGAGACCCCTAAGCCTGTGGAGGGGTGGAGGTCCCCCAGATCCCAGAAGCTGCTGCACAGCCACTTGTCGGCTGCCAGTGGTCAGCAAGGGAAAAAAGGCCGGGCAGAACCAAAGGTTGAGGTCCCAGCAGATCCCGAAGAGCCACCTGAACTACCTGGCCATGGTTCGAATGTGGGAGAAAATGGCAGTAAGATCAAGGCAGACAAAGAAACCGCTGCTGGTGAACCAAAGCGAGAAAAGAAGGATGCTGACGTGGAGAAAAGCCCTCCTGAAGCCTGCACGACTGAGATTGTAGAAAGAAAACCTCCCCCAGAGAAGATGACCAAGTCCAAGAGGGGAAGATCTAGAAACATCAAGGCTGTTGACAAAGCGTCCTTGATTAAGAGCCTGAAGAGTGTCGAAATTCGGCTCAATGTGGACGAGGTCAGAGGCGCTCTACGGCCAAGTGAAGAGGAGATGGAACCCCTGCCAGCATCACCCAGAAACAAAAGTCCTCAGAAGGAAGACAAGTTGCCTGCCCATTTCCCAAAGAGTGAAGCAGAAGACCCCTTTCAGGACCCCGAGCAGAACACCCCCTCTGAGCCAACGCAGTCTCCTGAAGCAGCCCAGTTGGCCAAGCAGATAGAACTTGAGCAGGCGGTGGAGAATATTGCCAAGCTCACGGAAGGCCCCACACTTGCCGCCTATAAGGAGCAGGCAGCAGAGGTTGCCGAGGTCCGCCAGGAAGAAGAGGGAGACAAGCCTGCCCATCAGGCGAGTGAAACGGAACTGGCAGCAGCCATTGGCTCCATCATGAATGACATTTCTGGGGAGGCAGAGAGCTTCCCTGCTCCCCCTCCCTACCCCGCGGAGTCAGAATCCGAGATGCCCGCAGAGCCATCTGTGCTGCCCTCTGCCCGGGAGGAGATGGAGCCTGAGACAGACCAGGCCGTTAGCAACATTTTGGAATCGGAAGCAGCCGCTGCGGCTGAGACCCCAGGCCCCCCAGCCCCCCCTGGGTCTGCTGCCTCGGCCACAGCAGCCACAAGCAAGGAGGCCGAGGTGAGTTTAAGCGAGTCTTCTGGTTCAGCACAGGAAGCAGAGGCCCCTCAGGAGGCTGATGGATCTCGGAAGGAAAGGGGCCGCCAGAAGACCACCCGGCCAAGGAGGAAACGGAGCACAAGCAAAAAGGGAGATACTGCCGAACTGAGGACCGCTGAGTCCGAAAGCATGCCGAGCAAATCCCCCCTTGCCAGTGAAGGGAAAGGGAAACTGGAGGACAGCGTGAAAGAGGACAGGCCCGGCAAGGATCCCCCCCCCGCCTCTCCCGAGCCCCCCGCCATGCCAGGCATCGGCCAGGCTCCACCCCAGGAGGAGGAGGCATCCCAGAAGCTTGCTCCCGAAAGCGCCCCCCTGCCCAAACCTCCCAATCCACGGGATCTGCCGCCTCCTGCCGACGATGTGAGCCAGACCGGGCTGAAGCTACGCTCGGCCTCTGAACGTGCTCCTGCAGCTCCGCCGAATGCCTCGAGCCCACCCGTGGCCACCCTTCCCTCGGCCACCGCAGCCAAGCTCGTGGCCCCCGTCTCTGCAGGACAGGCTCCCCTTCACTCCAGCGCAGCTAAGGTGACAGAATGGATTGTGAAGCACGAGGAGACCCGGGCACGCTCCACCCCTCCTCCCGCTCTTCTCCCCGATACAAAGGCCTCGGATATCGACCCCAATTCCAGCACTTTGCGGAAGATCCTGATGGAGCCCAAGTACGTGTCTGCCACCAGCATTGCCTCCACGCAGGTCACGGCCGCCATCTCTGAGCCGGTGAGTGCCCCTCGTGTGGCAGAGGCGCCACCTCACCCCCCAGCCGAGACCGTGAGGCCGGGAGCAGAGGGGCACCCCGCCGCCCCCGCCCCCAACGCTTTGGACTCCCCTGCCGCAGAGGCCCCCGCCTTCATGGAGAAGGAGAAGGTCGTGACGGTCCTTGCCCCCAAGGCCACGTCGGTGATCAGCAGGATTCCCCCGAACATCGATCTAGAGGAAGCCCCCAGAATCACCCTGGCGAGGCCAGCGCCCACCCCACCCACCTGCCTCATCAGCTCCCTCCCTCTGAAGCACAAGCAGAGGCTGAGTGCAAACGACGACAGCCGCTTCCCGCCCGGGTCCATGCCCGTGATTGAAGACCGGCCGGCCGAGAGCGGCTCCAGCCCGGGTCTTCGGGTCAACACGTCGGAAGGTGTTGTGCTGCTGAGCTGCTCGGGACAGAAGACGGAAGGCCCGCAGAGGATCAGCGCCAAGATCAGTCAGATCCCTCCCGCGAGCGCCGTCGACATTGAGTTCCAGCAGTCCGTCTCCAAGACCCAAATCAAGCAGGAGCCTCTTGGCCCGGGTCCGCCAGCCCCCAAGGCCTCTCAGGCAGCCGCAGGATACGGGAGCGCCTCGGTCCCTGCGGCGGCACTGGTGCTGGGCACTCAGCAGCAGTACGGCTCTTCGCCGGTGCTCACCGCCATTAAACAAGAGCGTGGCAGTTTGGAGAAATCCGAAGTCGTGCACCTTTCTGCCCCGACCCCTGCCTCTCAGCCTGGCCCGGTGAAGGTCCTCTCTCAGCCCAGCAACACTCCGCCCATCCTGGTCCACAGCCAGATGGTGCTCCCTCAGAGCCTGGCTTCCAGCACCAAGAAGCTTCCAGACCCAGCAGCAGCAGCGCTGAAGGTGGAGCCCAAGGCCCTCCAGCCTCCGAGCCTGAGCACCGGGGTGGGCCCTCATCACCCCTCCTTGTCTGGCAAGATGCATGCAGACACCAACCACGTGAGTGTGGGGCCCGGCACCCCAGCCGACCGGGCGGTTCCTCACCTGGGCGTCTCGAAGCAGGAGCCCCTATCCCCCCGGACGAGTGGACATTCTCCTTCGCCATTCCCAAGGGCCTGTCACCCGGGGGGCCCTTCTTCCCCGGCCTCGGTCATGTTGGGCATCCAGGGGTCTCCTTGCCCGGGGATCCCCGTGCCGCAGTACATCTCCAGCATGCACCCTGAGCAGTCTGTGATCATGCCTCCCCACAGCGTCACCCAGACCGTGTCCCTGGGCCACCTCTCCCAGGGGGAGGTGCGAATGAACACCCCTCCCCTGCCCGGCATGCCCTACAGCATCCGCTCGGAAGCGCTCCACTCTCCCCGGGCAGCTCTGCAGCCGCCGCGGTCCAGCACGCCCCAGCCAGCCCCTGTCAGAGAGATCGTCATGCCGCCCCTGTCTTCCCAGCATTCCCCGGAAGAGGAGATGCACTATCACCACACGGTGTGCCGGGGGTCGGCCCCCGTGCAGTCAGATGTGCTGGTCATGCAGCCCGATTTCCGCATGCACCCGACCGGCATCCGGCTGGACCAGTACAATGTGCCCCGGGATGTGAGGATGATGATGCACCCACACATGGTGGCGGTGGGGGGCGAGCATCACCCGGAGACGCGGCAGTCCAGGACCCCAGAAGGGGGATCGGTCAAGACGCCGCCTGCCCCCAAGACCCTCCCGCCCGTCAAAGAGGCCCCCAAGTCTTCGGAAGTCAAGCTGGCTCACTCGCCACACAGCGAGCCGCGGCTCCTCAGCGGCCAGCTGCCCGGCCTGCCTCTGACCCAGCCGGTGGTCGTGCCGCACGGCGTCCAGATCATGCATCCTGCCGGGAGCTCCTTCCACGACTACCGCACGGTGTACGGCGACATCCGGAGCTACCACCCAGCAGCAGCTCAGCTGGGCCCGCCCGCCTTCTCGGGGGCTCCCGCCATGGGGCTGCCTTCCCGGAGCATGACCCCCTCCCAGGTGAGGACGGGGGGGTGGAGGG
>NW_015167061.1:2936216-2955500 GCF_001447785.1 Gekko japonicus
GGGGGGCGCGGCGGCTCTCGCAAGTGTCGGGCTGTTGCGTGGGTTTGGTGGGAGTGAGGGCTGCCATTCCAAAAGAGAAACAGACAGTGGCCATCTCCAGCGACGACGTCCGTGGGAGCAGTGAGCCCATCATCAGCTTGTATCTGGAGTGATGTGAACTGGCCGTTTGTGGGTGGGTTTTCCATGCACATATAGCTTCCATGCACGGGAAGTGGAACCTGTTCACGTATATGGAAGCTGTACACCTCTGAAGAACTCTTCTTGCCTGTGAACATCACGGGGAGGGGGTGGGGGCTGCACGTGCTCTTGGCTCGTGTGGACATCGTATCTAAAGAGGGCTTATGTAGGGGACTAAAAAAATCAGGGGGTGAACTGGAAGCCAGAGAATGCTGTGTTTACAATCCACACACGCACACTGTCAGGAGAGGTGCCGGCTGGAGCCCCAGAAGGATCCCAGCCCTCGGGGGAGCAGAAGGCCCGAGCAGGCCTACCCTCCAGAGGTGGCTCAGGTGGCGACTAGAGGAGACAGGGCATTTCCTGTGGTGGCCTCTGGGCGGCGCTTCCCCTGGAGGCTGAACTCCTTGACTCTCTGTTAGGCACCCAGGCAGAAGACACCTTCTTCCTCAGGCTTTTAACCAAGAGCTTCATCTTTGTCATTTCTGTTGTATGGATCGTTTTTATGCTGCCTTTGTTTGATGGCTTGTTTTTAGACTGGGGTGGGTGTAAAACATGCCCTCAGGTCACATTTGCCTTGCCACATCCCCAGAGGGTTTCCAAGGCAAGAGGCCTTCGGAGGTGGTTTGCCATCGCCTGCCTCTGCCTGGCGACCCTGGTCTTCCTGGGCTGTCTCCTGTCCGAACACTAGCCAGGGCCGACCCTACTTAGCTTCCCAGGTCAGATGAGGTCAGGCTAGCCTGTGCCGTGCAGGTCTCAGGGCCGTGTGTTGTTCTGTCATGGTCAGCCATGGGGGGGGGGGGGCTTGCTGAGCCTGCTCCCCAGCATCTGGCTAGAGTAACGAGTGGTAGATTCGGGTGGCCCGTCAGGGGCCCTGCGCCGCCTTGCCTTGATTGTGTTGCTTCCTCTCGTGCCTCTCAGGGTCTGCCCGAAGGGGAGCATTCGCATCCGAGTCAGCCGGCTCACAGCAAAACGCCGCAGCACTCCCAGGAGCCCAAGGGGGCTCAGGCGGCAGGGCCGGAGCTGACACACCACTCGGCTGTCAGCCGGCACGTCCCGCCGATGGAGGCCCACGTGCACCTTCCGAGAGCCCCGGCAGAGGCAGGCCCGGCCTCCTATCCTTCTCCCGTGGCCATTTCTGTGAAGCAGGAGCTCCCTTCCCCACACCAGGCCCAGGCCGCGCAGAAGGCCGCCCTCTTCATCCCGACCACCACCGGTCCCGGCGTCCCTCCCGGACTGTCACTCTCCCGCCCGGAACCTCAGTCGGCGCTCAAACAGGACCCGGTTTCTCAGAGGCCAGTGGACATGGTCCAGCTTCTGACGGTAAGTTTCGCTCTGGCGTCTGCTTCATCTCGTCTTGAGAGTTGTGGGGAGGAAGCCCAAGGATGGGCAGGGTCAGCGGGTGACTGGGGGGGGGGGGAGATTCGAAAGGAGGATAGCGTGGGGGGGGGAGTTGGCTGCACACTTTCACCAAGCAGAGGTCTGGGAAGCCGAACTCTCCAGAGTGGGATGCTGGTCTGCAGCAAGGAGGAGACGAGGCCCCTCCCCTTCTGCCGCAGAGTCCTGTGCCGGCCATATAGGGCTCCTCGCGTGCCCTCCCGTGGCCCTGGCACTGGGCACTCACCCCCTTCCTCCCTGTCCCCCGTTTTTGCAGAAGTACCCGATTGTGTGGCAGGGCCTCTTGGCCTTGAAGAATGACACCGCCGCGGTCCAGCTGCACTTTGTCTCTGGCAACAACGTCCTGGCGCATCGCTCCCTGCCTGCTCCCGAAGGGGGGCCTCCCTTGCGCATTGCCCAGCGCATGAGGCTGGAAGCATCCCAGTTGGAGGGCGTGGCACGCAGGATGATGGTGAGTGGCGCGTGGGGATCTCACTCTTGCCGGACCGGCCTTTGGCGAGGGGGGGGGGAGCCTGTGGCTCCTGGTTCTCTGGCAGCAGCGGGGCAAACCAAGCCGAGGCGGGCAAGGGCATTCCCTAAAGAGAGGGCCCCAGAGCAGAGGAGACTTTGTCCTTGGCATTCTGCTGGGGGGGAAGGGGATGCGGAGCGGGACCCCAGCAAGGTGCTGCGTTCTTCGGCAGGGTCATCGGGGAGGCGGAGGAGGGAGGAGCACCTTTGGCGGTCCCACGCTGTGGTTCGCCTGAAGGGGCTCAGCTTCCATGCCTGCCACTTCGTCTGTCTCTGGGCTTCATGGACCATGCCGGTTCTTCCTGCTCAGCCTGGGCAGAAGACTTTGTTCTCTGTGGTCGGTGCTAGCCTACACGGGCATCCTGAGCCCACAGTCGTTTCGTAACCGTCTCCAGAGGTGTACAGTGGCTGCCGTTAATCTGGCCTGTTGTCCTCCAGGTGGAGAGCGATTATTGCCTGCTGCTGGCCCTGCCCTGCGGGCGAGACCAAGAGGACGTGGTCAGTCAGACGGAGTCGCTGAAGGCTGCCTTCATCAGCTACCTGCAGGCCAAGCAAGCTGCCGGCATCATCAACGTTCCCAATCCCGGTTCCAACCAGGTATGGTGAAGGGGGCGCTGAGCCCCACTACCCTCGTCCACCCCCTAACCCTTGGGCTGCTTCTTGCGGGCAGAGTCCGAGCCCGAGAGGAACCCAGCTAGACTAGAGCAGTGAGCTGAGTGTTCCCACTCTGTGGCTGGGGGCGGGGCCAGCCTCCAACCGCCTTGCTTGGCTTTGCATATTCTGTCATGACCACGCTCCCACTAAGCTGCAGAGTCTTGCGAGCAAAAATTCTGCTTTGTGAGCTCCTGCCATTAAAGTTGTGAGCGAGCGATTCGGCTGCTTCGTAAATTAGTTTGCTCTGGAGCCCTCCTTCCTGAGTGGAGACAAAAAACGTGTGTGCCGGAGGCTTAAAAACTGTGAGCTAGCTCACACTCACTCAGCTGGGAGGGAACCCTGGGACTCACGACCCTCTGTGGCTGGGTGGTGCGGGGCCCTCCTTTGAGCAGGGCACAAAGTGGAACGGGTGTTGTGGTGGAGGCCTGGGGGGGTGGCTGCCTCGGCTGCCGGCTGCTCCCCTGAGAGCGTTCCCTCTCTGATTCTGCCTTCCAGCCAGCGTACGTCCTGCAGATCTTCCCGCCCTGCGAGTTCTCCGAGAGCCATCTGTCTCGCCTCGCCCCAGACCTCCTTGCCAGTATCTCCAACATTTCGCCTCACCTAATGATTGTCATCGCATCAGTCTGAGCAGCTTACCAGTTGCGGACGCGTCTGCCCAAGGCACGGGAGCCAACGCGGAGGGGCAGCACTGTGTGGACGGACAGCCGAGCAGCTGCCTCCGGCCTCAGTGGGACTCAAGCAAAAGGTGCCACTGGGTCAGTGGCCTCACCACCGTTGTATGTTTACATGTGGCTTTAGCTACGATGGACGTCGGAGGCACTCTTCGAGGCAGACTGCTCTTGGGTTTGGTGCCTCCTTTTGGGGGGGAAATTAAAGGAAGGCTATTTTTTTTATTTACAAGACAGATTTTAAAAAAAAGGAACCAGAACTGCCTTTGCACTAAATAGTGACGTTGGACCTTTGCACAGTGGAAGACATGTTGTGGCGTTCTGAATGGATGTCTCGATACACACACGGACTTGGAAGCTCAGGAGCCGGGACAGTCGGCTCCTTTCGGCGGGACAAGGAGCGCTCCCACAGTCCCTCCCGCAAGCCTCCCTTTCGCCTCCCCTCTCCGCCGGGGGTGGGTGGGTTGTGTGCGTGTGCGTGTATGTATAAATATATATATATATATAATATATATATATATAAATATATATATAATACTGACTTTAAAAAGAAATCTGATCCCCACAACATACTTTTTTTTTTAATCTGTGCCAAAAATGTGTTTTCAGAGGAAAAAAAATCTTATTTTCATACTCGGACTTTGTATGTGTCACTCATTTGTAAGTGCGCTTCATTTAGACATTCCCCCATCCCCTGGTCACATGTGGAAGTGTTATACACTTGTGCAGATTCCTTATCCCCCTCCCCTTTTGTCCTTGTCCCCCTCCGCCTCCCCTAACAATTAATTTATGGAACTGTTTTTCTCAGCGCAGTTTTGTTTTGTGTGTCCATTGGATTACAGACTTTATTAAAAAAAATACAAAACAGCCCTGCGGTGGGTGTGCTGTGTGGCAAGAAGGTGGCTGCACATATCCAGCCAGTCATTGTGTCTGGGGAAGTGCCACAGGTTGAATACTTCCAAGGCTCTGTTCAGTCTTAATCATTTGTGCTTAGGGGAGCACTGCCTTGCTGGATCAGGGGAATGCTGTAGACATCGTTTATCTTGATTTCAGTAAGGCTTTTGATAGGGTTCCACATAATATTCTTGTTGACAAATTGGAAAAATGTGGTTTGGATCCTTTGACTGTTAGGTGGATCTGTAGCTGGCTGACAGATTGCACCCAAGGAGTGCTTGTGGATGGTTCTTCATTTTCTTGGAGAGGAGTGACCAAGTGGAGTGCCTCAAGGATCTGTCCTGGGACCTGTTTTGTTCAATATCTTAATCAATGATTTGGATGAAGGGAGAGAGGGAATGTTTATTCAATTTGCAGATGATACTAAATTGGGAGGGGTAGCAAATACGGTAGAAGACAGAGTCAGGATACAGGATGATCTTGACAGGCTAGAAAACTGGGCTAAAACCAATAACATGAATTTCAGTGGGATTAAATGTAAAGTATAGCACTTAGGTAGGAAAAATCAAATGCATAATTATAGGATGGGGGAGACTTGTCTTGGCAGTAGTATGTGTGAAAAGGATCTAGGGGTCTAGCAGTTCCTCAGTGGAAGAGGCTTCCTCAGGAGGTGGTGGGCTCTCCCTCTTTGGACGTTGTCAGAGGCTAGATCTGACAGCCATGCAGATTCTGTGAACTGAGGCAGATCGGGAGAGGGAGGGTAGGGAGGGTTGCATCAGTCCTCAGTTCTCATGGCCCTTTCTTACACCCCCAGGGGAATGCTGATGGCCACTCTGGGGTCAGGAAGGAATTGTTCTCCAGGCCAGTTTGGCTGGAGATCCTGGAGGTTTTTCGTCATCTTCTGGGCATGGAATTTGGGGAGGGTGGGGGGTTATTTGTGAATATCCTGCATTGTGCAGGGGATTGGACTAGATAAACCTCCAGCTCTATGATTACATGGAATGGATTGTTTAAAAAATGGGTTCCTGCAGAAGATTTGGCTGGTGCCAAGTGCGAAGCTTGCTGTCTATTGGCAGGTGCAGGACTGTTGGGCTGGGGGGGCGGGGCGGGGGCGTTGAAAAGCAAGGTGCTAAATGAAGTTCTGGATGGACACCATATACTTGGATGCCTTACAGGACTTTTGACAGCGTCCCTCACCAGGCTCCTGAGTGAGCGGTGCACTCCTGGTAAGTGGAGGGGCCCTCTTCTGGATCAAAAATGGGTCCAGTGACTGCAAACAAAGCATAAAAATAAATGAGCCATTCTCTCAGTGGAGGGACTAAGCCGTGGGGTCCCACCAGGAATGTTGCTCTCTGATCATAAAAGATCTGGATTTATTTGGGGCAGGGGGAGCAGTGTAGTGGCCAGGCTAGCAGATTGAAACCAAATTATTTGGGATGGCACCTCCAAATTGGCAAGTGCACAACATAGTGGAAAGGGCGTGAGGGTGTGGCGACGAATGTGAGAGCAGAAATGTGCTCCTTCAGAATAGGCATTAATGTCCTCTGAAGGGGCCAGGAGGGAGGTGGAGGGAAGTCTTGGCTGCCATTGAAAGCAAGCGTCTCTCTCCCCCCCCCCCCCCCCCCCCCAGTGTGGCAGCAGTGAAGGAGGCAAACCCCATGCTGAGGATTAAAGGGGTGGGAAATGAAACCGAAGCCACTATTTTGTGTACAGATCTCAGGCTGTGGGGAAAGCATCAGAGAGTGTGGATTCTGAGCACGTCTCTGGTGAGTCCAGGACACTGCTGTTTAGAAAAAGGCTGCAGATGGGAGGAGGACAGGATCAGAGGTGGAAGATCAGTCCTCCAAAGAGCCCTCTCGGCCCCGCCTCCCTCACAGGGGGTCCGTTGTGGGGAGGGGAAGGGAAAGGAAAGGAGTTTGTCAGCCGCTCTGAGACTCCGAGTGAACGGCCATGGGGCATAAATCCAGTCTCCTCCTCATCTTCATGTGGACTCCACTGCCAGAGGAGGCAGTGATGGCCACAGCCCTTGATGGCTGTCAAATACAGATTGATGGAGAAGTCCCTCAGCGGCTACTGGCCATGGTGACTAAAGGGACCCTCCACACCCAGAAGCAGTTAACCTCAGAGTCCCAGCGCTCAGGAAGCAACCCAGGGGAGGCCTCGGCCTCTCTGCCCGGTTTGTTTGTCCTCCAAGGCGGCTGGTTGGTGGCCCATAGGTTGCTTTTTAGGCTGTAGCCTCTGGCCGGGAGGGAAGTGGGAAAGGGGGAGTTCCCCATGGTCCAAATAACACGCCAGTCCTTTCCAATCTCCGGAAGGCATCAGAGAGCAACTGAGCCTTGCCCAGTCCGTTCTGCGGGAGAAGAAATGTGCAGCAGGACACTCTGGAGCCCCGACCAGATCTTGTCAGAGGAGGAAATCAACTGGGGAATGGGGGGGGGGATCGCTCATGCTCTCCCCTACTCCAGCACATTGCCCCTCTGAACGCCACGGGGGGGCCTTGTGCTCAGCTCTTCCCCAGGCATCCGAGGGCTCCCCAAGTGCTGAAGCATCTCTTTTGGCAGAGGCAGCAGTGGATCAGGCAGGCGCACGGGGGCTCTGGCTGAGATCTGTGCTTCCCCCCCCCCCTCCAAACTTCAGCCTGGGAAAAGGGCCCTTTGAATCCTGGCCGGCAGCAGCGGCAGCAGATCCTTTGGTTTTCAAACCACCAGTAGAAAATAAGGGCATTTATTTCATCTAAATATTAACACACATGTAGATTCTCTCCCATACAGAAATATCTTTGTTTACAGTAGTCGGATGTAGCTTTGCCTCCTTTAAGTATCCCCCCCTTACAGCGCCCCCCAGCAGACCCAGCTGCAGTCCCAACTGCAAAGATGGCCCAGTCCAATCGCACCCACCCACGCACACAAACACACACAAGCCCCCAGGCGCCGTGTCACTCCGCAGCATCAGGCGCCTCCGCAGGCTGTGGGCCATCTGTGACGGAGGGTGGTGCCGCCTCAGGCCCGTCTCGTGGCCGGAAGAGGAGCTCGCCGGAGTGGAGGACCTGCTCAGACTGCCATGCCGTGGTGGCTCCGTACTGCTGGTAAAAGTCTGTGTCTGCCTGGAACATGACCAAGGCTTGTGCCGTGTGGATGCGCACGTGCTGAGCCAGGCTGTTGGCATCTAAAAACTTCTCCCCGCATGAGTCGCAGGCGTAGAGAATCTGGGTGTTGGGATCTAGAAGGAAGGACCCGTCAGCAAGCCCCACAAGCCCTCCCCAGGAACCTCCACGGCGGCTGTGATAAGACTGCTCGGAGGCCGCCTCCTGCGACACAACAGAAGCCCCCCCCCCGCCACATTAGACCCTGTGCTGTTTATTTCAGAACTATTCAGACTTGGGGAAGTTACCAGGATAGTGGATAGTAGCCAAGAAAAAAAGTGACAACCCCCCCCCCAAAAAAAAAAAACCCACAAAATCAAAGCAGACAGCACTTTTCAAGAGGATCTCTAAGCCAGGTGCTGACATGGCAAGGGAGGGAAGACAGTGCAAGTCAACCGTTGCAAGATGGTCGAGGAGTTGGCAACAGAGTTTGAGGGAGGCATTAGAGAACCACCAGACTCCAAAAAACTGAACCTTTCTCTCCATCTCCCCCAATCCTGGAGTACCCTTTGAATGTGGCAGGCGGGAGCTTTGGACCAGCCCAAAGGCAGCAAGTACTCCACACAAAGCAGAGGAGACAGCTAAACTGGCTGGCTCTCACAGGGCAAGGGGTGAGAAGATGACCGAGGGCTTACGGGGCCCCTGGTGGCTAATCCTTCATGTTCAGAATTACGTAAGCTGCAGCACAGCTGGGGGGGGGGGAGATGTGATGTGGAGGGAGTCAGTCATGACCAGTGTTCCCTCTAAGCTGAGTTAGTGTGAGCTAGCTCAGAGTTTTTTAGCCTCCGGCTCACACATTTTTGTCTTAGCTCAAGAAGGATGGCTCCAGAGCAAACCAATTCATGCAATAGCCAGATCGCTCGCTCACAACTTTTATGCCAGTAGCTCACAAAGTAGAATTTTTGCTCACAAGACTTCACAGCTTAGAGGGAACATTGGTCATGACCTCCAGTGGAGCTGGACAGAAGAGCCCCAGGCCCGCCCGTTGCCCCTCCTCTTCCCTCTGCCAAGCTTCTCCGTCCCTGTCCCCCCCCCCCCAAGGGAGGCTGGCTCTCATTGGGGATGCTGCCCTCCTGTGGTCAACAGTGAGACCACCAGACTAGGACTGCTTTGCGAGAGCCCCAGAGAACGCTTACCCCTAGTGGCCACCCAGCCCTAGCAGCTCAGAAGCCAACCTTGGGGACTCACCTGCTTCTTGCACCTGCTTCACCGCCTTTGTGATCTCCGCCTTCAGCGCTTCCGTCTCGTCTGCCGTGACTGGAGCTGCCACGGGGACCACTGGGAAGGGAACCCACTGCAGTCAGAAGGTGTGCCCACAGGGACGACAGCTCCTGCCCACAGCCCATATGGGGTGCGAGATGTGCCTGTGGGCAGGGAAGCAACCACCGCCTCCACCCAGCAGCTACAGCTGTGGGAAAGGACTGAGGAGGAGCCACTGCCTGGGCAGGCTCTCTTGCAAACCTTGCAAAGGAAAGGGACAAAAAGCAGAGAGAGAAGAGGAGGGAACAGGCACTCCACTCCCACGGCCACCTCGCTTGGCTCCCCCTCCCCACCTGGGCCTGGGACCGATGCAGGCGTCGTGTGACCTAGCTGGATATCAGCCACTTGCGTTTCCAGGGAATCGGGGAGCAAGCCACAGAGATACTTGGGGGACGCACGAAGGCCAGGAAGCAAACCGAAGCCTCCCGGGCAGGCCCTCCATTCTCCACCCAGAGCTGAGCGAGAGCGGGCCAAGCCCCCTCCCGGCCCGAAGGAGCCTCCACGCACCTGTGAGCTGAGTGACAGCCGTGGCCGCCAGGGCTTCCGTGGCCAGGGTCACCATCTCATCTGAGGCCACGGTCACAATGTTCAGCTCATCCCCTTCCCCACCTTCCAGCAGCTTCATCCCCGCTTTGCCCTGGTGGACTGTCTTCACATGGGAGCGGAGGTTGTCCACACGGTTGAACCCACGGCCGCATTTGTCACAGAGGAAGGGCTTCTCACCTGTGTGGAACCGAGGACCAGAAGCAGGCACTGGCTTTGGCCCGTCCAGGACTGGCTGGCTCTTGAAGAGTCTTCCCCCACCCCACACGGCCCCTGCTTCCCTTTCCCAGTTAGCCCGAGACTTGCCAGGCCCCCCCAGCACATGCATGCGCGCGCACACTGCCCAGGCCTCACCTGTGTGGATGATGATGTGTTTTGAAAGGTCCCCCACATTGACAAAGGCCTTGTTGCAGACGCTGCACTTGTGGGGCCGGATGTTGTCGTGGTGGCGAATGTGGTTGGCGAGCTGGCTTGACTGCACAAACCTAGGCGGAAGGGAACAGAGGGGGGCCAGGGGCATCAAGAGGCGGCCTGCACAGCCCGGACCAGTTCCAACGGGAGGGGAGGAATGCAAAGCCCTTGCTGGGTCCGGACTCCAAAGGAAGAGCAGCAAGTTCTCAGCACAACTCCCCCTAAGCTGCACTAGAGGGTGCTGGCGCACAACATTTCAGAGGCCAGTTCACAAGATTTCTACTTCAGCTCACAACCAAACTTCCATAGGAAACCATGGAGAATGGGGGCACCTCCTTCTGGGGCCCATAGAATTCGACCCCCCCTGGTCTAATCCTTTTGAAACTTGGGGGGGGGGGTTAGGAGGCACCAGCAGCTATGCTGCAAATTTGGTGCCTCTAACTCAAAAAATAGCCCCCCAGAGCCCCAGATATCCCTGGATTGATTCTCCATTATAGCCTATGGGACCCATTGACTATAATGGTCCCTATAGGCTATAACTGAGCCAGAAAAGATACTTTTTTCCCACACCCCTATTATGCTTCTCAGTATGATTGCCTCACAGGGAAAAGTGGGATATAAATATCTGAATAAATTAGTAGTTTGGGCAGGCTGATAACATTTAAGCAACTTCCTCTTTGTTAGGTTAGGCAGTGTTCTGACAGTGATTGTTCCACCTCTGTTATAATTGACCTGTAATGCTGGTTGTCATATTTCATTTAAAAAACCCAAAGCAGACTGCAAGAGTTCCCCCCATCCCCGCAAGTGCTGGTATGTTTTCGAAGGGTCAGCGCAGGGCGATAGTCCAAGGCCAGGTCTACCAACATAGTGGAAAGGGGAAGGTAGACCTGTTCTCCAGAGGACAACATTTTTTGTAATGAAATTTGACTTGATTCTGTTTTCTCTTATGTTAAAATATAGTTTAAATATAGTTTAAAAGAATCCATTCTGAGATTTTTACAAGGTTGTAGAAATAATCTTCTAAAAACCTAATTTAATAGTCAAAATAGTCAAAAACAACTTTAATGCTGCTAGCTTTTTTTTGCTCGGGAGGTAGAATGGCTGCCCACCACACGGTGGAGCTCGCTCAGAGGCTGCCTTTCGGTAGCCCTCAGATCTGCTCAAGGTCACCAGGCAGCGAAGGCGGGATTTGCTCCGCCCGGAGAGAGACACACAAACACACACCAGCAACTGGTACCAACCAGTCAGCAAATTCTGGAGTTTGCTGTCTGATGGAAGAGCTAGGAAACAGCCCTGCTCTGCCCGCTCACCCTCCTCCCTCTGTGTTGGGTCTGAACACCCAGCCTCATGCAGTGGGTGGGGGGGGGCTCCAAAACTCGCATGCTGTCTTGTGAGGATGCAGCAAACAGGAGAGGGTGTTTCAAGCTACAGGTCGGATTAAGGAGGCCACATCCCCGCAAGGAAGCCATCAAACCCAGAAGCAGCAGCCTGACTCTAAAAAGCTCTCTGGGGGGAGGGAAGGGTGGGGGGCTGAGGCCACGCCAGAGCCTGGGTGCGGCAGGGACCCCAGCCAAGCTGTCCTCCACTCACAGGGGCCCTGCAGCAGAGATCAGCTCCCAGAATGGCCCTGAGGGTCCCAGGGGGGGGGGCGCCTTTCAGGGTTCTCACCAGCACCTGGAATCGGGGCCAGAAACGCATTTGAAACCAGTGCAGACTGAGGCTCCCTCTGAGACATGGAGCCTTGTGAGCAAAAACTGTACTTTGTGAGCTACCGGCATTAAAGTTGTGAGCGAGCCATTTGGCTACTGCATCAATCAGTTTGCTCTGGAGCCCCATCCTTCCTGAGCTAAGCCAAAAATCTGTGAGCCAGGGGCTAAAAAACTGTGAGCTAGCTCACACTAACTCAGCTTAGGGGGAACACAGGACTCCCCCCTCCCCTGGGCCAGGGCTCAGCCAGTTAAGAGCTGAGCAGCGACTGTTTCCAGCCACTTTCGGGGGGGGGGGGGCCTGTGGGCCACTCTGCGATCTGCCGGAAAGCTTGCCAGTCAAACCCGACCGGGAGCTGGCTGGTGAAGGCGGCCGCAGGCAAACGCCCCCTCCCCCCGAGAGGCAGGTGGCAGCAGGCCAAGAATCATTCGGCTCTGGCCAGGGAGGTGTGGGGGAACCGGGGCGGGGCGAGCAGGGGCCTCACCTCTTGCCGCAGCGTTCGCAGACGTAGGGCTTCTCCCCCGTATGTTGGCGCACATGCGCAATGAGCGAGCTGGCCTGGGTGAAGGCCTTGCCACAGATCAGACATTGGCACGGCTTCTCACCTGGGAAGAGAGCGCAGCGGGGCATGGCCAGAGCAGCCGGGCACAAGGCCGCTCTTGACTGACACACGGCTGGGACTGCCCTCAACGGGCCAGCTCCCTCCCTGCCCAGCAGAGGGCGCCTTTGCTCAAGCCGGGGGCCTTTCCCTCCCTCCCTCCCTCCACAGCCACAGCCCCACCCACCAGGGCCAAGAAGCAGGCCCCCCAAGGCTGTGGGGTGGGGCTCCCGGGCAGCCCTCTGCAAGGAGAGCCCTCCAGCCCTCCCGCCGCGGCTCACCCGTGTGGATGCGGACGTGGCGCTGCAGAGCTCCCGGGTCAGCAAACTGGCGCTGGCAATGCACGCAGACGTAGGGCTTCTCTCCGCTGTGGATGCGCAAGTGCCGCTTGAGGTTGCCTGTGGGAAGCCAGGCACTACGAGGATGCCCCACACAAGCCCCTCCACCACCCCCACCACCCCGAGTCAGCCTGCCCCACGAGCGCCACGCGGTGCCGCCCGTACCTGAGGTGGTGAACTGCTTCCCGCACTCCCGGCACTTCAGCGGCCCGTCCGCAATGTGGACCTTCAAATGGGCCTTGAGGTTCCCCACCTGCCGGCAGAGGCGAGAGACCGTCCATGAGCGCCAGGCCGCCCCCGCCCGCCCCCCGTGCCCCGGTGCCCGCCCCGGGCTCACCTGGTTGAACTTCTTCTCGCAGTGGGGGCACTTGTGCTCCTTGTCTGTGTCGTGCGTCTCCAGGTGGCGCATCTTGGAGGTCGGGTCGGAGAAGGAGCGGCCACAGTAGTCGCACTGGTAGGGCTTCTCCCCGCTGTGCACCAGCTGGTGGCGCTTCAGGTTGCCGGAGGTGGTGAAGAGCTTGCCACAGTCCTCGCAGCGGTACTTGGCTTCGCCCGTGTGGCGCTTCTTGTGCAGGTTCAGGAGGCTGATCAGGCGGTAGCTCTTGCCACACTCCTCACAGCTGTAGGGCTTCAGGGGGCTGGAGAGAAGAAGAAGAAGAAGAGATTGGATTTATACCCAAGGGAGTCTCAGAGCGGCCTACAAACTCCCTCCCCCTCCCCACAACAGACAGACACCCTGTGAGGTGGGTGGGGCTGAGAGAGCTCTGGACAGAAACGGCTCTTTTTTCAAGAACAGCTGTGCCAAAACTACGGCTTAGGGTTAGGTCATCCAGCCAGGTCCACGTGGAGGAGTGGGGGATCCAACCCGGTTCTCCCAGATTAGAGTCCGCGCACTTAACCACCACACCAAACTGGCAGGCAGCAGTGCTAAGACGACAAGGAGGCAAGATAATTTTAACCCCGGGGGGAGGCGGGGGGGGGGGCCTGGGGGGGGGGGGGGGGGGGGGCCTGCGGCAGCAGTTTTTCTCAAAAGCACAAGTGCCATTGTGAGCAGAGGAGTCCCCTTTCTCCGGGGCCGCCACCCCCACCCCAAACCAGCTCTTAGGCGGAACTAGAAATGGAGCCTCCCAGCTGCAAAGAAAACACACCCCCTTGGGGAGAGGGGGTCACCGCCCCCCTTCCAGACCTAGGGGAGCCTTGCCCAACGGGCCCTCCCTCCTCAGACCCCGCCCCGCCCCGCCCCACACACCTGTGTGTCTTTTCGTGCGCTTTGCAGGCGGCTGGGTCAGAGAAGGCCTTGGTGCACTCCCGGCAGGAGAAGGGCTTCTCCCCGGTGTGGATGCGAATGTGCCGCTTGAAGTTGCCCGTGTGCGTGAACTCCTTCCCACAGTCCTGCAGAAAGAGGCCGGCTGAGCTGAACGGGGGCTCAGGGAAGCCTCCGTGCCCGCCCCCTCCCTCCCTCCCTCGGGAGGCCAGCAGAAGGGCAGAGACCACCGGCCTGAGATGTCAGCAGCCCTGGCGGTGCTCGCTCCTGGCCCGGGGGAGGGTACGAGCCTGGCAGGAAGCACCCCGGAGGAGGGGCAGGGGCAGGGGCCAAGGGACGGGCTGGACTGAAGCACACACACCCCTCTGCTGCTCAGGGGAGGCGGGCGGTGAGCAGGGGCGGGGCTCTTCCAGGGGCGGCGGCCCCTCGTCTCTGGAATGCCCCCCCCCGCCCCCGCCAGCTCACCCGGACTCGGCCAACACATGTCATTTTACCGAGACTCGTAGCCAAAAAGCTTTTATCTTTGCCCCGTGCTCTGTGGTTTGAGGCCCACTCCGTGCGTTGTGGGTGGGGCTGCTCCCTCTTTTGAGTTGTGCTGTTTTCACGGCTTGCTTTGTGATGGCTTCAGGACTGTTCTGACACACAAGCTGCCGCGGCCTGACCTCTCGAGAGGCGGCCCACCAACCCACCAAGCCAGTCGGGGGCTGCCCCTCCGGCCAGGCTCCATGAGGTACCCTCTTTCAGACCCCCCAGGCACTGGCCCGCCCCCGCCCCACGGGAGAGGTTCCTGTGCTACGGAGGGGGGGAGCTGGGGGGAGTGTCCCACCTGACCCACGTGACTCACCTCGCACTTGTGCGTGACCGAGCCGTAGGCCTTGGACTCCGTCCGCTCGCTGTACGTCCCAGAGCGCAGCAGCCGCATCTCGCTGGCGCTGCTCTCCTGCCCGGAGTCGGTGCCTCCGGACTCGTTCTCCTCGGGGGCACTGCCGTTCGCCAGCTGGGCCCTCTTCGGCTCGGGGGGGGTCCGAGGGGCGGCCTCTGCCTCCGAGAGGGGCTCGCTGTCGCGCTCCTCCAGCTCCACCTCCAGCTCCGCAGGGAGCTTCAGCGCTGGGGCGCCTGGGAAGCAAACCGGGCGGGGCGGGGCACTTGAGCCGGAGGGAAAGCGGGCGTGGGCCTGGGCCCGGGGGGCACAGCAGAGGACGCTCCCAATGCCAGGCGGCTGGTGCCCCCCCGCCTCCCCCCTGCCCTTTTCCCTTTGAGACTCAACCGCTCTGCACAGAGAGATCCGTCCTGGGCTCCCCTCCACAGACGGCGCAATGTGCTCAGAATTTCCCACACCAGGTGGGAGGGACACTAACCCCAACACACACCTGGAAAGCACCCGCAAGAAAACGTCTCTGCTTTCCCCCTGGGGCTCTCAGAAGCCCGGCACAATATGCCCCCAGCCCTCAAAATCTCATTCTCATTCAAGAAAAGCTTGAAACCGAAGGGAGAGCGCAGACCAGGCAGGCCAGCCGGCACTGGAAAACGGCCCCCCGCAGCCTCCGCCCAGGCACAGCCCCCCACCCCCGCTGAATGGCCTCCAGACAGGAGGGGCCCCAGGAGAGCTCGCCTTCCTCGGGGGCGGGGGGAGTCGTGTGCACAGCCCCCCCCCCCAGCAAGCCTCAAGGTTGCTCATGTCCCCCCTGGGCACTCACCAGGCTCGGTGGCCCCGGAGGAGGGGGGCTTGGAAGGAGAGCTGCTGTCGGCCAGGGACGGACTGTCTGGACGCGGGTTCTCGGGCATGCCCAGGCAGTTGTCTCCCGCTGACTCGCCTGCAGCAAGGAAGGGGGGAGCGGTCTCAAAGCCTGGGCCGCCGGGGGCAAGGCCCGTCCCGGGGACAGAGCGCAGAGCCCACCCCAGCTCAGGAGAGGAATGCCACAGCTTCTCCAGGGTCAGGCGGAAGCCTCTGCTGGAAGAAATGGCCAGCCACCCTGGCATCATCCGGGGGGGGGCCGGGGGGGAGAGTGTCCTGCCTCATCACAGGGCCGGAGGGCCTCTCAGTGGGCCCCCGGCTGCCTGCCTGCCTCCCTCCCTCCCTCCCGGGCCTCAGAAGAAGAAAGGCGCTTGGAGCAGGCCCGGGGCCGTTTGGGCCCTTCTCCAGAGGGGTCTGCAGCGCAGCCCTGAACTGAGCAGCCCCCCTCCCAGCCCCTGGGCTCCGAAAGGTGCCACTCTCCTCCGGACTGCACTCTCAGCCTCCATCTCGGCCGGCCTGGGGGAAATCATGAGATGTTCAGGGCCCCCAAGCCTTGAGGGCGTACATGGAACACGGCTGCCTCCACACACACACACACACACACCCCGTTGGCCAATGTTCCCTCTCAGCTGTGCAGTCTTGTGAGCAAAAATTCTGCTTTGTGAGCTACAGGCATCAAAGTTGTGAGTGAGCAATTTGGCTCCTGCATAAATGAGTTTGCTCTGGAGCCATCCTTCCTGAGCTAAGACAAAAATCTGTGAGCCGGAGGCGAAAAAACTGTGAGCTAGCTCACACTAACTCCCCCCCCGGTACTCACCGGCCAGCCCCTCGGCCAGATCCGCGGCCTCATCCTTCTTGAGCCCTTCGGACGGGGCCTCGGGGGCCTCCTTTGCCTCACAGAGGGTGCCCGTCACCGCCGCATTTGCTCCAGCTGCTTTCTCCTGCCCTGGGAAGGGGGGGGGGGACCAACTATGACATGCTCAGGCCTCTTGACTTCTCCTGACTGGACCGTGGATGGGAAAAGGACCGGGCGGCTCCCTCTCCCATCCCGCTTCACCACAGGTAACCCGGGCACAACAGAATTCTCCCCTGCAGGGCTGCTGGGAGGACCAGTCACTCGCTGGCAAGGACCTGAAGCACTTAAAACGTCCCAAACACTGTCTAATGATGGGGGGAGGGGCAGCTGGAGACCAGCAGGAAGGAGGAAGGTCAAGCGACCCCTGTCTGTGGCTGAAGCCGGGTCTCAGGTCTGGACCGCCTGAAGCGGAGCCACTCAGCTAAAGGGCCAAAAAGGTCCCCGGCCCCAGTTCTGCCTCCGGTGCAGAAACCACCCTGCCTCGCCCGGCATGTGTTGCTGGAGGAGAGAAAGAATTTACTCTGGCAGCAGATGGGGCTGAGTGAGGCATCTCCGCACATTCTGCACTGACTCGTGCAGAGTCACAAAAGGTCGCTTCTGTGGGGAGTCCAGTTGCTCTCTGCAGGGAAAGCGATTCAACGATCCAGTCGCACCCGAGGCAGAAGCTCGGCAGAACCACTCGCCCTGAGCAGGAGCCGGGGCCCTGGCCATTCCCCTCGTCTATTTCCCCCACGGCACATGGGCCATTTGGGGGCAACCAGCCCAGGCACAGAAACCCTGCTCAGCCCCAGACAGTTTTTTCAGGAGCTGCTCAGACGTTCTGTGGCTGATGAGCCCGAGGAACCAGAAAGTGCCTCTGGACGTTCTCCTTCCCTGTACCAAACGGTCGCAACGGAAAGGGGGGGCCCGGGGGGGGGGGGAGGCAGCACCTACCAGCCAGCGAGGGGCTCTCCTGGCCTGGGCTGGTTTCCGCCGGCCCTGAAAGAGCCCTCAGAGTGTTGCAGGCGGTGATGATCTCCTGCATCTGGAGGAAGCTGGCGACGGCCAAGACGTCGTCCACGTTTTCCGCACTCAGGCTCAGCTTGGCTGTGTACATGAACTCCAGCACCTGCTCCAGACCTGCAGGCCAAAGGGGTTATGGCAGGACGAGACCGGAGGCTCAGCGGGGATGACTTTCCATTGTCTGCATTTCTGCCCCACCTTCTTCCCCAGTGGCTGTTTTATCCTCACGTCCACCCTGGGGGGTAGGCTGCCCTGAGAGTATTTGACCGTCCCAGCGAGCTTCCATGGCAGAGGGATAGTTCCAACCTGGGTTTCCCAGAAGCAGATCCGCCACTCTAGCAATGACACCCCTTCCTCCCCCCCCCACACACACACACCTACAGGGTATGCAACTCCTGTTTCGTGCTGACATCCAGCCCTGGACTCGGGCAGCCTCCCCTCCTGAAACCGGGCATCCTCCGGCTGACTGAGTGTCAATCGGGGGCAGCACCTGCGGGCTTCAGACCAAGCCCAGAGCTCAGCAGTCCCGTTTCCCAGAACAGGAGTAGTCCAAAATGCACACGCACCTCCCCAGCCAGGAAGTCCACCCGCGTGCTCAAAGACAACAGCCCTCTGCTCTCGGCTGCCTCCAGCATGTGATGCAGACTGTCACTGAACAAGGAGGTTCCCTGGGGCGGGTGTGCTCTGAGCGGGCAACCCACAGGCAGAGCATTCCCCGCCGGTGTGGCTCACCAGCCTCTGCTGAAGACCTCCTCTCTCTGGTGCTGGAACTGCAGCCGCCCACGGGCTCCAGGGGACTCTCTGCCACGCTGCCTCTAGATCCAGAGACAGGATGCTCCATGGGGCGGGGACTGTCCACAGGCCCAGGTGCCTTGCCCTTGGGGTGACTTTGGCACGCAAGTGGCCTCCCTGGGGGGCTAGGAAGGGGTCTCCCCACCCACCCCATTCTCAGAGCTGCCCTGCCAGTGCCTCACGTCTCAGCCACTGCTCTGGCAGGCCCCCTCCCCGTGGCAGCGGGGTGGGCGGAAGGGTCGGCCTCGCGGCAGGCGGCTGGATGAGGCAGCAGAGTGTGCAACCGCTGCCCAAGGGCTCCTCCGTGGCGTCCTCCTGCCCACCTGCCGCGTTGCTTATGTCCAGGTGCACCACGTCCTTCTGGTCCACGAAGAGCATCCGGAAGTACTGGCTGCAGGCCGCCAGGACCGCCTTGTGGGCCTTGAAGTCGATGCCGTCCACCACGAAGGTGCAGTCGCAGAGGAGGCCGAGCTGCCGCTGCTGGTTCAGCTGCTCCAGGACCCGCTTGCTGTGCTGAGGGAAGTGCATGGCGGCGGCAGCTGTGGGCGGAGAGGAGCTGCAGTGAGAGGCGCTGCCTGCCAGAGGCTCGCCCACCCCCACCCCCCTCCCCCTCTGAGCCTGTGCAGTCCTGTGAGCAAAGATTCTCCTTTGTGAGCTCCTGGCATTAAAGGTGGTGGCGGCTACAAGCATGGAGGGCTTCAAGAGGGAATGAGATAAGCATCTGGAGCAGAGGTCCATCAGTGGCCCTTATTAGCCCCAAGGTATAGATCAGGAACTCTCAGGCTGGGGCAAGGGGTGCTCTGTCTTCTTGGTGCTGGGGGGGGGGTCAACAGTGGGAGGGCTCCTGGTGTCCTGGCCCCACTGCTGGAGGGCCCCTGGTATTTCTGGCCCCCACTGTGTGACAGACAGAGTGTTGGGCGGGATGGGCCGCTGGCCTGACCCAACACTGGCGTCTCTTATGTCCTTATGAGCGACTGGGCTGCTGCGTAAATCAGTCTGCTGCTCTGGAGCCCCATCCCTTCCTGAGGGGAGGCAAAACATGCGTGTGCCAGAGGCTAAGAGAACGGTGAGCTGGCTGAGAGGGAACGCTGCTCTTCACCTGCGGGCCCATTTCGCAGGTGAGGGACTGAGGCAGCCGCTGCCCCGCGGCGACTCCAGCGAGCTCCGGCCTCGGCCGCCAGGAGGCAAAACATGCGTGTGCCAGAGGCTAAGAGAACGGTGAGCTGGCTGAGAGGGAACGCTGCTCTTCACCTGCGGGCCCATTTCGCAGGTGAGGGACTGAGGCAGCCGCTGCCCCGCGGCGACTCCAGCGAGCTCCGGCCTCGGCCGCCGCCGCCCCCC
>NW_015167061.1:2957055-2959103 GCF_001447785.1 Gekko japonicus
TGGTGCCAGGTCCCCCTGACCACCCCCACCCCGTGGTTTACGCCTGCCATTTCTGACATAGACCCACTTCTTCCATGAGTGAGGAGGCTGTATGTTGCACATTTGTTCTGTGCCCTGCTGGGGGGTAGGGGAGGGGAGGACAGCCTGGTGCCAGGTCCCCCTGACCACCCCCACCCCGTGGTTTACGCCTGCCATTTCTGACATAGACCCACTTCTTCCATGAGTGAGGAGGCTGTATGTTGCACATTTGTTCTGTGCCCTGCTGGGGGGTAGGGGAAGGTCTCAGTCCAGTCACGTTCTGCCTCCGTTTGCCTCCACGGGGCTCACCCACAACCCCGGCTAGAGGCCCCGATGGATTTCTCCAGCCTGCGTTGCAGAGAAAGGCGGGAAGGGGGCTTCCAAAGGAGGCCGCGGCCGTGTTGTGGCTTCACACAAAAAGGAGGTCAGTCTTGGCCGTTTTACTTTCAGTCCTGTTCCCAAGAAGCCACAGCGTGGAGCTGGTTGGCCTGTTTCACCACTGCAGCCCACAGAGTCCACGTTTTGACTGAGCGGCCTGCTATGACCCCCAAGCTCTTTCTCGGTCTCATTCTCAGGCCGCTCAGGCGCCATTACACTTTTGACTTGATTTCTAGCCAGCCTTTCTCCCCAGGGGGGATCCAAAGCCGCCAATATCATTCTCTCCTCCTCCTCCTCCTCCGTGTTATCCTCACACCAGCCCTGTGAGGTGGCTCAGATGGAGGGTTAGGGTTAGGGTTAGGCTTGTCCAAGGCCACCCAGCCAGCGTCCATGGCAGGGGGAGGGGTCTGAGCCTGGACTGCCCACGTCCCAGCCTGGCGCTTTAACCACGACAGGACCCTGTTCCAGTGGGCAGCACCTGACCTTTGCCAAGGCTGGGCTTCCTCTGTCACAGTGTTGCCCACCCGCCCACACCCTATTGAGGGTCAGCCTGAATGTGTCCCCCCCCCCCAGCCTGTGAATAGTCGGGTATGATCTGCCAGTGTGACCCCTGCCCTCCTCGCCCTCCACGGAACTTTGCCAGGAGTCCCGGGTGGTGCTCTCCCTCGTCAAGAGCCTTCTCGCCCTCCTCCTGCTGGTCGGCCGGCGGGGGGGGGGGGCTTCCCTTTGCAGAAGGCAGGCTGCTCTGCCCTTAGCGTATGGGCTTAAGGGAGCGCTCCGACAAAGTCCGAATCAGTGCGGCTTCACCCTAAAGGAGTGTTTATGGGTTAGGGGGCACCTTTAATAACGTGTCCCTGGGACAGACGTGAGGCCCCCTGACTGGTCGCTTCCCGGCTCCCCTCTTGTAAGCCCGCCTGTAAAGACTGGCGTGACCTTTGCCGCTTGGCAGCCCCCCAGTGCAGAGGCGCATCTCAGAGGTGAGAAACAGGCACTGGTCAGCAGAGCCACAGTTTCACGTTTGCCATCCCGATCCGTGCCCGAGTCTTGTCTGTTTTCCACCAGTCCCAGAACGTCCCCCGCCTCTGGACACCAGGCCTTGGCGAGGGGTGGGAATGGGTGCCCCCCGGGGGCTGAGGGGCTGGGCACCCGTGGGTGAGGCACTGGGGAGGGGACCCTCCCCCCACACCATCTGGCTCCGAGCCACGGGCAGGTAGGAGGGAGGACTCGGGAAGGACCCCTCCAGCCCAGCCCGCCAGGACGCTTTGCTGATCTTGTGCCGCGGGCTGGGCTCTTCCTCAGCTGTCCCGGAAGCGCTCTGGTCAGTGGAGGGGCTGAGGCCCCCAGGGGCTCCATTTGCTCCTTTCGGCCGTCCCTCCGTTCTCTGCCGGTCGGATCAGGGCACAAACAATGGAAGTGGGCCCCTGGGCACAAACACCCAAAGTGCCTCCCCCCCCCCTCATCCCCTTGCCTCCAGCAAGGCCGGGTGCCTGGGAGAGGCTGGGCAATTTCTGGGAGCTGACCCCCTCCCTCCCTCCCTCCAGCAGTCCCTCCAGGGACAAGGCCGTGTGCTCCCCCCCTCCCCCCCATGGGCAGAGGGCAGAACTCTGGAGAACCCCCCCCCTCCCTTGGATCGGCTTCTGGTTCCAGCTGAG
>NW_015167061.1:2959202-2966083 GCF_001447785.1 Gekko japonicus
GCCACCCAGTAGGGAGGGGAGGAAGCTGTGCAGCAGCTCGGAGGAGCCTCCCCCCTTGGCTCTGGGCATCTTCAGGGGGCACTCCTTTGGGGCAGGGGGCGGGGGCGGGGAGGACGCGTGCGTGGCAGACGGGGGTCCGTGCTACCCCCTCCCATCAAAAAAGGCTCTCCACCCAGGAAGCTCAAGAGATTCAGGGCTGGAAACGTCTCTCTCTCTCTCTCTCTCTCTCTCTCTCTCTCTCTCTCTGACAGAGGAGAGTGTCTCTGCCCCCCCCCTCCTCCTCCTCCTCCTCCTCCGACCTCCCTCTGCCACCCTAAGCCAGGGTCACACCCATTCGGGACTGTTGGGGTGAAGCTCTGCACGGCCCCCCTCCTTCGGCTGGCTGGCTGGCTGGGGGCTGCCAAGCGTTTGTACAGACTCGGGTCCATCCATTATATACAGAGAGAATTCCGAAGGCGGCCCCCCGGCCCCTCCTTCAGATTTTAATCTCAGTCCGGAAGGTCTGCTGGCCGTGCTCCGGCTGCCTCGGTGGGCCCCTCCGCGCCTTGATGGTGAGGGAGCCGTCCACGCCCAGCACGGAGGTCACGGAGGTGGGGTCCACGTCTTCGGGGAGCTGGCACTTGTGGGTGAAGGTGTTCGCCAGGGTCCCGTCAGGAGCCAGCTGCAAGGGGAGGCAAGGGAGAGGTGGGAGTCGGGCCGGGCGGGGGGGTTGCCTCTCTCCCGGAACCTTCCTGGCAGGGGAGGGGCATGCCACACCGCAGAGGGGGGAGCCCTTTCCTGAGCGCTGCCCCTGCGAGGGAGGGTGAGCAGACTCTTCTCGGTGTGCTCCCCAGGGGGGGGCTCCTTTGGGGGACCCCAAAGAGTGACCGAGGCTCGCCAGGGGGGGTTCTCCGCTCCAGGCCTCAGCGGTTTGGTCTGTGAAATGGGAACGCCCTTCTGGTGCTCCTTCCAGGGCTTCCAGCCTGCGCCTGGCCACATTGGGGGCTGCCCACCGCCACCGCATGTGCCCAGAAGAGCCTGTCTGCCTTCCAGGGAGATGCAGAGGGGCTCGGCGTGCGGCGTGGCCTGCTGGTGGCGGCTGAGAGCTCCGTGGGCCAAACGGGGCAGCGGGCGCTGTCGGGAGCCCTCTCGTCTGGGACGGGAATGGCGTGGGGCTTCGCTGGCCCGCGAGTGGCCCCCCTCACAGCCCTGGGACCGGCCACGGCCATCCTGGGCCCACCCTGCATCTGGCCACAGACGACCCTCTTGAGAACCCTCTCTGACTCTTTGGTGGGAAGGAACGGCATCACCCACCCTGGTTTTTATTACGCAGGAAGGGCTGCCACGAGTTCTGCAGGTAGGGGAATGGAGGCACGCCTTAACCAACCTCGGCGGATCACAAGAGGAGACTTGCCAGGGGTGGGCATCGTGGCCAGCATTCTTTCCCACAGCGGCCAGCCAGACCTCCACCCCCATGGGGCCCACAGGCAAAAGCATGGAGGCTGAAGCCTCCCCCATCCCTGCCTCCCAAACGCTGGCGTTTAGAGGTCCCCTGGCTCTGAGTATGAGGCTTTCATTCAGCTGCAATGGCCGGTAGCTGCTGAGGGTCCGCTCTGTCCTGAGCCTGCCTAAGCTCCTTACAAAGCCACTGATGCTAGTGGCTGCCACTGCATCCAGTGGACGGGAGTTCCACACGTCCATTGCAGAAAGGAGGCGGTGCCTGAGAGGTGGCGTGAGCAGGGACCAGACCGCCTCTTCCGCCAGCGGAGGGACCGCTCACCTTCTCCGCATGGACTTCGATCTGGTTTCTCGAGGTGGTGATGACAATGTCTTCCGGAGAGAAGTCGCTGACGTCCACCGAGAACTGGTAGGTGTCCCCCAGAGTCTTAATGTTCCCCATGTTTCCTCCGGCACGGCCTGCTGCTGGGACAAACAGAGGAGTCTGAGAAGCTCGGTCCGGCTGCAAGAATTCCTCAGTTTTGCAACCAGCATCTCTGGGCACGGGACGCCTGCAGGAACACCCCCCCCCCCCCCGGCCCCTGTGAACGGCTCGGTTCAGCCCAGCGGCTCTTCCCCCTCGCTGCCGGCCTTCCACAAGAGGCGTGCCTCCTTGCCTGCTTGCAGCTGGGGAGAGGGAGAGAAAAGCTTCTGGTGCAGAAGAGCGCCTCCTGCGGCCCCTGCCCCGCCCAGCTGCAGCCCTGCCCTGGCCCTGGGGGCCTTCTGGTCTTCTCCCGTGTGCGAGATGCCAGCCAGCATCAGGGCAAACAAACAATCTCAGATGGGCGCATCACTCTGCCAAGGGCAAAGCACACGCACACCCCTCTCTCTCACACAGACACACAAGTTGGGACCCCCTCCCTCCCTCCCTCCCTCTCGGTCTGCCTGACAAAGACAACCGACCTAATTGCACCCAGTCAAACATGGCCATTCTGACCTTTTCTCCTTGAAAAGGGTCCAAAAGGGCAGGGTGTCCTCTTAGAAAGCCCTCTGGTGAGTCAGCTGCCTGCCCCCACCCCCACCCCCCCAGAGGCAAGACCTCTCCAGCAGCTGCACATGTCTGGCCAGGGCCACACCCAGTGAACGGCCAGACGAGGCTGGGCTTCGAACCCAGGCCTCCCTCACCCTGCAACGCAGCAGCACTCTAGAGCGAGTCTCTCCCTAGCAGTTCTCTGGTCACTTCTGGCATTCACATGGACCCTTTGCCCTGGGCTCCGTCACAGAATTTGTTCTGAATACCAGAGGCTCTGGACAAGAGCATGTGCAGAGTCCTCCGGGAGCGGGGGGGGGCGGGCGGGCAGCGGACTGGGCTTCTTTGCACCCCTCGAGCCCCCACAGCAGCTCTGCCTCCTGCTGCTGGGCCAGGTGGGGATTGCAAGGATGGCTCTCAAATTATTCCCTTCAAATCAAAACTTTGAGCCCCCCTGAAGCCGCAGAACCGGTGGGTGGCTGTGAGCTACAAAGAGGCGTGCGTTGGGGGGAGGGGGAAGTATTTAGAGTTTGTTATTTTAGTTTGGTTTTAAGTAGTAATGTTTTAATTATTACTGCAGGTGCCCTGAACCGAGAGGAAAGGCAGGGTATGAATATATTAATAAATACAGTCAGTAACCCCCAGATGGGAAGCCGTCGGCTCAGTGCCAGGGGGTGGAGCATGGCCTTGGCGGGCCTCAAGCCCCCGCATCACCCCGGCTGCCTCTGGACCTTTGGGGGTGAGGGGGCTTGTGGCAAGTGACACGAGGGGGAGGGCGCTTGGGGGACCCGCTCCCCGGCCCTGCAGGCTGTCCCTGTTTCCTCTGCCACCGCCCTCGCTCACTTGCCTGAGAACCCCAAGGGCTCGTTGCGGGGCCTCCGGAAGCCCCCGAAGTCCTCGGCGAATATCCCGTGGGCCTTCTCCATGGGGCCGCTCGGACTTGGCTGCCGCTCGGACTTGGAGGCGGAGGAGAGAGCAGAGGCCTACTGCAAGCTCATCCGTGCTGGGGGGGGGGCTGGCCAAGAGGGGAGAACCGAGGAGCTCTTCTTCTTCCGCGAGAGTGGCCCTCAGGGGCTCTGGCACGGCGGTCCCCGCAAGGCGGCAGCTGCGGCGCTTATAAAGGCCCGAGTGCCTCTTGGGCTCCTTCCAGGGCTCTGGTTCCAGAGGCTAAATTTAGGGCCGCGTGCATCACTTGGATCCCTGTGGAAAGTTTCCCCAAAGTGGAAGCTCCGGACAAACAGAGGGAGGAGAGGGCCAGCCCGGCCCAGCGGCTGACATTCTTCCCAGCCTTGATAATGATAATAACAGCTCTGTCAGTTTCCAAAAAAAGAAAGCGAGTGAGCGTGCGTGTGTGGGGGGGGGTACCCGAAGGACGGGACAATCCAGGCTTGCTGGGATGGTAGAGGAGGATTCTCTGAGGTCAGGAGGGGGTGGCGGCCGGGAGGGCGCTTGAGTCCAGGGAGCAGCCTGGAGCGGCTTCAAGGCCGAGGCTGCCCGGGGCTGCCTGCCCGAGTCTGAGCCTGGAGCAGCTACGCGGCAGGCCTAAATCCCACAGGGGCAGCGCTGGGCCTGGGGAGGCCGTGGGGTGGAAGACCGCACCTGCTGAAGCACTGCCAGCATCCGCCAGGCCGGGGCGTCACGCTCCCTCTGCTGCGGGCCTTTGCCCATTTAAGGCCTGCTTGCCGGCTTGTTCCGAGGGCTCTGTGGGCCAGTCCCTGACGGGCCCGGCCAGGCCAGACACAGCGGGCCCCTTCCCGTCTGGAACGCCTTTTGGCTGCCTGCTGCTGCGGGGACGGTCTGTGCCCTGCGGGGGGGGGGAGGCATTGTGATGATCCTTCCTGGGGGGATGAGCCAAGCCGGAAGGCATCTCGCCACCGGCCCCTGACCAAGCCTGGCTCTGGAGGGGGGGGGGGCGGCAGAGCTAATTGCAGCTGCTTCATCATCCCTGTCCAGGCCTGAGTCACACTTTGGCCCCTGGGAGTGGGGGGGGGGGCAAAGGGCAGCCGAGTCTCCAGGTTGTCCTGTCTGTGCTGGATCCCGGCAAAAGTCCCAGCACAGAAGGAGCCTCACTGACCCCACCACCCCCACCAGCAGCTTAGCAACCCTCTTGTGGATCCAAAGATGTCCCGGTGGCAGGAAGCAGGGAGTCGGTACCAGCGGGCAGCTCTCGCAGTGGAAGGAAAGAAGCTGCGGGGTCCCACAAGGATCGGGGCTGGTGCCGGTGCCGTTCACATTTGTTCATAAATAATCTGAGCCGGGGGGGGTGAGCAGGGTCGTGTCGTGCAGATGACACAACATTACCCAGGCTGGGAACGGCCCGTGTGGATGGCAAATATCTCCAGGGACCCCTCTCTCTCAGCAGTGTGCCAAACGAAGGGCCGGGTGAGGCACAACTGCGGGGGGGGAGGGGGGGGAGACTCACCTTTCAGTCCGGCCGTTGAACAGCTTCTGGTGGGTTCTGAACTGGCTGGGTCCAATACTGAGAAAGATCTCGGGGTTGCGATGGGCAGGGTGAAAATGTCCACTCCGTGTGGGGCCAGCCCTGAAAAGGGCAAACTCTATCGGGAAAGGGACGGGCTACAAAGCCGCCAATGCTGGAATGTCCTTCAGAGTCCACAGGGCCCGCCCTCCAGGGCAGCCATTTTCTGCAGGGAAACGGACCTCTGCCGTCTGGAGATCAGTGGCAATTCTGGGAGATCTCCGGGCCCCACCTGGGGGCTGCCAACCCTCCTCATCTGATCTGCAGCAAATCTGCACTGAAGGAAGGGCACTGGGGTGGGGGTGGCAGGGCTCCATGCTCTCTAAGGTGCCGAGTGAAGGGCCCTCCTCCTCCCGTCTGCTCCGCCAGAGAGATCGGACCCGGGGGGGGGGGGGTCTGTTCACCCTGCAGGGAAGACACAATACAGTGGGTGTCTCTGACCATGCACCACAATGCCGGAGCGGGTTCCAGTTATGGCCCTGATTTGGAGACGCGGGGCCATTTGGGAGAGAGCCTCCTTTCGGGGAGTGGCTGCTGCGGCTGCTTCTGTGTGCTGTCAGGCAGCCCCTTGGGGGTCTCGGCTGCGGGGCACTGCCCAGGGGCCCGTCCGGGCTTGGCTACTGGAAGCCGGAGGCCAGCCGGCACGCTTGCCCCTGAGCAGAGCCTTCAGGATCTGACGGCCACCTTGGCTGGCCGCCTGGCAGTTCAAGCAAGTTCCCAGAGATGCCCGGCCAGTTCAATCCAGCAACACCTGGGCCGCCTGCCTGCCTGCCTGCCTCTCACAAGGGCATTTCCTGCAGGGACCATGAAGGCCCGGCGGATGGTTAGAGGTCAGGGAAGGGGAGGGCGTGGTGGAGGGGGAGGGCCGGGGAGGCAGGTGTGCGGGAGTCGCCCGGCTAGCACAGGAGCTCAGACAGCCGGACAACCTCCAGAGGACGGCTGGGACCAGCCGGGTAGGTCTTTCCAAGGCTCCAGGGCTGGGCTCCCAGAGGGAGAATTCATCTGGGGCAGCAAGCTGGGTTCTTCTTTTATTGTTAATAACTGAGGGCTGTTGGTTTTGTATTTTAATTATCTGGTGTCCCCCCCCCCCTCCTTCTTTCACCACGGAAGCTGCCTTGAATTTCTGTTTCAGGTGAAAAGAGCAGATCATGTTCTACATACTTTTAAATAAAGAGCATTTGAGTTAAAATAAGATGTACTTCTCTGCAACTCCCACCTGACCGCCTGGTTCCTGACAGCAGGTGTTGGTGGCTGGGGGGGCTACAGCTGCTCAGCAGTGAGGGAGAAAGCACTCTGAACATGCCCAGAGATACCCTTTTGGATTCCTTCCCAGCCGGCAGACTGCACTGCCCTAGAAGGGGACTGAGAATAGATTTATGGGCTGCAGCCCCCCCCCCCAGGAAGCAGGTTCTGTTTGTCCTCAGGAGAGAAGCCCCTGCAGGGGCCCGGACCGAGCCACCACGTTGGACTGGCCTCTTCCTTCCTTCCTCTTGCAGAGAGGCTGAGGGGACAGATGGCTGCAGAAGGGGCGTCCCACATCTGGAAGGGCAAAGGAGGATTTGAGGAGGAGGACAGAATCCTGGTACTGGAAAAAAACTGGAGGCCCTGGCCAAAAGCCCGGAGGAAGGTTCAAGGTAAGCCACCTTGAGCCAAGAGGAAAGGTGGGGTGTAAATACTTCCACAATAAGTCAATCAGTAAAGGATGCTGGCTCCGATGGAAATCTTCTTCGTCTTCCCAGCATCTTCACAGAGGCGGGGACCACCGGCCTCTCTAGCCTGGCCCCCCGGAGGCTCCGCCACGTTCCCCACAAAGGGGTCTTCTCTAGGGCCCTCCCATACCCCCTCTGCGCAGAAGGGGCCACTCTTTCTTTGGGGCACTTCCTGTTGCTAAAGGCCTTTTGAGGAACTCTGCGCTCTCATAGCCCAACCTTTCCTCACTCCTGCGAGGAGGCATCT